>NW_027507748.1:368232263-368597263 GCF_037356315.1 Lithobates pipiens | reverse complement strand
AGTTTATTTGCAACATTGCATGTATATTGAAGCCCTATTGTCACTTTATTGTGGATGATATACAGCACATTTGGATATTTCATTTTGATAGCGCAGCGTACTACAATATATTTGAATTAATTTTGCATGACTTATGAGACATATGCAACGCTAGAAGAGGATTCAAAATAGGAACAGTGTTTGGCAAACCCCATGGGGGCACATAGTTAATGGTGGCTCACAGGACATTGCACTATTTAAATATATTAAACTAGTTGCCAATTGGGCAATTTTACCCCCTTCCTGCCCAGGCCAATTTTCAGCTTTCAGCACTGTCGTACTTTGAATGACCATTGCATGGTCATGCAACACTGTACCCAAACTATTGATTGCTAATGCTGAGAAGGAAGGGGGTATTTTTTAAAGCCTGCCACTGACTACTCACTGCATTTTACAGTTGCTGCTATCTGCCCTCCTCCAGCTAATTATAATCCCAAGCCCAGCATGCAAAACTTTTAAGTTCATGATATTTTACTGTAAATAGTTTGGATGTATTTGGATAAGGATAAAAATAAAGGAAAAAACCGCGCTCGACAACGGTGGGAAGTAAGAGAGGATAGTAATAACAGTGGCTACGGCTAAATACTAGTTATATCATTAGGTTGCTGCCACCCACAAAAGAAAGAAACTCCAAAAGGTGTTTCCTCCAAAAAATACAACAATATGATAACCAGGGTGATTGGCGCTACCTACAAGTAAAACTCCTTATATGTATGTATATCAATATATAATTCTGAATATATCATGTATTCATCTAGAAGAATATATATATAATAAAGGGAGGCATAACCCCCAAAAAACTACCAATCTGCAATTTGAAATTCACAAGCTACTCAGAATTCCCAAAAAAACAACAAAGTTCCTACTAAAGATATGTTCCTGGGATTAACAAATAATTCCAATAAGCAACAGAAAAGGAAAAAACGAAACCAGACAACAAACTAGAAACCAAAAAGAATTTTTTGTATCTGTATCGCTAAGAGACAGTATTCCCTAAAATCGCATAAATGCCGAAGTGTGGTTTGAGTAGGCAAATTCCCAGTAAGAGGCGTATGTAAATGTGCTAGTGAGCTTATAATCCCAAACATGCAAACTGTAAGTGTAAACGCTAATATAGATACATATGCAAGAATTTTTTGCCTAAAGTCGCATTATCGCCAAGATGTGCAAAAAACCAAATATAAGGTGTATATAAATGTGCTTAATAAAATTAAAATTCACAATACAAAATTCAGATTATACAACCTATGCATGCAATATGCTAATATAAGCATATATATATGGAAAAACAAAAATATATTAATAGTATGGTATATAAGTATATAAAAAATTATATCAAAAAATATATATCAAAAAAGTGCAGCTGAAAAAACAAAGGGCAAAAAAATGTGTGCAAAAAAGAAGAAAGAATATATATATAAAAAAATATATATATATAAAAAAAAAGACCCTTTGCTTTTTTATATATATATATTTTTTTATATATATATTCTTTCTTCTTTTTTGCACACATTTTTTTGCCCTTTGTTTTTTCAGCTGCACTTTTTTGATATATATTTTTTGATATAATTTTTTATATACTTATATACCATACTATTAATATATTTTTGTTTTTCCATATATATATGCTTATATTAGCATATTGCATGCATAGGTTGTATAATCTGAATTTTGTATTGTGAATTTTAATTTTATTAAGCACATTTATATACACCTTATATTTGGTTTTTTGCACATCTTGGCGATAATGCGACTTTAGGCAAAAAATTCTTGCATATGTATCTATATTAGCGTTTACACTTACAGTTTGCATGTTTGGGATTATAAGCTCACTAGCACATTTACATACGCCTCTTACTGGGAATTTGCCTACTCAAACCACACTTCGGCATTTATGCGATTTTAGGGAATACTGTCTCTTAGCGATACAGATACAAAAAATTCTTTTTGGTTTCTAGTTTGTTGTCTGGTTTCGTTTTTTCCTTTTCTGTTGCTTATTGGAATTATTTGTTAATCCCAGGAACATATCTTTAGTAGGAACTTTGTTGTTTTTTTGGGAATTCTGAGTAGCTTGTGAATTTCAAATTGCAGATTGGTAGTTTTTTGGGGGTTATGCCTCCCTTTATTATATATATATTCTTCTAGATGAATACATGATATATTCAGAATTATATATTGATATACATACATATAAGGAGTTTTACTTGTAGGTAGCGCCAATCACCCTGGTTATCATATTGTTGTATTTGGATAAGGGAAGGGGCTAGGTGCACCTGCCTAACCGTCCTGAGAGCCCATAACAGTATTGTCTCCAGGACAGGCAGTTGTAATATATGGTAATAAAGGGAGACTGTTTCGTACTGTGCTAAGGGGAATGGATTATTTAGGCAAAAGGTACATTTTAAAAAGAACTGTCCTAATCCTGTTTGTGGACTTATGTTTATATACTCACACTCACACATATCTGGAAAATAAAAGGCTTGGCCTGAGTGAACTATCAGAGAGTGGATTATTAATAGTGTATTCTGCAGAAATTCTTCATGATGCAACAGGACTGACACAGCTCCCCTGGGAGACAGCTCCAAGCTGCCAGGCAGTGCTAGTCATATTCCAGCAGGTTTAACTACTCTTTGAATAACAACAAAATATACTTAGAGTAAAAAATCTAGCCTTCATTTTACAAGAGCGGTAACATATTTCTGTAACAATATGCAGACTACATTCGGTTGCCAATTATTATCACTTACATATTATCAACACAGTGCATCTGCAGTACCTGACGGGACAGCTTTTATGGAAGGAAAACTGGCAGGTTTGAAAGAAGGGAGCGGCCATTGCCGATTTGGCTTTTAAAAGGGGTAATCTCCTGTGACGTTATCCTTCTCCTTGCATTCCAACATGGTAAACCCCCGATTTAAATCTCCTTCATACAGAAAAAGCCTTGTTTTTTCCTGTCCAGATGCCTTAAAATGAACCTGTCTCCAGACTATAAAACAGTCAAGCGTTTATATATTCTTAACAGGCAATAAATAAGCTTAAAAGGCTAATGGTGCCCATACACTAGACAAAAAATTGTTCCACGCTATGTCATTTGGACCGTTTACCAAGTCCCTTCTACCACTGCAGCAGACAGCTTGTAGCTCTCAAAGGACTGTAAGGGTCCTGATGAGCACTCGCATAGTCCATTGACACTTCCTCCAGCTCAGACAGAAAGCCCATACAGAGACATGGACAAGAAAGCTGGAACAAGTATCTTCAGTTGCAATGCTTTGTACGCTCCTGGAGGAAATAAAACGATAAATGCAATTCTGCAAAAAAAATGTGCATTTATTATTTTTTCCATAAAGGTGAAAGTATTTTTTAACAACAAGCCTTTATTGACCTCTGTTCCTTCAGAGACTGTGAAGAACCCAACTCTCAAATTGCGCAAGAAAAGCTGTGAAGTTGTCCAAGTCTCTAAACAGCTCAGTTCAACCTGCTCCCCTCTAGCAGTGCACATGCCCTGTGTTTACATTGCAGGATGAGCCTTTGTTCACACTGCCCCAGCTTCAATTACGACATCCCTGTGCGACTTCATCGCAGCTTGCATATGACTTCTTTGAATGAAGACTTGTATAGCGCTGCAACGGCAAACTGAATCGCCTCGAGGCGATTGATCCTGATTCTTTAACAGAAGTCAATGCAAATCATGTTGAAGTCACAACAAAGTAGTGCAGGAACCTTTTTCTAGGTCAGAGCGACTTGAATCGCACCAATTAAAACCGTTGTAGTGCTCTTGATGGGGTGCGACTTGTCATGTGACTTTGAACTCCCAAGTCACATGACAAGTCAAGGCAGTGTGAACCGGGTCTAAAAGTCAGAAAGACCAATCAGTCACTGCTGTAAGGGGGGGGGGGGGGCAGCTGTGAGCTCAGCAGCTGAAAACTTGCAAGTAGAGGTGCTGCTGTTATAAATATTAGGATGAACAACTCCATAGTATCTCCAGCTACAGATATCAGTGATGGCCTCTTAAGAATATGTAAATATAGTCCATAAACAGGCTAAAGGTTCACTTTAAAGTATAGGCAGCTGGTTTGATTACAATATTACAATAGCATAAAAAACTTACCAAATATAGAAGAAAGGTATGAAGACCTGTTCCAAGTCCCACAGAGGACAGAATTCCTAAGCCTACCCAGTAGGCACACCATAAAAATTTCTTCTCAATATACTGTACATACTGCAAAAGAAAGCAATCAGTAAATATCACAGAACTTTTACCTGATCCATAACGCTTAGGTTTGGGGTGAAACGGATTTGGTTAAAATCAGGATAAAAACAAGTCCTATAACGAACATAAGAAAAAAGGAGAGGGCAGATCCCGACCACATGTTGGGGATCTTTTCAAAGCCTGGACCGGCTCTGTGACCTTCAGTCGACAGTGGGCTTGAGCCCGCTGCTGGCTGAAAATAAATCACAGGAGTGCAGAAAGAACTGCACTCCTATGATCCATAGGAAAAGTATAGCCAAAATAGCTATACTTCTCATTTAACTCTATCCTATGAAGACAGGAAATTCAGGGAAGCAGCACTAAGACAGCAGGAGCCAGCAGCATTGAAAGTTGTAAACTGCAAGTGGGGGGGGGTAAGAATTTTAACAGTTCACCGGGGAATGTTTATTGTATTTTTCTCAATGTGTTAAGCTAAAAAATCTGAGGGCTTAATACTACTTTACTACTGAACTTGGACACTGTATTCTGCTAGTAGGTTCACTCATTTAAGCACATTTTTCTACGGGGGGGGGGGGGGGGGGGGATATAGCAATACAGCAGGTAGAAGCAGTTATTTCCACTTATCTCAATCCTGGCAGATTTTTTAAACCTGCATATTTGGTTATGCCTGCCACAGACTAGGGGTCCTTCAGTTTAATGTGGAATTTATGGTCACGAGATTAGCGATCCATGCTGCCAGGGCAGGCAATTGAATTGTCATCGGAGGTTTTTGGATGATTTAGGCATTCCAACACTACAAAGATAGCACAACTAAAATAATGTATTTTAGATTATAAAATGAAATTAAGGCCATACCTGTTGATGTGTTCCTTCAATATAATACGCTACTGTAAGAAGTGTAAGCAGGAGCAGTAATGACCCCACCATCCCACGACGGTGCCACAATCTAGTAAAGGAATAGTTTTTTATTAATTGTTTATAGAATCTTAACAGGAGTTACCTTTTTACAAATATACAGTATAGACTGTTTCATTAAAAAGACAACTACAGTAACATGTTTGCTTTCAGATTACAACAAAATTAGACCAGGGTATGTGCTAGTCCAAAGGATAGATTTTAACCACTTACAGACCCCGCTGCACGCTGATAGAAGTCCTCATTTTGAAGATGAATATTGCTGTTATGGCAGCAGCTAGCTGCCATAACGCAGATTTCCTCTTCTTTGGACAGCGGCCTGCTTTCCGATAAGAGTGGTCTCTGTGGAGGAATCGCCGTGAGATCACCTTTATCAGCAGCGGGAAAGCCCCCCCCCCCCCCCTCAGGTGCCCTCCGCCGCTTACCGGAGCCGTCGGCAGTGGCAGAGTCGATTGGATGTTGCTCCTTCCTTGGTATGAAGACGAGTGAGGGGAAAATGGCCCCCAGCCATCTCCATATACTGTAATTGCAGGGCAGAAGCGACGTCAAAACGTCACTTCCGCCCATAGCTCTTAAAGGCCTTTTTTTTTTTTTTTTTTTAAATGACACATTTTTTTTATTGCATTTTAGTGTAAATATGAGATCTGAGGTCTTTTTGACCCCAGATCTCATATTTAAGGAGGTCCTGTCATGTTTTTTTCTATTACAAAGGATGTATACATTCCTTGTAATAGGAATAAAAGTGGCAGAATTTTTTTTAAAAGAACAGTGTCAAAAAATTTTTTAAATGCGCACCGAGCTCACGTGCAGAAACGCATACGTGAGTAGCACCCGCATATGAAAAGGTGCTCAAACCACACGAGGTATCACCGCAATCGGCAGAGCAAGAACAATAATTCTAGCCCTAGACCTCCTCTGTAACTCAAAACATGCAATCTGTAGAATTTTTTAAATGTCACCTATGGAGATTTTTAAGGGTAATAGTTTGTCGCCATTCAACGAATGGGCGCAATTTTGAAGCGTGACATGTTAGGTATAAATTTACTCGGCGTAACATTATCTTTCACAATATGAAAAAAAATGGGCTAATTTTACTGTGGTCTTATTTTTTAATTTTAAAAAAAGTGTCTTTTTTCCAGAAAAAGTGGGCTTGTAAGACTGCTGCGCAAATACAGTGTGACAGAAAGTATTGTAACAACCACCATTTTATTCTCTAGGGTGTTAGAAAAAAAGTGTAAAATGTTTGGGGGTTCCAAGTAATTTTCTAGCAAAGAAAAAAACGTTTTTAACTTGTAAACAATAAATCTTAAAAAGGAGGCTCTGTCCTTAAGTGGTTAAACACATCTTATTGCAATGCAAGTTTATGATGTTGTTTCAAAATGGCTTTAAGCCTCAGGACTTTAGAATTAAAAAGCCAGTACAAAACTGACACAGAAATAAAGACAAATACGCTCACTTTACAAATCACTATTCGGTATTAAGTTACAAATCATAAAAGCTTTGGTAGATCTTCCAAAAGAGCCTGTACCATTAAAATCTTATTTAATCCAATTGACCTTTAAAAGCCAAACAAATCTTAAACAGTGTGACTTCATTTTCTGAGTGTCAGTTATCATAAGGTGTAGCAATGCATTATACTTCTCTAACTGTTAAATAAAATCTACCGCATGAAACCAATGTGTAAATCATTTCAAAATGCAGACTTACAATTGGTTTCCATGCATGAACATTTATGTGCACTTTAGGCCAGAAACAGTTTTCCCTGCTGACATAACTCTACTGTATACACGCTACTTTAAAAGCCTTTAACGGAAAATGTGCGATCGAATCGTGTTGTCGGAAAATCCGATCGTATGTGGGCTCATCTGACTTTTTCCGTCACACAAAGTTTGAGATCCGGATCTAAAATTTTCCAACAAAATCAGATCGTTTAAATTCTGATTGTGTGTAGACAATTCCGACGGACAAAGTGCCACGCATGCTCAGAATAAATTAAGAGACCACGGATTTTGTCTACTGGCCCGTTTATAGTCCCGACGTACATGGTTTACGTCACCTCGTTAAGAACGATCAGATTTTCCGATAACTTTGTCCGACCGTGTGTATGCAAGACAAGTTTGGCACAAAATCCGTCGGAAAAAATCTGATGGATTTTGTTGTCGGAATGTCTGACCGTGTGTACAGGGCATTAGAGTTAACCATGAAAAATGACCTTAGCATTGCTGCTCTCACTCCGATGTTCGCGGAAATACCTCGTGTGTGGTGTAATTGCATTTTTTATATACACGTGCGTGCAAAACGGCAGGGTTACGTAGATTCTTTTTTTATTCATTTAACTTTATTGCTATCATAAGAGGCCCCCCATGTGACTGAGCAAGTGACAGGTATCCTTCATGCTGAGATTCTGACATCCTAATGTCTCCCCTGCAGCTAATCAAGCACAGATCGTGCTTGATTAGTTGTTTCCCCCCCAAGCACAGCAACTAAGGAATCACAGCTCTGATGCCAAAAATCTTCAGAGCTTAAGCACTTCTGGCTTAATTGACAGCAAAGGAGATCAGGGAATGTTCGATCAGGCAAGTTTCTCTTTCTCCTCTCGTTTGCCATCCTGAAGCTTTGTGATGTGGGTCCTGAGAAAACTGACGATTCAAGGAACCGTAAAGGAGATGGGGGAGAAGCAGTGGTGCTATACAGGCGCTCAGATCACTTTTACATGACAGTCAGGAGCCAGCTCAACAAAACAAACACAAACTCATGGCTGCTACTTCAGAGTTTTTGTAAACCGTTCATTCTCTAGATGTATGTAATATGTCCAATGAGGCAAAGTGGTTAAAAAACTACCATTGTACTAAAAAGCATGCAGAGATTCTAGGGCAGCAAAAAGTTATACTTGTCTGCATCTGAAGATGATTTATTAATTTAAAATGTGTATTTAAAATGAAGAGTGGGAGCAAACTTTTTTGGTCTCACCTCAGTTTCATTTCTTAGTAATTTTGAGGCACTGGTTAGCGAGGTAGTGGACAATGCATATGTGTCATTTTTCTTACACACCTACACATGGTGAGGGGCTCCAGGGTTTGTATTTGATATGAAAATAAAAAAACTTTTGTTTTCAAAGAATTTAAAAGTGGAGCACCATTCAAAAGAGGAATCTTCACTTATCTGCTCCCCCCCTCCCCCACCACCACATTTGGCACCTTTCAGGTGGGGGGTACCTGTTTTTGACAGGTACCTGTCCCCACTACGGGGAGACCTGGCTGCGGCAAGGTCCCTCGGAGATTCACCCGCCTCCTCCTTCTTCCACTGCCAGGACAGTTAGAAAGCACAGCTTCACTTCACTGCCGGTTTCCCTTACCAAGTATGGCAGCGGCAGCACCGAGAGCCAAACAGAAAATCGTCTGGGGTGCCTAAATTGCAGGATCCCTGGACAGGTAAGTGTCCCAATATTAAAAGTCAGCAGCTACAGTATTTGTAGCTGCAGAATAATTTTTTTGGAGGGGGTGTGGGTGGGGCTGGACCTCCTCGTTAATACACTTGGTCCTGGAGCCCAGAGGCTTTGTAGCGCTTTGGGTGGCATAAAACCTCCAGTCCTGGGTCCACATCTTACCTGTTAGCCTGACCTCATGAGTTGCTTGTACTCAGGCCTTTATAGATACGAGTTGACTAAAGCTCAGAACTCCCTTACTTTCTCTCTGCTGTTTAGAACACTAAACAGATACTAGAGCCTCCTGGTTATTTTGTGTAACTCTGTGGGAATTGTATTACCGTATATACTCGAGTATAAGCCGAGATTTTCAGCCTCTTTTTTGAGGCTGAAAGTGCCCCCCTCGGCTTATACTCGAGTCATCGCTGTCTGTCTGCCCGATCAGCGTGTCGAGCAGACAGACAGCGGCCATTCTAGGATTCAAAGGCCGCGCCTCCGTCGGTGATAGGCGGAACACTGAATTTCCCAGCAGTCTGTGTTCCGCCTATCACGGACATCCTCTCATTCTCGTCCGTAGTATGAGGATGAGCGGACGTCCATGATAGGCGGACCACTGACTGCTGGGAAATTGAGTGTTCCGCCTATCACGGACATCCGATAGGCGGAACACTCAATTTCCCAGCAGTCAGTGGGAAATTGAGTGTTCCGCCTATCACCGACGGAGGCGCGGCTTTTGAATCCTAGAATGGCCGCCGACGAAGAGCTGAAGGACGGAGGCTCGGCTCGGGACGGGCCGGGACGGGACGCAGGCTGGACGGGACGCAGGCTGGACGGGACGCAGGCTGGACGGGACGCAGGCTGGACGGGACGCAGGCTGGACGGGACGCAGGCTGGACGGACACAGGCAGGCTGGACACAGGTAGGCTGCACGGACACACACACACACACACACACACACACACACAGGGATGGATGGACACACACACACACACGGATGCATGGACACACACACACACACACGGATGCATGGACACACACACACACACACACACGGATGCATGGACACACACACACACACACACACACGGATGCATGGACACACACACACACACACACACGGATGCATGGACACACACAGGGATGGATGGACCCACAGGGATGGACGGACACACAGGGATGGACAGGCATGTCTCACCCTCGGCTTATACACGAGTCAATAATTTTTTCCAGTTTTTTGGGGGTAAATTGGGGGCCTCGGCTTATATTCGGGTCGGCCTATACTCGAGTATATACGGTAATCAGAAACCGAAGTTTAGCTAGAAGCCTGGATGATCAGATATTTTGTGTTTTTTGCTTGTCGTACAAAGCCCTCCTGATGAGATGCTATGCTTGCTGCTTTGCTGAATAAAAGTGCAAGACAAACCTTCTAAGCCTGTTTCTGGGTGTCCCTATTTCATGAATGCTTTACTGTTGCTAAAACCACTTGAACCTGTCCCCCTTGCATAATTTATATGGAAACTGTGTACAGAGTGCAAATCTAGCAATATACGTAAGAGAATCATATGCCAATGCAATCCAACCACCCTCAAGCTAAAAAATTGATGTATATCATGGTAAACACTGTGTTTAGCCATTTATCTGGAGTTATACATTTTAGGGTACTCCTCTTGGATTAAAACGTTTTTCCTTTCCGTCTGTCAACTGAAACATGTGTAAGTTATCCCTGATTTTGTAAATAAATGGGAAAACGAGAGCCACAGAACAGTTGGAAGAAGAGAAGTACCATGGACTCTGTGAAGGAACAAATTGTACCTTCTCCAATAGAATGTGGTATATTCAGTTTCTGCACTTAGAACTTGATCTACTGTGACCCATTTCAACACAAGACATGAACACACCAAAGGCTACATTTCTACGCTTTGCTCTGGTGTACAGAATTTCTTCTGCTTTGACTTTATAAAACCAGAAGAAAATTGATTTAATGTTAGTGCCCTTATGAATTATTTATCTTTGAAGAAGGTCCCTTTTACACTGACTGATAAGGTCCACCTGTCAGTTCTTCAGGCGGTCCCCAATCGACCATCGATAGCTTTCTATGGAGCAGCAGGTGTCCACGGACACTGCTGACACCAGCCGGCATCCAATCTGGTAAAGATTCACAAATGGGGAATTGTTTCCCATCCGTCCAGCGGATCAGACTGGATAACAGTCAGATGGAAATGGACAGGCAGTCTGTTTCCATCTGACCACACCATAGAGAAAAGCAGGCTGTGTACATGTCCGCTCAGCCGGGATCAGCAGACAGATCTCTCACCGAGCAGGTAGATCCGCTTAGCGGAGTCTACCCCATCTGCAAGGGGCCTTAAGGGTCATTTGCAGGCATAAAAAACAAATCTACACAAATGTAAAAACTCTGTGAACAGCAATAAATAAATATTGATTCATGTTTTATAAAATGGTGGGCCCGTCAATAAGCTACTTTTGATATTTGATAAACACTGCGATACATACTTTAAGCTCCATTCCTTCAAGTTTATCAGGGTTTCAAGGAAAAAATACTGCAAGGTAATGAATGGCTTCCTCCAGAGAACAATACTCTGCCGTTCCTCACGGTCCCTCCTCCTCTTCTCATTCAAAAAGGAGGAATCTGTAAAGAGAGATTCTTCGTATCATCACTAATCATTGCAAAACAATTAGAAGTGAGTGTGTGTGTGTGTGTGTGTGTGTGTGTGTGTGTGTTATCATGATAGGAAAAGGAAGGTAGAGCAATAGATATTTCTAAACAGTTAGTTCTGGTGCCAGGATCTCAGCACTCTATGGTTTAGGTTAGGTTCACACATGTCTGACTGCAGTTTGCAGTCTGGAGCCTGGTGTGGTTTTGTTCACTGATGCAAATTTTTACTTGAATTTGCACCTAAACCAGACCCAAAAATCGCACAGGACCCTTTTCAGAAACGGACTGCGCCTGCACCAGACATGTGGGAACCTGCTCTTTTTAAAGCTAGTTCGATTCACGTTATGCAAATCAGATGCAGTTAAGAACACATCCAATTCGCATATACCTGAACGGAGCCCAAGTGTAGGACCTGAATGATTTTAGTGCAAACAGGAGAGAGTGTGCAAAACAGGGGTCAATTGGACATAGGCTTTACTTTAGGGGTTAGATTAGTATTAGGCCTTGCTTTTATGGGCTAAAGTGCATGTCAAAACAAAATAAACATTTATGCTGAAAACAAAAGGAACCACAACAACTAATAAATATGGTCATCAAATTACCTCCACAATGTCAACAACTTGTAGTATCAAATTTTATACTTTATTGACTCTTAGTGCCCATTCACACTACCGCGACTTGTCAGGCGACTTAGTCGCCTGACAAGTCGCGCTCTGTTCTGTACTGTGGAACCGTTCTAATAGGAGCGACTCAAGTCGCCCCGACTTAGAAAAAGGTTCCTGTACTATTTTTGGGGCGACTTCAGGCGACTTGCATTGACTTCTATACAGTAGTCGTTTTGCAAGTCGCTGCTGAAGTCGTGTGCAGGTCGCGTCTGTGAGTCGCGCTGCAAGTCGTGTCGCCCGTGTGTGAACCGGCACTTAGCATTCGGTTTCATAAACCCAAAATACTTTTTATTATGTATTAAAACATTATCAACTTTGCACACATGCATCGTATTCTAAACAGCAAAAATGCCACTTATTATTATGTTGGAAGGCTTGCACATTTTATTGTACAGTTACCTAAAGCCCCATACACATGGGCCAAATATTGCGGGGCATCGGCCGGTCCAATACAAACCGCCCAATATTCGGCTCGTGCATACATCAGTCGATCCGACAGAAGCCACATGAACGTCCGGCTTCTGTCGAAGGGGCATGACCAAAAATTGGATCAGAGCTTTCAGCCAATATCTCAGAGCGCTAATCCATGTGTGTTTTCTGGAGGGGGCAGTCCCTGTGTCAGAACACAAAAGCTCAGCGGGGAGAACACTGTACTAACATCGGTTGTTAGTACAGGACCTCTTCCCGAGCTCTTCCGTTTTTTTTTCACTGAGCCCTCTAAGTTGAACGAAGAAAAGCAGATAGCGTGTACTAGACTTAAAATGTTTGTTAACCTCAAAAAAAAAAAAAAAAAAAAAATGGCATCTTGGTCCCTTAAAGCAGATTAAATAGCACAGTGCTTGTGCTATGTAATCTTTCCCCCTCTAAACTGTAAAAAAAGAAACCTGCCTGAACCTGCCACTTCCAGTATCCCCTCTCCGCTTTGACCACGAAAATCAGGGCTGCTGAGCCCTGACCATCATTGCCTGAGACATCCCTACTTTATCTGCAGCCCTGCTCTACTCTCATCTTTCCCTCTCATCCCCTCTATGATCCGCCTGTCAGCTCCTTGCTGTGTGTCTCAGTTTCCGCCCCCCTCCCCGCCACTATTACTACTAATCCAAAACTTTTAAATGGTCACTGGTAGCCCCTCGGTGATACTCAGGCATAGTAGACTGTATATGCATGTTCTAAAAACCAAGGCTTGTAAATAACTATTTAGGGTTATCTGCAGGCCGGTCACGTGACTCTTGGCCGCTTTATAGCTCCAAGATGAGGCTTCTGCAGGAGGGGCCGAGCGGCCAGGTGATCTCCCTGACTGAAATCAGAGGGAGATCTCGGCGCCTCCTGCAGTAGCCATGTATCGGAGCTGAAAAGCGTCCGCGAGTCACGTGACCGGCCTGAAGATAGTTCTAAATGGGTATTTACAAGCCTTGTTTTTAGAAAGCACATATACAGTGTGCTATGCCTGAGCATAATAGAGGGGCTGCCAGTGACTTATAATTGTGCTTTAACAAACACTTTAAGGCACATTGGCAGATAAAGCTAAATGGTTGATTTGATAAAGGCAAATTGAGAGCAACTGCAAGTGCACAGTCTTTTTCCCCAGAGCTTAGTGCATGTGGTGAAGCTTTACTTTGAAAAGAATACCCAAACAGATGCAAGGAAAAAATAAATAAATAAATAAAAAAGGAAAAAAAACTTTTTTGCTTGCACACGATTGTATGGTGGAAATTAACATAGCTTACCACATTCACTGAGTTCTGGGGAAAATTAGTGCAACTGCACTTGCACAGACTATTATTAGCCTTTGATAAATCAACCACTAAGACTCTTGCAAAATAGCAAATTCATATACTTGAGAATAAACGGTTACTTCCTCTATTTGGGTTTGATGAAATATTTGTATAGCAGGGACAGCATGCATTAGAGTTTCAGGGACAGCAAATCCTTGAAAAGTAAGTGCAAGAAACAATGGTATCAAGAGTTTTTATTACTGGCATAGACCACTCATCCAAAGACAGCATTATATATATTTATTTATTTTACTTAATTTGTGCAAAGTAGTCTACACACAGCTTCCTCTTTCAGTCACATAAAAAAAAAAAAAAGTAAAAATCCGGAACTTCTACAGAAATTAGTGTTGATACAGATCTTTAACCACTAGAATACATCCGAACATACTTTCAAAACTAACTTCTTACTTTATTGCATTACTTCATTTTTAAGCCAAAGTTTAGGCATAAATGAAAAAAAACAAAAAAAATCAGCACAAGGTACATTATTTAGAGACAGTTCACATCATCTTGATGCATCTGAGCAGGTTGCTGCACGGTTTTTGCACGTTCCAGCGCGGCGCGTTTTTGGCAGCATATTGGTTTCAAATAGTACAGCAGGCAGGCGCAGCACCAGTACCATGCAGTGTGGTGGCTGTGAACGCACCCGCGTTTATGAGATGCATGGGGTTGCCACTAAGAATTATTGCCACCCGTGCGTGTCTGCAACTGGCAGCGCATTCCGGTATTCCTGTGAATCAGGCCTTACTATCAATAAGAGGTGTCACTTGTGCTGCTAGCTCCTGCATTAGCTGAAATCTTCCTCCTCAAATCCAATCCTCTGGTGCAGAAGGGTTTATTAGAGCTGAGAGACCTGTGACAGGTTTTCTTTAAGAGTACTTACTATGCCTGCCCTTTCTGCCCACCTCCTCCATTCATAGAAGCTGTACATTAGCTTTTATAAATGAAAGCAACCTAAATGCTGTCTGTAGCTCCACCCCTTTTTCAAATCCAGCTTTAGTTGGTGGTAAAACCAGCACAAAGCCCTGCCTCCTCTAACCCGAGTTACTTGTCACTATCATGGATGAACAATCAGCACTTTTTGTTTATTTATAATAGTAAATGATGGTCTATGTAATATATCTGCCTGTGCCCTGTTTACATGCAGCCATGGATACAATGCCCAGAGCTGCAGCTCTGAGAGATCTATTGAATGAAAAAGGCCATCTGTGTGTCTATTAAAGCATTTACACACACAGCCTGACCAATGCATGACAAGGTACTGCAGAGTGAGCTTTCACCGTTATGACTGAAAGTGTTACTAAACCCAGAACCTGCATTCACTATAGCAGGTCTCCCACAGTACACAGAACATGGAAATGCAATAGTTTTAGTAAATATAAACTGCCAAATACCTTTTCTCATCAGCAGTTAGAGCAGTCTTGTGACTTCTATCACTGTCTAGTTAAAGCTTGTAGGAGGAGGAGTTTTCATTCTACTCTGACTGTCCTATGAGGCTGCAGGACCTCTGACCTTCTGTGTGGACAGTGCTGATTGGCCCTGTGCTGATCACAAGCAGTCTCCCAAGAAAAAAAAAAAAACTCTCTAGCAATACACACCAAACTGAGCATGTGCAGTTTATCCCAAAGGCTCTGTTCTATCAGGAGATGGTTTGGGGACCGTGGAAAAAGGGCAGGATCAGAGAAGTAAGTGTCAAACAGCCTTTTCACACAATTCAGAGGATTAACCCCTTCCACGGCGAGTATAACAAGCATGCTTTACTACATATACAGACTGATTTTACTATTGTGGGTTTAGTAACACTTTAAGTAATCAGCTAGGTCAGGGCAGTCTTATGTATGACACAGCCTGACAGTGCAGATCCCTCATTTATAAAACCAAAAGATCACACAGCACTGTATCATCCATCGACCAGGCTGTGTATGTATACAGCTGCTGATAGACACACAGTGCTGCAGGCTGTGCAATCTTTTTATGTTATCTTTTTATATGAATGACAGCTCCGGTTTCCAGAGTGGCCCCTGCTGCCAGAGGCCAGAGCTGTTAATCACAAATGTGTCTCCTTTCTGCTGAGAAATACAGGCAGACATTTATCCATCATGCCATACCATCAGAGCGGTGTGCGATTGGCCCCAAATTTAATTCTGCCCAGGACAACAACCACAAACAAACATACAGCCAATGTCATTAAGGAGTCCTTATGGACGCAGAGAGCGGGCTCTGAAGCGAGCACGCCTGAGTGTTCCCAGAGCAAGCGGCTTGCTATGGGGGATCTCGGCAAGGGGGAGGGGCCCAGAGCGCCACCGGGGGGCCCAAGAAGAGGCTGAAACCCCTGCACAGAGCAGGCAAGTATGACAAGTAATTTTTTTTTTAAATACATTTTATTTCCTTTACAATCAATCAGTTTAAATCTGCAGCCAGCAATGATTTGCAAACAAACAAAAAAATATTAAAGTTTTTGTTAACCCCCCAAAACAAAATAAAAAAATGCACATTCTGATCTTTTAAAGCCGATTAAACAGCACAGTGCTTGTGCTGTGTAATCTGCCCCCCCTCTAAACTGTAAAAAAAAAAAAAAAAAAAACCCTCCCTGAATCTGCCACTTCCTGTATGCCCCTCTATACTGACCACGATAACCAGGGCTGCTCTGCCCTGATCACTGTGGTCAAAGTGCGTCCCTCCATCATACACTGTCCTGCTCTGCTCTTCTCTCTACTCCCTCAACCCCTCCTTTCTGCCTGTAAGCGCACTCTCTGTCTCTGCTCTGCCCTGTCGCCGCTATTATTGAAAATAAAAAAACTAAAATTGTCACTGTCAGCCTCTCTATTAGAGGCTGACATACCATACTGTGTAAATCCTTTCTAAAAACGATTACATGACTCACCGCCGATTTACAGCTTGGAGACAGGGCTTCTGTGGGAGGAGCCGAGCGGCCACGTGATCTCCCCATCAGACGTCAGAGGGAGATCACGATCCCTCCTGCAGTAGCCGTGCATCGGAACTGAAAAGTGGCCACGAGTCACGTGACCGGCCTGAAGACAGCTTTAAATAGCCATTTACACTGCTCGTTTTTTAGAAAGGATTTACACAGTGTGGTATGTCAGCCTCTAATAGAGCAGCTGGCAGTTTTTAATAAAAAAAAGGCTTAACAAACACTTTAAAGTATGGCTATTTTGTGCCCACAGCGGTATGTTTGTGTACTAACACTCCAAGAAATGTAATTTCCTGCTTGTACGATTGACTTTTCCCAGATGTACTTGCCCTATTCCAACCCTGGCACTGATCATATGATCGCAGCAGATAGATCCTCCCACAAAATGAGTGGAATTGTGTTCGTTTCACCAAAAATAACAGCAGGTTTAACTCTGCAGCGAAGGAGACAATTGCTTCATTCTTAGCAAAAATGGAGTTACTTTGTGTGTGCTGCCCAGGAGGGCTCCATCGCTCAGAGATGCGTATAAGTAAGGTCCATTATTGGTCTTACTATGTCACCATAGGTGTGCGCAGCCTATTACATTAGGGTGTGCACCCCAAATGTATTAAAACATGGACGGTGTTTAGTAGGGCAGTGGGATGATGTCAGTAGAGCAGTGGACTTTTCAGTAGGGCAGTGGATAGTGTCAGTAATTTTTTATTACCATTATTTTTTTTTATTACAATTTTTTTAGGAGTCCCATTGGGGGGGGGCTTTGGTGTAATATCAGCAGGGGGGGGATCTGCGCTGCATGGGGCGATTAGGGAGTGTCCAAGCACACCCCTGCACATGCCTATGTATGTCACCTCTTGTAATTTTCCAGATTTAGTAAATATGCAGAGCACAGAAAATATCGGTGTAAGACGACTACTACTATTATTAATATTATTATTTTTATTATTATTAATAATAATATTAATAATAATATACAACCGTAAATGTATAAAAATACATACTGCAAGTTTTGTGTCACAACACATTGAAAAAGGATTGTGTGGCTGTGTTTAAGCAAATCATTTTGCTCCAAGTGCCAGTGAAGCTGAAGGATATATACCTTACGAGACAAAACATAAGCAGTCATTTACAGTTGGGACGACATACCTGTAAAGCTCCCATTGTGTTGTTCTTTAGAGACTCCAACACGCCGCTGCTCACAATCAGTGCCATTCTCTGCCATTTCATAGGTCAGCTGAGGTTGAGAATCTTCCAAAGAAAACAGAACACAAAAGTCATGGCTGCACACATCACACACAAGCCCTGCATGCATGCATTTTGTTTACAATGAAAGGATCCTTTTGCTAAATTCAGTTTTAAGCAAAGAGAAACATATGCATTTCAGAGTATCAGGCACCATAAATAAAAGACTAAGCTGGCTACTCTCCAGCCAAGCAGACGGGATAGCAATCAGCTATGAAAACACATTGTGCAATCTCTTCATTACAACACAGCAAATGTTGGAACACATCGAGTGAGATTTATTCCTGGATGTGTGGAAAGTAACTTGAAATATCATACGGTTAATACTCTTTACAGGAAGGGTGTGTAAATCCCTGCAGTGTGCTCCAATATTAAGACTGGTTTCCAGAGATCTGAAAGCAGCTGTTGTAATCACAGAACACTACGCAAACAGGCATCATATTTATCAAGTATGCTTCACCAGGCAGGAGTCAACCTTCCCAGCATAACAGGCACAAGCCACCTACATGGACAGACAAGCATTGCTTCTCTTATTGCACTTCTTTACAAAATCGAGTAAAAAACAATATAAAGTAGTAAAAATAAAAATAAACTATAATTGTAGTCTACAAAAGAAACTAACATAGAAAAAAATACTTAGTAAAGCAGGCAAAGGGGATTACTGTGAAACCCTGCAAAGCCTTAGGCCACTTTCCCAATGGGGCGTTCGCAGTAAAAGCATCCCGCTAGAGGCTTAAAAGCACCGCTATAACAGCGGTAAATCCCCTTTAAAACTAGCGGTGCTTTACCACTGTTATAACGGCGCTTTTCGGTCGCTAGCGGCCAAGGAAAGGGTTAAAAGCACCCGAAAAGCGGCACTTCGGCAGCACTGCCCATTGTTTTCAATGGCAGGTGTGGTGCAGGAGCGGTGTATACACTGCTCCTGCACCTCCTCAAAGATGCTGCTTGCAGGACTTTCTTTTCACACTGAGGCTTTTTTTCTGACCCACTTTTTTTAAACCACATTTTTTTCCAAACTGCATTTTTTACAGTGTTTATTCATAGCTGTAGTTTTTGTTAAATGCATTTTTTTCTTTTATCCACGTTTTGTTTTTGTTTTTTACAAATAATGCGTTTTTAACACGTTTTTTCAAAACTTTTTTTTCATCCGCTTTTTTGCGAACCAATTTTTTACCGGAGTTTTGTTTTGTATTTTTTACGAAAGAGCTATTTTATTTAACCGCCTTTTTAATCCACTTTTACCACTCAAAGCTCTAATACTTTTTGTTCTCTTTAAAGTTCTTCTTCTTTAAAGTTTTGGAATCACATTTTTTCTTCCTGTTAGTAAGAAAGTCGGTAGTAAGTAGTCGGGAGCTCACACATATGAAGTTTTAACATTAGATCACCCAAGAAGGGCACTGGTGAAGCAGTCTTCTTAGGATGCATCTGTGAGGCACTGGCTATGTCAAAAGTGCATCAAGAAAAAGCGGGAAATAAGGTAAAGTTTAATTTTTAATGTTTAGCAGGTATGCAGGGACAGGTGCCCAGAGCCTGTGCATTCAAGGCCATGATATTGTTTTTTTGTACCCATCAAATTCAACAGTGCGTGTGTGTCTATTCAGCAGTTTCAATGTGTGTCGATTCACTAATATGGGCTACCTGTACGCAATTCAGTAATAGGACAGAAAAGTCAACAAAGTGCTCTTCATAATGTAGGGGACTTAGACCCCTTTCACACTGCCAGCGTTTTTCAGGCACTACAATGCTAAAAATAGCGCCTGTATAGAGCCTGAAAAAAGCGTCTCTATTCACTCCAGTGTGAAAGCTGAGGGCTTTCACACTTGAGGTGCACTGGCAGGACATCACAAAAAGTCCTGCCAGCAGCTTCTTTGGAGCTGTGAAGGAGTGGTGAACTCACCACTCCTCCCCATTGAAATCAATGGGGCAGCACTGAGATACCAGCGGCGTTTTGCGGGCGGATTTAACCCCTTTTTAGCGCCAAATAGTGGCGCTAAAACAATGGTAAATCGGTGCTAAAAATAGCGCCGCTTTACTGCCGACGCCCCCAGCAGCTCGGTGTGAAAGCTGTCTAAGCACTCATGTGAATGAGCCCTTAACACTTTTCTCCCCACTTATGAAGGGGGAGATATATGATGCTACTGCAACCATATCTGTTTTTACCAGTGCCACGCTTTATATACTGACATACTTGGGTAAATTTTATAGCAAAGGCTTGTTTTTTAAAGTAAAAGAAAATTCCAAATTTGTCCCTAGAAAAGTAGTAGAGGGAAAATCTTCCAGTGGGGACACTAGTTCTTGTGACTTGGGTGTCCCCATGAAATCCTCTTAATTTGCAGAGATTTTCTCTCACTTCCTGTTTGGCTATGGAACAGGAAGTGAAGGGAAACCTCCTTAATGGGACACAAATGGTGAAAAAAATCTGACAGGGATTAGAACCCTCCCTTGCTCTATCCAAAAATGTAACTAAAAAAAAAGGTTTTGCCTATAGTTCTACTTTAAGCTCTATGTCGATTGTTAATGCATCCCTTCCCTTTGAGAAAGGTCCTGAAACGTCAGCTTGTGATGCCGGTTTCTTTTTGTGAATAAAGGACAAGATTATCATTATACCAAGGTGTGCTGGTGACAATCTATAGTAACCTACCTCCCTCCACAACAGTGTCCCAAATTTCCTGTACAAGTCAGAACTTCTTGAACGCCACAGTTTACATATAACAGAACTCAGGCCTGAGGCAGGAATGGCAAGGAGGCGTCTAGGGCCTCCTATACAGCAAATCTGTTACTCTGCCTAGTATTGACAAAATTACAGATTCACTTAAAAGCACAACTCCATTCAAATGTATTTATTTTAAGGGCAACAGCCTCTCTTATAGTTCACTGCCATCTGAGGCCTTGTTGGTGAGACTTACTCTCACTTCCGGTCACTGTGATGTCAATGTCACCTGGACGAAAAATGCAGAAAAATCAACATGACAATAATAAGGGCCCGTTCACACAAGTATATCCAGAATCGTGAGCACCTTTAATAATTCTGAAAAGACTGACAACACACCAAAATGCCCATAAAGTTGTTGTACATAGCAGCACACCAGAACATACACATGGATTACATCTGTGTGCTGTAGTGTACGACAAAGCAAGTGTGTTGTGGTGTACTGCCTGGGTGTGTAGAGGGGCAGTTCAAATGAATGGCACTACACTGCGTTTCCTGTGTTACAGTAATGTGTGATAAAATGTGCATTTTTGCCATGTTACCTCAAAGCAACCATGTGATTGAGCCCTAAATCAATTTAAAGGGTTTCTAGTAACAAGTAATATTTTAACAAGTGATATTTTAGTCTCTGCCTGTAAACCTCTTAGAGATTTCCCCTCACTTCCTGTCCTAATGTCGTGCTGTCACTGGAACAAGAAGTGAGAGGAAATCTCCCCAAATGGGGTCACTGAACTGACTGAGGTTCTGACTCTTTATACAAAGATTTGTCTGGAAAAACACAAACAGATTAGTGACAATAACATTTTAAAAAAAATAAATAAATAAAAAAAAAAGCAACAATAGAGGAGCAAGAAAACCAATACTTGGACAATGTAAAAGAGCATTTTACTTACATTTAAGTTTATTTCAGTAATGACTTCCAGTTGAAAAAAAAGAGGAGATTAGATCCGTCACATCAGAGACATTAACTCAAACGCAGTGTAAGTTTTGGAGATCTTCAGCCCTTGTCTAGGAAATGAAGATAAAATCAAAGTCAGTTATTTAACATCACTTTGAGAGAAGTCACCGTTATCAAATTAAAGCTACTGTCAAGAACCAGAAACTGTGTTACTAGTCTCTCATCCAAGCAGTTGTTGTGCTAGTTCCAGTAAAGTGACTCAGTAAATGGGCTTCCAAGGAGTAAGTGGCATACGAGTCAGGAAATGGGCTTCACTGCCCAAGGAGAAAGTGGCATATGAGTCAGGAAATGGCTACTTCCCTCACTGCCTAATCACACAGGCATTTTGATTTTGTAACAAACCCCCTTCCTAACCAGGCCAATTTTCAGCTTTCGGTGCTCTCACATTTTGAATAACAATTACTCAGTCATGCAACTGTACCCAAATGAAATTTTGTCCTTTTTTCACACAAATAGAGCTTTCTTTTGGTGGTATTTAATCACCGCTGGTTTGTTTTATTTTTTTGCGCTATAAATGAAAAAAGGCCGAAAAATTGGTAATAAACTGCATTTTTCTTCATTTCGGTTATAAAATTTAGGAAATTAGTAATCTTTCTTCATACATTTTGGCCAAAATTTATACCGCTACATATCTTTGGTAAAAATAATCCAAATCGGTTCATATTTTTTTTGGACTCTGTGAAAGTTTTTAGGAAATGTAGTTCCAAAACATCTGGGGTGCCAAGGTTCACCATCACTGTTAGACCCCTTTCACACTGGGGCATTTTGCAGGTGCTACAGTGCTAAAAATAGCGCCTGCAAAAGCCGCTGCTGTGTCTCCATTGTAAAAGACCCGAGGGCGCTGGCAGGACGCTAAAAAAAAGGCCTACTAGCAGCGTCTTTGCACTGCTCCTGTCCATTGAAATCAATGGGGCAGCGTCGGCAGCAGCGCTTTGCGGTGGTTTTAAACCTTTCTCGGCTGCTGGGGGGGGGGGGGGGGGGGGTAAAGCTCCCGAATAGCACAGCAAAATTGGCGTTAAAGCGGCGCTAAAAATAGCGGCATTTTACTGCCGGCGCACCCACCACCCCAGTGTGAAAGGGGCCTTATAGAGTCTACAAGCTATGGTGCCAATCATTGAAAATTGATCACACCTGAAATACTCATTTCTTGAGACCCTAAGAGCCGGTTCACACAGGGGCAACTCAGATCAGACTTCAGGTCGCCCCTAGTCGCCTTACATGTAAAAATCAATGTAAGTGAATGAGAGCCTTCTTAGTGTACAATACTAAAGTCGCTCCGACTTCAGAAAAGGTTCCTGTACTACTTCAATCCAACTTGTAGGCGACTGGTACCCATTGATTAAAAATGGAGGTCGCCTCCAAGTCGGATCTCCGTCTATACGGAGGCGACTCTCACAGAATTATCAGCTCTCAAGAGGGAACTCCACGCCAAATTTATTTTAAAAATTTGGCGTGGGTTCCCCCTCCGAGGCCTGGTATGGATTTTAAGGATTTTAAGGGGAATCCCCTACGCCGAAAAAATGGCGTGGGGGTCCCCCCACAGATCCATACCAGACCCTTATCCGAGCACGCTACCCGGCTGGCCAGGAAAGTGGGTGGGGACGAGCGAGCGATTCCAAGGTATTTAGTGAGCTTTTATAAAGTAGTAATTTTTTTCCCACCATTGCTTGCAAAATTAAGATTTAGCTTTTTCCACAAAAATCTTTGAATAAAATGGCGGTCATTGCAATACTTTCTGTCACATTGTATTTGCACAGTGGTCTTACAAGTGCACTTTTTTTGGAAAAAAATACACTTTTTTTCAATAAATAAAAAAAATTAGACAACAGTAAAGTTAGTCCAATTTTTTTTTTTACATTGTGAAAGATAATGTTACGGCGAGAAAATTGATATCCAACATGTCACTCTTCAAAAATTGCGCCCGCTCGTGGAATGGTGACGAACTTTTATCCTTTAAAATCTCCATAGGCTCCCTATCTTCATTTAAAAAAATTCTACAGGTTGCATGCTTTGAGTTACAAAGGAGGCCTAGGGCTAGAATTTTTGCTCACTGTCTATCACGGCGATACCTCACATATGCGGTTTAAAACAGTTTTCATATGCGGGCCCTACTCACTTATGGGTTTGCTTCTACACGCGAGCTCAGTGGGACGGGTCGCGTTTAAAACATATTTTTTCCTTATTTATTTTACCTTTTATTTTTACACTGTTCTTTTAAAAGAAAAATTGTGTCACCTTTATTCCAATTACAAGGAAAGAAAACAATAAATATGAGATCTGGGGTTAAAAAGATGTAATTCGAAACAAAATTCGTACGAAAGTTCTTAAGATACGATTTTCGAAAGAAAATTCTTTTAAATTTGAACTGTGTATGGGCGGCATAACTTTAGACTATGCTGGCATTGCTGTCCAAGGGCCAGGAGAGATTCGGCGGCCCACCTGACCGCCCCCCCCCGCCCCCCAATATGTGGTACCTGAGATGGACCGCCCGATCCCTGTCCCCCCATTGATAAAAACAAATAATCGGCATATAACATGCATGATGTCATATGCGATAAATACATGCCTCCTTGCCATTTTCGTCACGTTTTCGTTCCTTAAAGTGGTTGTATACCCACATTTTTAACTTTTACCTACAGGAAAGCCTATAATAAGGCTTACCTGTAGGTAAAAAAAATATCTCCTAAACCTGTACGGTTTAGGAGATATTCCCCTCGGTATGCGCCGCTGACTGCAGCGGCGCATGCGCACAAGGGGTTTCTCGCCGTCAAAATCCGGCAGCGGCCGAGCGGCCGGACTGAAATCTCCCGCGCGCATGCGCGGGAGTGACGATATCGCGGCTCCGGCCACTCACAGCGCCGGAGCCGCGATACCCGGAAGAAACGCCGAGGGAGCATGTCAGCTCCCTCGGCGTGGATCGGGCCAGATGTCGGGGCCTCGTTCTAAGGTAAGTATTTCATAATGAGCTAGTATGCGGTGCATACTAGCTCATTATGCCTTTTGCTTTGCAGGTTTAAAAAAAAAAATAAAAAAAATGTGCGGGTTTACTACCGCTTTAACTAAAACGGATTTGATTTTTGCCAGTGGACGAAAATGTGCTGTACTTTAAGTTTCGTTTTCGTCACTATAAAAATGCCACTGACACAATCTTTGATGAAAATGTTTTTGTTGATGAAATTAACAAAAATTAAAAATGGTATAAAACACAATATGGAAACACTGACAATACCCCTAAAAAGTAATTTGCCTGGCTCAGAGTTAAAAACTCAAACACAGCAGGACAAATTATTAGCCCTTGATATTTGCAGACAGTTGTAAATAAAAAAATAAAAAAAAAGAAAAAAAAAAAAAAAATCACAGATATTTACAAGCTTTCAGTAAATTTATTGACGGTTGGCAACCCTGCATGTACCTTCAAGGAGAGCAGATATGCAAACTGACCATGCCATCATGGATCTGTTTCTGTGCTTAGCATGGTTAGAATTAAATAGATTCAAAAGGAACAGATATTGAACTCCAAAAAGGCTAAATTTAAACAAAAGCAGAATGAAAACACAGATACAATGCCTTGCGAAAGTATTCGGCCCCCTTGAACTTTTCAACCTTTTGCCACATTTCAGGCTTCAAACAAAGATATACAATTTTTATTTTTTGTGAAGAATCACCAACAAGTGGGACACAATTGTGAAGTGGAACGAAATCTATTGGATTTTTGAAACTTTTTTAACTAATAAAAAAATGAAAAGTGGGGCGTGCAAAATTATTCGGCCCCCTTGCGTTAATACTTTGTAGAGCCACCTTTTGCTGCGATTGCAGCTGCAAGTCGCTTGGGGTATGTCTCTATCAGTTTTGCACATCGAGAGACTGAAATTCTTGCCCATTCTTCCTTGCAAAACAGCTCGAGTTCAGTGAGGTTGGATGGAGAGCGTTTGTGAACAGCAGTTTTCGGCTCTTTCCACAGATTCTCGATTGGATTCAGGTCTGGACTTTGACTTGGCCATTCTAACACCTGGATACGTTTATTTGTGAACCATTCCTTTGTAGATTTTGCTGTATGTTTGGGATCATTGTCTTGTTGGAAGATAAATCTCTGTCCCAGTTTCAGGTCTTTTGCAGACTCCAACAGGTTTTCATCCAGAATGGTCCTGTATTTGGCTGCATCCATCTTCCCCTCAATTTTAACCATCTTCCCTGTCCCTGCTGAAGAAAAGCAGGCCCAAACCATGATGTTGCCACCACCATGTTTGACAGTGGGGATGGTGTGTTGAGGGTGATGAGCTGTGTTGCTTTTACGCCAAACATATCGTTTTGCATTGTAGGCAAAAAGTTTGATTTTGGTTTCATCTGACCAGAGCACCTTCTTCCATATGTTTGGTGTGTCTCCCAGGTGACTTGTGGCAAACTTTAGACAAGACTTTTTATGGATATCTTTGAGAAATGGCTTTCTTCTTGCCATTCTTCCGTAAAGGCCAGATTTGTGCAGTGTACGACTGATTGTTGTCCTATGGACAGACTCTCCCATCTCAGCTGTAGTTCTCTGCAGTTCATCCAGAGTGATCATGGGCCTCTTGGCTGCATCTCTGATCAGTCTTCTCCTTGTCTGAGCTGAAAGTTTAGAGGGACGGCCGGGTCTTGGTAGATTTGCAGTGGTCTGATACTCCTTCCATTTCAAAATGATCGCTTGCACAGTGCTCCTTGGGATGTTTAAAGCTTGGGAAATCTTTTTGTATCCAAATCCGGCTTTAAACTTCTCCACAACAGTATTACGGACCTGCCTGGTGTGTTCCTTGGTCTTCATGATGCTCTCTGCGCTTTCAACAGAACCCTGAGACTATCACAGAGCAGGTGCATTTATACAGAGACTTGATTACACACAGGTGGATTCTATTTATCACCATCAGTCATTTAGGACAACATTGGATCATTCAGAGATCCTCGCTGAACTTCTGGAGTGAGTTTGCTGCACTGAAAGTAAAGGGGCCAAATAATTTTGCACGCACCACTTTTCAGTTTTTTATTTGGACACGATATCCACCGAGAAGTAGAAGAATACATATTGGCCTAAAAAACTGTTGAAGAGATTTGTTTTCTGTTTCTTTTGGATATTTATTATAGCAAAAAGTAAAAGAATATTGTTTTTTTTTTTTTTTCAAAATTGTTGGTCTTTTTGTTTATAGTGCAAAAAAATATAAACCGCAGAGTTGATCAAATAGCACCAAAAGAAAGCCATTTGTGGGAGAAAACAAAAAAGGAAACTAAATTTTGTGCACAAGATTGCATAACTGCACAATTGTCAGTTAAAACGACACAGTGCCGTATCCCAAAAAAAATAACCTGGTCATTAAGGGGGTAAATCCTTCCGGGGCTGAAGTGGTTAAGGACCGGTTTATATAAAAATTTCAGTAACACATGGCAATGCATGCTAAATGCATTGGTTCAATGTGGCGAAATTCATTCTGAAAGTCATCCCAATGCACAATGAACGGACTTGCTTTGCAGCACAATAGCACAATATGCTACCAAAAAATGATGCATGCGCACACACAGTAGTTACCGCAACGAGATGGTGTTAATGAACTCTAAAAGAGGACATGTTAAATTATATAAGCTTGAAAGGGATAGAGAAATGATAAGCTAAATACTATTGACATTTACAATTCTGTGTTGGGATTTCATAGAAGAGTGATTGCAGAAAAAGACCAACTGGCATGTTGAGTCTGCCCCAATATATATATTTTAACATACCCACATATACAAACACACACACTTTTTTTAAGACATTACTTTAGGAAAGGAAACACAATAAAAGTTATGGTTTAGCTCTACTTTAATAATAGATCCTCCTGTTAAACATAAAGCAAAATATGAAAACTAAAGGGCATGTTTACTTTGAATGAAGCAAGTTAAAATTACAGTGAAAATCATCCAGATTTTACCTCACTGCTCTAGGATTTTCATAGGAAAAAAGTTAGTTATCTATATACACCCCTTTATTTCTAAGTAATGAGCAATTTAAACTGAATGCAAGCCATTGTCTAATGTACATGAGGCCCGGATGCATTTTCCAGAATACTTACATGTAATGTATAGGATTTTGCTGTGACCCTGCATGCAAATGATGAAGCAGGCAACAAATAACAGGAACAGGAAGATCCTGCTAAGCTGGTCAGCTAATATTTGGTTCGTGATGAAAACAAGCACATGAAGGCAAGACAATCCTGTCTGACCCAGCTTATCGTGAAGTGTCAATTGCTCGACTTTCATATCATTCATTATTAATGTAACACACCTATACTTTGTACATGCTTACTGACATAAACAATGACCAATTAGGGTTACAAGAAGAAACTTTTTTTATTGGCTTAAATGGCTTATTGGATTAAAGGCAATACTAGGGTGAAGAAGAAAGAAAAAAAAAAGAAAAGAAAACTAGTGTGCTGCCACCTAATATTTATATATCAACTCAGCTTGCTGCTATCACCAATTGTGTTTCACACAAATGCATGTAATGGTTTTGCAAAGAGCAGCCTTGATCCTCCTCTTCTCGGGTCCCCTGCCAGCACTCTTGGCCCCTCTTCTTCATCCAGTGCCCCATAGAAAGCCACTTCCTATGGGGGCACTAGTGCAAGCTTGCTCCTGAGCCCCGCTGCATGCCTCCATAGACTCTTGCTCCCTCATCACAGAGTTTGAATGTCCAATGGTTCCCCCTTTTATGGATCTGCCCTGTGGGGAGGGACAGAGCAGAGAACCACTGCTCACATACACGGCGCTGGATCGCGATGGGGCTCGGGTATGCATAAGAAGGGGCTTTGGGGGGGGAACTGTATACAGAAGTTGTTTATTTTTTTTAATTTAACTTCAGCCTTTTCAACCACTTTAAGGGTGAATTCACATACAGTGTAGTGTCCCTGCAGTGCAACACCTGTCACGGCAAGGACACACAGAAAACAAAAAAGTTTTCTGTGTGTCCCAAACGCACTAGGCCTGGAGCTGCATTACAGTGTGCTGCGATAAAATGCAGACACACTGCATTTTAAACACAATACGCTGTAAAGAATCGCACAGCACTGTATGGCATCACAGGGCATCGCTCTGCTGTACAGCGACATATCTGCAGTGTAGTGTACCATTGAATGCTTCAAATAAAGTTTGGAATGAAACTAAAAAAAATAGCTGTATGTGACCACACTGCCCCCTACCACAGTCAGGAATAGACAGCTGCTGGAGAGGTAAAGCACTCTGGCAGCTTTCCATTCTTGTGTGAATTCAACCTCAAGCCCAACTCCAAGATATTGGCAACCTCCTTCCCACCCCCTTCTAACTAACTGCTGGTATGAACAAAAAAAATTAAATAACAAAAATATAAAAAACACAAAACTATCTCATGCCTATTTTACTTACCTAAATTCACAGTCATGTGATCATCCTTCTCTCTTCTTCTGTTTACTTCCTGAGGTCCTTCTTTGAGTGTCCACAATCACTGCCTGCACGATGCGGACATCTTCTATTGGTGGACACTTCCAGGAGGGTTGAGGCAGGAGAACTCACAGGTGAGGGGACCCGTGACCAAGAAATTAGCTTGGCTCAGAGAGGAAACTATGGACTTTGATTCATTTACAATGCAGGATAGCTAAAGACTGGTACACAAATGCCAAATGCCGGCTGGTTCAACAGAAACAGGCCGATACTCGGCCTGTGTGTACCCCAGGCTGTCTGACAGAAGCCAGCCAAATGTCCAGTTTCTATCAAACAGGCATGCTGGGAAAACTAGTATCCGATCAGTGCTGGCAGCCAATGGCTGCGAGTCCTGATCAGTGTGTTTCGGCAGAGGAGCGGTCCTCCTGTCAGAACACAATAGCTCAGTAGGGAGATCGCTGTACTAAAATGCTTGGTTCATGCTTTAGGATGAAGTGGTAAACTATACATAAAATGAAATACGGCCAGTTCAGCAGGGACTGGCCAAGTTTTGACTCATGTATCGGCAGACTGATTGCAGTTGATCGACTTGTGTACCACCAGCTTGTTGGAAAATTTTCTCTTGATCAGCACCGCCGTCTATAGCCTGCAATGCTGATCAGTGTATTCTAAGATATAACGCAGTGGAAGGGATTCCCTATCCACACATCCCCCCGCTGCGCTAGTAATCAAGTAATTTCCTTTTGTTCAGCCCGCAGGTTGACGGTAAAAAAAAAAAGAAAAGAGAAAAAATAAGTCTCATCTATAGCCAGCCTTAAAGAGGAAGTAAACCCTGATGAGTTTACTTCCTCTTTCATTCCCTGCAAAGGCAAAGCATAATGGACTACTATGCATCGCATAGTAGTCCATTATGTGTCACTTACCTGACACAGGAGCCAGCGAAGTCGCCGCTGTCCCCTGTAGTCCGCCGCATCCATCTTCTTGGTGGGGTCTCGCAGCTCCGCCGCTGTCATTCGGCGAAGCCGCGATGACGTCACTCCCGCGCATGCGCACGGGAGCCGACACGCGCGGCAGCTCCGTCGTTGAGAATGCCGCGCTCAGTGCGCCGATGTCTACGGCGCATGCGCCGTAGACAGCGGTGCCTGTTTTCGGGCAAATATCTCCTAAACCATATAGGTTTAGGAGATATTTCTTGGACCTACAGGTAAGCCTTAATCTAGGCTTACCTGTAGGTCAAAGTGGTTTGTAAGGGTTTACAACCACTTTAAGCCTAGTACACACTACACACTGGCTGAATATCAAGGGGGGAATCGGCCAGTTCAATAGAAACCGGCAGACATTCAGCCTGTTTGTACAGCAGCCGACTTCCGTCAGAACACAATCTCCAGGAGATCGCTGCACTAACATCACACTGTCAGCTTTTCTTCGTTGAGCCCACTGGGTTGAAAAAGAAAAGGAAAAAAAATATATAAAACTGAGGATTAAGATAATTGTTGCACAATGCAACACTATTTAAGTTTCATTTTTTTCCTTGGCTTTGGGCTTTCACACTACAGCGGTGCGCTGGCAGGATGTCAGGGAAAAGTCCTGCCAGCAGCTTCTTTGGAGCGGTGGAGGAGCGGTGTGTTTACCGCTCCTCCACCGCTGCTCCCCATTGAAATCAATGGGGCAGCGCTGTAATACCGCCGGCAAAACGCCGCTATTGCGGCATATTGCCGGCAGTTTTAACCCTTTCTCGGCCGCTAGTGGGGGGTAAAAGCGCCCTGCTAGCGGCCGAAATGTGCCGCAGATCCGCCGGTAAAACGCCGCTAACAATAGCGCCGTTTTACCGCCCACTCTATGGGCGGTGTGGTGTGAAAGGGGTCTTAAGAAAATATATATATAATTTTTTTTATTATTATTATTTATTTTTTTCAACATGCATTTTCCCGAGAAGGGTATTTCCTGCATTTTCCATATAGTTATGTTAAAGATGAACTTCAATAATACATGATAGAAATTTTTTTTTTTTTTTTAATCACTGCAACAAGCAATGGGATTACCTTATCTGTCTGCTGCCTGTTTTTTTTGGAAAAAATACATTTTTTTTAATTAAAAAATAAGACAAACAGTACATTTAGCTCAATTTTTTTTTTTTATATTGTGAAAGATAATATTGCGCCGAGTAAATTGATACCCAACATGTAACGCTTCAAAATTGCGCCCACTTGTGGAATGGCGACAAACTTTTACCCTTAAAAATCTCCATAGGCGATGTTTTAAAAAATTCTACAGGTTGTATGTTTTAAGTTACAGAGGAGGTCTAGTGCTAGAATTATTGCTCTCACTCAATCGCCTTATTTATTTTACCTTTTATTTTTACACACACATCCCTTGTAATAGAAAAAAAAGCAGACCTCAGATCTCATATTTACACTAAAGTGCAATAAAAGAAAAAAAAAATGCAATTTAAAAAAAATAAAAATAATCAATAAAAAAATGGCCCTTTAAGAGCTGTGGGTGGAAGTGACGTTTGGACGTCGCTTCCGGAGGCTCCCGTAAGAGTTGGAGGGCACCGGAGCCCCTCTCCCGCCACCAATAAAAGTGATCTCAGAGTCCACTCTTATCGGAAACCGGACTGCTGGTTGAAGAGGAGGATATCGGGGTTATGGCAGCTAGCTGCTGCCATAACAATGATATCCCCCTTCAAATTTAGGACGTATCTCGGCATGCGGCAGTCCGGAAATGGCTAGTCTAGTTGGCTGGGTGTGAATAGAGGGACACAACTGTGTTCCTTAAAGCCTAAAGCTTATAAAATGACTTTTTTTTATTTATTTTTTTATCAGCCAGCGGGCTGAAAAAAAAATTAAAAAAATAAAAATAAAAATTCCTCTATCTGCACATTCAAGGTGGATGGAGGAATCCCCATCGGCGGGGTATTGTATTCTGACAACGGAACTCGTCCGACAAAAGTTGTCCAACATTACTGTTTGACAGAAGTCAACCTAACTATTGACTTGTCAAACAGGGGTGGCTACGCACAATTCAGCTGATCCCTGCTGAACTCACTGGATTTCAACCCATCTATGGCCAGCTAATATTTAATTAAAAAAATAAAAAATAAAATAAAAATCAGCACAAGGGACATAATCTACTATTAATCACGTGTCCCCTGTGCTGCTGGATCCTGTGTGGCAGGGGTTAATAGGGAAGCTGTGACAGGCACTCATCAAAAGTGCCAACTATGCCTGCACTTTCCACCCCCTCCTCTATTCACAGAAGCTGTACTGTAGATTATATAGAGGAAAGACAGATAAATGAAAGATCCGCCTCCTCCATTCATAGACTAGGTTTCATTCATAGACATTATAGTGCAGCTTGTATGAGTGATTACCCCAATTACAACCCCCCCCCCCCATTAAACCCCCAAAATTTTATTAAAATAGCAGGTTACCAATTCTTAGATGTGGTGGATGCATTTGGTTTTCTTTGTTTATGCTTTTTTTTATGCAGTTTTTTACCCTTTATTTTTAAACTTGGTGTTCCAGCCAGTATGTCTGTTATTTTTCAACTTACTGTAAGAGAACAAGCTGTCCTGACAAAGTAGCAGTTAGAGAGCTAAGAAAAAACATTTAACACTGACAGGGGTGCTTACGTTGATCAGCTTTTGTTTGAGTAAAACCTTTATCCCAAAAAACGGTTTGCTATAACTATGTATAAACTAGGTTCAGTGTTGGGACCCTTACTTTTTAATATCTTTATAAATGATATTGGGTCTGGGATCAAAAGTAACATTTCCGTGTTTGCAGATGACACCAAGCTATGCAGTGGAATAACGTCCTTACAGGATGTCTCCAATTTACAAGCCGACCTCAATGCTCTGTCTAATTGGGCGACTATGTGGCAGATGAGGTTTAATGTTGAGAAATGTAAAGTTATGCACTTGGGGGCCAAGAATATGCATGCTTCATACATGCTAGGGGGAGTACAACTGGGGGGATCCATAGTGGAGAAGGATCTGGGGGTTTTGGTAGATCACAAGCTCAATAATAACATGCAATGCCAAGCTGCGGTTTCCAAAGCGAGCAAAGTCCTTTCCTGTATTAAGAGAGGTATGTACTCCAGAGAGAGAGATATCATTTTGCCCCTGTTCAAATCATTAGTAAGACCTCATCTGGATTATTTCCTAAGTGTACATAATATAACTGGGTACTGACATTTATAGGTAAAGTTGATCCGGGGAAAATCCGATTGCCTCTTGGGGGATCAGGAAGGAATTTTTTTCCCCTGCTTTAGCAAATTGGATCATGCTTTGCTGGGGTTTTTTGCCTTCCTCTGGATCAACTGTGGGTATAGAATTGGGTATATGGGCTGGTATGATATTTGTTATATTATATATATATATTTTTTTTTTTGTGGTTGAACTGGATGGACTTGTGTCTTTTTTCAACCTGACTAACTATGTAACTATGTATGTAACTATGTATAAAGCGTTAGCTGGAGTTCTGTTCTGAGTCAAGTCCATCTACACTCACCAGCCACTTCATTAAGTGCACCTTTTGCCTTCCGAACTGCCTTAATTCTTCATGGCATACACTCAACATGTTGTTGGAAACATACCTCAGAGATTTTGGACCATATTGACATGATAGAATCACGCAGTTCCTGCAAATTTGTCGGCTGCACATCCATGAGGCGAATCTCCCATTCCTCCACATCCCAACGGTGCTCTATTGGATTGAGATCTGGGGACTGTGGAGGCCATTGGAGTACAGTGACTTATTGTCATGTTCAAGAAACCAGTAGTGAGAGGATTTGAGCTTTATGACATGGTGTAGTATCCTGCTGGAAGTAGCCATCAGAAGATGGGAACACTGTGGTCATAAAGGGATGGACATGATCAGCAACAATACTCTGTGGTGTTTAGACAATGCTCAGTTAGTACTAAGGGGCCCAAAATGTGCCCAGAAAGTATCCCCCACACCATTACACGTCCACCACCAGCCTGAACAGTTGATACAAAGCAGGATGGATCCATGCTTTCATGTTAAGCCAGATTCTGACCCTACCATCTGAATGTCGCAGCTGAAATCAAGACTTATCGGACCAGGCAACATTTTTCCAATCTTCTATTGTCCGATTTTGTGAGCCTGTGCGAATTGTAGCCTCAGTTTCCTGTTCTTAGCTGACAGAAGTGGCACCCGGTGTGGTCTTCTGCTGCTGCAGCCCATCTGCTTCAAGGTTGGATGTGTTGCGCATTCAGAAATGGTATTCTGCATACCTTGGTTGTAACGAGTGGTTATTTGAGTTACTGTCGCCGTTCTATCATCTCAAACCAGTCTGACCATTCTCCTCTGACATCAACATGGCATTTTCATCAACACAACTGCCACTCACTGGATATTTTCTCCTTTTCGGACCATTCTCTGCAAACTCTAGAGATGGTTTTGCGTGAAAATCCCAGTAGATCAGCAGTTTTTGAAATACTCAGACCAGCCCAGTCTGGCACCAACAACCAAGTTCAGTCACTTAAATCATCGATTTAATTTTTCCCATTTTGATGTTCAGTTTGGACTTCAGCAAGTCGTCTTTCACTGTGTCTAAATGCATGGAGTTGCTGTCATGTGATTGGCTGATTAGCAATTTGTGTTATCAAGCAATTGAACAGGTGTACCTAATAAAGTAGCCGGTGAGTGTAAATCTACTAGACAAGAGTACTGGTTGGATTACCAGGTACCGATCTTTTACACTTAAAAAGACTGGCCAAAAAGCATGGGTCGTCTTATACGCCGGGTCAGCCCCTCGGATGTCTGCTGGGTGTTCAGTAATACTGTATGTAGCTTTGGCTGAGCCAATTCCGGTGAGCGAAGTATTCAAATGAATACAGAGCCTGCTCGGATTGGAGTAACAACCTCTGCCAATCCGAGCAGGCTACATAGAGTAGCCTACTCGGATTGGTTTTGAGAGTAAGAGGCGCGGGCTGATGATGTTGCAGCCTCTGCCAATCCAAGCAGGCTTTGTATTCATTAATGCAGGGCTCAACAAACCCCAGGCGCCAGGTCGCCAATGCGGCCAGAAATTGCAACCTGGCGCCTAAGCTGCCACCAGCCCACTCACTATTGATGCCCCAGACATGCAGCTCATGAACACTGACTGCCGTCCTCCTCCCTCCTCCACACTCATCGGCGCTGCGCTAAGTGTGTGAAACTGACAAGCAACAGAGAGGAGGATCTGTCAGATTTCAGCCCGATGTCGGGGTGGGCGGGACCCGGCCGGGGTTTGGGGCGGGACCCGGCCGTGGTTGGGCGGGACCCAGCAGCACAAGCCAATGGGATCTGGGCGGGCCGCTACGTGTATATGGCACGCCCATTTTCTTAAGCAGCCCAATCGTTGGCTGGTGTTTGATAGCTGCTGAGTCCCGCCCACCCGGGCCGGGTCCCGCCCACCCCGACATCAGGCTGAAATCTGACATATCCGCCTCTCTTGTCAGTTTCACACCCCGGCTGGGTCCCGCCCATTTCGACATTAAGCTCAATTCTGACAGCGCCTCTGTTACATTTCAGTAACAGAGTGCTCCGTGTGAAACCTACCAGTGCCATCTACCAGTGCCAACGCCAATCAGTGCCACCTGCCACCGCCAATCAGTGCCACCTGCTAGTGCCAACCAGTGCCACCTCCAATCAATACCACCTGCAACCACCAACCAGTGCCACCTGCCACCGCCAACCAGTGCCACCTGCCAGTGTCAGTGCCACCACCAATCAGTGCCACCTGCTAGTGCCAACCAGTGCCACCGCCAATCAATTCCACCTGCAACCAACCAGTGCCACCTGCCACCACCAACCAGTGCCACCGCCAATCAGTGGCACCTACCAGTGACAATCAGTGCCACCTGCCAGTGCCACCGTCAGTCAGTGCCACCTGCCAGTGCCGAGTGTCCCCGCCAATCAGTGCCACCTGCCACCGCCAACCAGTGCCACCTGCCAGTGCCAATCAGTGCCAACTAGTGCCACCACCAACCAGTGCCACCGCCAATCAGTGCCATCTGCCAGTGACAACTAGTGCCACCGCCAACCAGGGCCACCTGCCATCACCAACCAGGGCCACCTGCTACTTCCAAACCAGTGCCACCGCCAGTGCCAATAGTGTCACCTGCCAGTTCCAACCAGAGTCACCTGCCGGTGCCATCTGGCAGTTCTACGTGCCTGCCAGTGGCAACCAGTGCCACCTGCCAGTGCCAGCCAGTTCCATCTGTTGCCAGCCTTACTCTTTCTGGTCAGCCCATAACCCTGATGTAACAGCGTTTCAATGGAGTTATTGACTGGGTGCTCCATTGTGAGTTAGGGATAGGGGGTGAAAATGAGTGGCCTTACCCCGGGAGCTGGAAAAAAAAACTGGCTCCTAACTTTTTTAACTGGCTCCTAAATTCAAAGCAAATTTGTCAACCCCTGCATTAATAGAATACATCGCTTGCCGTGATTGGCTCCAGCAAGCAGGAAGAAGGATATGGTGCCAACTCCAGCAAGAAGGAAGAAATATGAAGCGTGGGAGGCCTCGGAAGGGGGATCGTCTTATACGTTAAGTACAGGCAAAAACACTTTAACAACTGTAAAATTAGGGGGTCGTCTAATACGCCTGGTCGCCTTATACACTGGTAAATACGGTAAGCATAAAAAAGGGGGAAAAAACGAAACAGATAACAAATGCAGCCACCACATCTAATGATTGGTAAGCTGCAGTATATCAAATTTTCAGTTTTGGGTTTAATAGCGCTTCAAGCCCCCATTCTGATTTGAATGCTCATCTCCCTACACCTGACTACACTTAACATGCAGAATCCAGCATATTCAGGCATTTTGGTGTCACAGACTTCAATGTGACTGCCTGTAAAGGAGTAACAATATATAAATACAGCGCTCACAAATATAAACCCATCGTAAGTGAAAACAAGAGCATAAAGTCCATAAAAAAACTAAAAAAATGCTTCACATCTGGTGTGCAAAAAAAGTGCAGAGAAAATGTTGCAGAAGAATTTTCAGGTGTACCAACACCCTCGCATGTGTCCCCACTCACCAGATCACGACACCCAGATTTTCAGTCTGGGGGTCGGTAAAAGCTTGTAACGCTTTTCAAAGGTTATCCACAGAATGGCAGATACACTGATGGGACTTGATGATAAATAATCCTTCAAAAAATGGTTTCTCAGCCATAAAAAACAGGTACCCAAAAGGAAAAAGAGGGACTGATAGTGAAGTATGCTAAGAACAGGTATTTATTGCGTATAAAAATGCATACTTACAGACGCAAGTTAAAAACCAGGCATGGAATTGATAGGAAGCTACAGCAGACGTCGTTGTTGGTGTCCTTTCCACGAGACCGGAAGTGACGTCAGTCGTGCCGGAAGTTGCGTCACAGCCTCCAGAGTTTCTTGCCGGAAAAACAAGTGCTCCAGCGTGCATGCGTGGGAGTGACGTCATTTCGGCTCTGGCCACTCACAGCGCCGGAGCCTGCAAATCCAAAAGAAAGGCCGGGGGAAGATGTCAGCCCTCTCAGCAGTGACCGGGCGCGGCTGGAAGGCTTTTGTTCTAAGGCAAGTATTTTATAATGTGCTAGTATGTCATGCATTTAACTGCCTGGAGTCCAATTTTAAAATGCACATGTATTAAGTATATTTCACATGAGGTGCCATTCATTTCTATTGAAGGCGTGATTGCTGGAACACAAAGCATAATTGCAGCCTAAAATTCAAGAATGTACATTGGCATAAGGGGAGAAAAAGGGCAGGAAGGGCCACCTAAACCTCATCACTGGTAACTGACACTCACTTTTCTTACTATTATTATTATTATTATTATTATTATTATTGATTTATATAGCGCCAACAGTTTACGCAGCGCTTTAATGATGAATTAATTAATTTTACTATGATGCATATAAAGCCCCATACACACTATTCGATTTTCTGCTGAATTTTGTCTTCAGAATTAACAAAACCATGTAGTGCAAGGGCCTGCCTGATTGCATACACATTGAAACTCCTAAGGTTTGACCTCATATTATATGGTTTTGGTAAATCTGAAGGAAACAATCAGCACAAAATCTGATAGTGTGTATGGGGCTTAAAGGTTGCAAATTTTTTCAGACACAATGTATGAATGGAGGACAAATGATTGAAAGCTCCAACATGCTGTGACAGGTCCTCCGTTCTATTAACACTTGCTGCACCGGAAAATTACAGCGGCAGAGGTGGGCAGGATGGATTTGATTTAAAACACAATTTAAATCAACTTAATTTAACTACTTAAGGACCACCCCAGTTGTACTGCAGCAGGTTGGCTCCCCTGCGCATATCGCCATCATTGTACATCCGCTCCCGCAGGCACAGCAGCGGGCGCCAGTGCACTCTTGCGCCCATGGGTCGGGCTGACTTGATGTCTGCCTACAGCCTGCGATCGCCTAGTAAAGAGGCAGAATGGAGATCTGCCATTGTAAACAAGGCAGATCCCCATTTTGACAGGAGACATGACAGAGCTCTACTTTTCCCAGTCATTGGGAACAGTGATCTCTGTCATGTCTCGGGCAGCCCATCCCTCCTACAGTTAGGACATGCCCAGGGAACACAGGTAACCCCTTGCTTGCCCCCTAGTGTAAACCCCTTCCTTGACAGTGTCATTTTTACATTGATCAGTGCATTTTTAGAGCACTGATCAATGTAATAATGTCACTGGTCTCCAAAAAGTGTAATTTGGGGTCAGATTTGTCTGCCACAATGTCGCAGTTCCACAAAAACAAAATTGCAGATCACCGGTGAAAACAATAAAAAAATAACTAAAAGTCCCTATATCTATCCCATAGTTTGTAGACGCAAACCAATCAATATACACCTATTGCAATTTTTTTCTTTTACCAAAAATATGTAGAAAAATATATATCAGCCTAAACTGATGAATAAATTTGTTTTTTTATATTTTGTTTGGATATGTATTATAGCAAAAAGTTTTTTTTCAAAATTGTCTGTTTAAAAACCGCAGTGGTGATCAAATACCACCAAAAGAAAGCTATATTTGTGGGAAAAAAAGGACGTCAATTTTGTTTGGGTACAGTGCCGCATGACTGCACAATTGTCAGTTAAAGAGACGTAGTGCCATATCGCAAAAAAATGGCCTGGTCATTAAGGGGGGAAATTCTTCTGATCCTCAAGTGGTTAAATTTAAATTTTTAAAGAGCAACGGTCAGCTCTGTCCCGCAGTGACACAACAAGGTGAGTTAGTGGATGCCCGCTAACAGGCGCTGCCATGGTTGATCTGAAATGACAGGTGCTCTTTAAATGTAAGGACTCATTCTTGCTGGTAGTTAGAATCTTTAATATTTGCAAACAAAATTAAGTCTTCCTATTTAGAATGATAAGCTGTCAGGTTAGTAAAACAACGATATCAGAACCGATTCAATCATACAGTTTGTAGTGTACATAGATTTGCAATAAAATGGGATAAAGGAGTATTCCTGAACTTGCCTTTATCCTATGGTTTTGAAATTGTGGGAATGCATCAATGCAGTGCATGTTATCTTAGCTTGCAAACCTTGGATTCATTGAATGAGTTTAACAAAAATAAAAATAGTGTAGAATATACAGCCTCATGCTACATAACTAAGCTCCATTTCATGCTGAATAAACTAAATTATTATTATTATACCGGATTTATATAGCACCAACAGTTTACACAGTGCTTTACAATGTTATGAAGGGGGGGGGGGGGGGGGGACACAATTACAGTACAGTGCAATACAAAAAGGTACATAGTGCTTACATTCTAAAGGGAGGGGGTGGTACAAAAGGTAATAGCTGCAGAGAATGATTTGATGGGGGTTTAATTAATAATTAAATTGATTAATGCATCTTAAATAGAAAAACAAACTTTAGCATTTTATTTACACAGGGGCAACACGACTTCCAATGCGACTTTTGTAGGCAACTTGTCAACGCGACTTACAACACAACTTTAAGTCGCCCCAGGCCAGGCAACTTTGGCCGTGGCCAAATCAGACTATGAGCTCTCAAGGGGGAACTCCACGCCAAATAAAAAAAAAAACGGCATGGGTTCCCCCTCCGGGAGCATACCAGTCACAGTCCCAGCATGCCCCGGGACGTGACATCATAAAGGGGCAGGGTCACCGCATGACATTACCCGGTGACCATGCCCTATACCTATATAAGTCACCGCACAAGCTAGTACAGAGGAAGACAGCGCCGGTTCAACATCGGATGAAGAGGGAAGAGGGAAGAAGGAGACCGGGCTCCTCCGCTAGTAAAAGAGCTGCAAGAAGACAACGGAGGAGCCCAGGAGAAGACGCCGGGGAGCGGGAGAAGAGGCCGAACAGAGCGGAGAAGTCGTCGGAAGACCCCCCGAAGTTGGAAGAAGACCCCCGGAGCTGATTAATAAATTACTTTTAAAACTTGTGTTGTGTTTTTTATTGACATTTTTTTCCCAGGTGAATGGGTAGGGGTTCGACGTACCACTTACTCATTCACATAGGGTGGGGGGCCGGGATCTGGGGCACCCTTATTAAAGGGGGCTCCCGGATTCCGATAAGCCCCCCGCCCGCAGACCCCGACAACCAACGGCCAGGGTTGTCGGGAAGAGGCCCTTGTCCTCATCAACATGGGGACAAGTTGCTTTGGGGTTGGGGGGCCGCAGGGCGCCCCCGTTCCCCAAAGGACCAACCCCCAATGTTGAGGGCACGCGGCCTGGTATGGTCCAGGCTTCGTGCTCGGATAAGGGTCTGGTATGGGTCTGGGGGGGACCCCACGCTGTTTTTTCTGCATAGGGGGTTCCCCTTAAAATCCATACCAGACCTAAGGGCCTAGTATGCTTCCAGAGGGGGAACTCACGTCGGATTTTTTTTTTATAAATTTGGCATGGATTTCCCTCTGGAGAGCTGAAAATTCTGTGAGAGTTGCCTCAATATAGAAGGAGATCCGACTTGGAGGCGACTTCCATTGAAATCAATGGGTACCAATCGCCAAGAAGTTGAATACAAGTAGTACAGGAACCTTTTCTGAAGTCGGAGCGACTTCAGTAGTGTGCATTAAGACGGCTCTCATTCACTTACATTGATTTTTACATGTAGCGTGACTAGGGGTGACCTGAAGTCGGATCTGAGTCACCCCTGTGTGAACCGGCTCTCAAATGAAACAAAATCAGATGTAAATAAAAAAAAAAAAAATATATATTGTATTTTTAAAAATCATTGATTTTTATCCACCCTGGAAGTACGGGGGGGGGGGTTTCAATGGAGGAGGAAGACGAACTAGGAGACAGAAAGGACATATCACACATGTTAGTAATGTGTCCCTTGTGCTTATTTTGCATTTAGGTAAACTGAGGCTTTAAATAAGAGCACCCAACACACAGGCAAAAGGAGCGCTAGGATCAAAAGATCAAAAAATACAGTAAAGGCACAAGCAGCCTACAGCAAATCATCAAGAATGCTGGCCTGCTTTACATACACAAATTAGAAAAGCTAGAGAGGTCTGCAAGTCACAAGGAATATGATCCTTAAGACCATCAGCTATTAACCAAACCACACAATTACATGGCTACATTTTCCATCTGCACTAAGAAATGTAGGAAACTATTACTGCAGGCAAAACTGGCAAAAAGTACATCAACACTGCAATCAAAAAATGCAGCCAGCATCCTCAAAATGTATGGCTTGTTTAAAGAAGCTTTGAAGAAGATTGTTTTCAAGAATAATGTCACATTGAAATGAGAATCCAGGACTTTAAGATGAAAGTTTTTTACCTTCATGTATTCTATGCATGAAGGCAAACATCTTTCATTATACAGCCCCCCCCCCCCCCCCCTGTAGTCCCCCAATACTTACCCAAGCCTGATCTAGATCCAGCGGTATGCACAAGAGTGGCTGCTCTCCCGTGTCTTTGCTTCCTCATTGGCTGAAAGAAAGCAGCAGAAGCCACTGGTTTAGCTGTTGTCAATCACAGGAGGGAGCGGGCCAAGCCCTGTTCTGTTTGTCTTATGGACACACAGATCGGTGTTTGGGAGCATGCATGCATCAGTGCCCCCATAGCAAGCGGCTTGCTATGGGGGGCAATTCGGAGGAGAGGAGGAGCCAGGAGCACCAGCGAGGGACCTAAGAAGAGGAGGATCGGGGCTGCTCTGTACAAAACCACTGCATGGAACAGGTAAGTATGACAGGTTTGTAATTTTTTTGTTTTTTTAAATTACCTTTAATATCACCTCTATAACTTCTACTGGAGCTTCACTTTGACTTGCATAATACAAACATCAGCCACTTAGGATTAACCCCTTAGGTTCCACAGTGAGTATAACAAGCATGCTTTACTGCATATGCAGTCTGATTTTACTTTTGTGGATTTAGTAACACTTTAACTAGTTCCTGTTCAGCCTATAACAAAATGATGGCTCGATGTCATGTGACGTCCTCTGGATAGCGGGGCTATGCTGTGGCACGATCTGTCACCGGCTGTCGAGGACTGATCAGTGTATCGGCCCGCTGCTGGTACCATGTGACTGCTGTGACCAATCACAGCGGGTCACATGACAGTTGTAAACAGCCGATGAATTGCTTTCATAATATCCATTCTGTACAATTGGATTGCTAGCTGTGATTGCTCAGTGTGATCACATGGTGCAAAAGAGGGCCAATCACAGCCCATTTGTACCATGCAATTAGCTCTGGCCAATCGCAGCACTGCTATAAGCATTCATAATGTGTAAAAACCAAGAAAAAAAAAATCCTGATCACTTCCCCAGGATAGTACAATCTTACTATGGTAACATATTGCTTTGGCCACAGTGTGTTAAAAAACAAACAAATAATCTTAAAAAAAGAAAACAAACGTAATAAAAAAAATAAAAAAAAAACTTGCCATGCCTCTTACTAAATACCTTGGACTGTCCATTTTCCAAAAAGGGGTACTTTATGGGGCATTTGTACTGTCCTGGTGTTTTTGGGCCTCAAGAAATTAGATAGGTCGTCAGTACATCAGGATTGATTGATTTTCAGATATATGCACCATAGTTTATGGACTCTATAATTTTCACACAGACTAAATAATATACACTTATTTGGGTAACTTTCACCAAAGAAATGTAGCAGAATACACTTTGACCTAAATTTCTGAAGGACAATTATTCTTTTGCAAAGCTTTATAACAGAAAAGAAGAAAAATGTTTGTTTTTTTTGTTTGTTTGTTTTTACCACCAAAAGAAAGCTCTATTTGTGTGAGCAAAATGATAAAAATGCAATTAGGATACAGTGTTGCGATCATGCAAATTGTCATTCAAAGTGCGACAGCACTGAAAGCTAAAAATTGGCCTGGGCAGGAAGGGGGTAAAATTGCCCAATATTGAAGTGAAGTGGTTAAAGTGGTTGTAAAAGCTGAAGATTTTTTTTTTTTTAAGAAAAACTTGTATGCTGCTCCCCCCCCCCCCCAATACTCACAAGCCCCCTCTCAATCTAGCAATGTGCACGAGAGCCTCGGCTGTCCCAGGACTCCCTCTCCTCATTGGCTGAGACAGCAGTGGGAGCCACTGGCTCCCACTGCTGTCAATGGCAGCCAGTGAGCCAATGAGGAGAGAGTGGGGGGCGGGGCCCAACCACGGCTCTGTGTGTCTTATAGATGCAAAGAGCGGGGCTCAGGAGCGAGCACGCACAAGTTTGGTGCACTTTCAGGAAACAACCAAAACCACCTGGTCTAATGGAAGTCTATGACAAAGTGCAGGTAACCTGCATGAAAACTGGCTACACTGCGCTGCACCTGTACTGTGGGGAAACCGCAGTGGATCAGTGTGTAAGCAGCCTACTGCACAGACCTGGAAGGCATACACAAAGCACACCAATATTTAAGTAGGTATACACATGACTCTTGTGTATTTAAACAATATTTGCTTATCCCAAAATCAGCTTCATTAACCAAAGATGAGAGTTAAAGTATAACTAAAGGCAAAACCTTTTTTTTTTTCTTTTTTTTTACTTTTGGATAGAGTGGAGAGGGATTAGAACACTTGTCCGTTTTTTATTGAGGTCCTGTTTGCTGTAATCATTGAAATTGAGAGTAAATGAAAATCCCCAATAGCCAATAGCTCCCGCTGCTGTCAATCAAACCCAGTGACATGGGAATGGGAATGCCCCCCCCCCCCACGTCCCGCTGTCTGTGTCAATAGATGCCACAGCAGGACTCGCGAGTGCACCGGCACGGGTGCCCCCAGGGAAAGCACCTCTCTGTGGGGGCACTAGAAAAGAGAGGGAGCCAGGAGTGCCACTGGGGCACTGATCGGGGCAGCTTTGTGCAAAACCCTTGCACAGACAGGTAAGTATAACATGTTTGTTATTAAAAAAACAAACAAAAAAAAACACCTTTACATTGAGTTTAATTTGCAGGGATTTCCTTTCACTTCCTGTTTTGGATAGGGGGACAGGAAGTGAAGGGAAATCTCTGCAATGGGTCACAGGTGACAAAAAAAAAAAAAAACATGACAGGGGTTATAACCCTCCCTTGCTCTATCCAAAATAAAAGGGGGGGAAAAAAATAAAGTTTTGCCTATAGTTCTACTTTAATCAGGAGTTTGTAATGAGCAAAGCCCCAAGAGTTTTTGTAGTTAAAATATAAAAGCTGGGAGAAAGTAAACACATTCATAGCTGTTCTAGTATAATTGCCCCCTATAGCGCAAAAGAAAAATTAAAATAGTGCAATATCTTGATTATTTCTGCATATATCAAGATACTCCGGAGCATAAAAGACATGAATTATACTGCTATTCACAGGCCACCTTTGTCCACCTAATCAATGACTTCTTGTAAGACATTAATCACTAAACCCTGACCCGTGTTCACAAAACGTGCACTTTGCACAGGTTTATGATTACACAGGCCAGCTGACAAAGAAGCCATGAAGTCAAGGCAACAAATAAATGATATTCTTACATCTAACATCTTCTGGTCAGAAGCAGCATTGTTATGGGCTGCACTTCACACACTCTCCCTAATGAGCACAATCTCTAGATCTCCCATAATGCTGTCTCAGTCTGCGCTCCATAACCCCTACAAAGGCTCACAATCAATAAATACAATCATCTGGCAGCACATTTAGCTGAAGGGAGCAAAGGGTCATTTCCATCTACTATCATTGGAGAAAATAAACTGAAATACATAAACCGCTGTTAGCTATTCATAGTCCAATATTTATTATGGAAGGGGACCTGATTCTTCACACCAAACAAGATTTAAGGTCTCTTGCAATATTTATTGAGTGTACTGAAAAGGAAAGAAGTGTTTCTGCACTATTCAAAATTTCAGGATAAAAAAGAGAGTCTTATGCCGCGTACACACGAGCGGATTTTCAGTCAGAAAAATCTTAGATGGTTTTTCCGACGGAATTCCGCTCAAGCTTGGCTTGGCTTGCATTCGCGCGGTCACACAAAAGTTCTCTGAACTTTCGACCGTCAAGAACGCGGTGATGTACAACACTACGACGAGCTAAGAAAATGAAGTTCAGTGCTTCTGAGCACACGCCAAATTGTTTCTGAGCAGGTGTAGGAATTTTGCGCGTCGGAATTTGTACAGACGATCTGAACTTTTTCCAACCAAAAAATAGAGAACCCGCTATATGTACTGATCAGATAACAGAGGAGAGTTCAGGAGCAGTTGAAAAAAATGCCCAACTACTCCTAAATGTCTGTTTAGCAGCAAAAGTGTACATGAGGCCTTAGACAGGAGACAATTAACCTACAAGCATGTTTTTGAAGTGTGGGAGGAAACCCGAGTACCCGAAGGAAACCCACACAGGCACAGGGAGAATATGCCAATTCCAGGCAGGTAGTGCCATGGTTGGGATTCAAACCAACGACCCCAGTGCTGCTAGGCCAAAGTGCTAACCATTTAGCCACTGTGCTAGCAGTATTTGGATATTCGGACAGCCACCAACATCAGGAATCAGAGTACAATAGCCAGCACTGAAGATTCGTCCATCTGTGCTTTTAGCGTGGATGGAGGAATCTGCTAGTTTGCTTTTTTCTTTCAGCTTGCAAGCTGAATAAAAATATCCATCAGTGTATGGCCAGTTATAGGCTAGGTGTAGACATGAGGTAAGATTGCAGCCCCTCTCAAAAAACAAGTCCAATCACTTTTCACAGACATATTGCTTCCTCATCACCTGGTTTTAATACATGGTGCAACCACATGCATTGAGGGGAGCTTGTGGCACAGCCCCATTCACTTGCATGGGTCACATACAGCAGCAGTACCACCCACCGAACCTGGCAGGTCAAAGCAATGGGGCCATAGCATGTGTATACCCCATTTGTTGCCCTTGGGCTGTAAAGAGGGGGTGTAAAAATGTCTCACTCATGTGTTTTTAACCCTCCCCAACCGATAGTCTAAACAAGCAGGTTTAAGTGTGCTGGCAGATGTCTGCCTTTTAAAAACCTGAGTATAATGGTTGATTATTCAATAATGCTTTCACTGTACAAACACATGACAGCAAAGGCACCTATAGATAACTGATGACAAACACAACATCCTGCCAATAGGGACATCAATCAGATACTCCTCTCCTGGCCATTTGTTTTCATGGAAATAGTCAGCTAGAAGGGCTGGATTCTTTCAACTGACCACTATTGTTCTTATGAGACATAGTAAGTAGACACAATCTGATTACCACCATATGGCCAAAACCAGCTCAGTATGGCAGGCAGCTTTACAGTCAACTATTGTTTATAATGAACCCTCAGCAAATTATGGAGTTATAAGGTTTTTACTATTTGATGTTAGAAAATCCTTGTACTATATAAAGCGCAAAATATACCTTTCTTATGAAATTGATGGTGGAAAGCAGAGCCAAAACAATGGGCTACTTTGCACTTATTTAGCATCTACTTCCTTTCTAGCTCAAACTGCCTATTGCAAAAAGAAACTGTGTACACCTTAGAAGGTGTGTGTGTGTGTGTGTGTGTGTATACACCCACACATACACACACACACAAAACTGGTCAGAGAATTTAGGACACCTGGTCAGCTAACATAATGTCATTGTTTTAACTGGGAGCAATATATTCTTCTTCAAAGCCTGTACAAGAGGAAAATAATTTCAATATCAAACTTGTCAAAAGGGAAGACTTTCTATTTAACCCTCTTTTAATTTTAAGCCTAAAAATTACTTAAAACCTTAAACATTATATATTTTCTGAAAGCAGAGACCCTGGAGAATAAAATGTTGGTAGTTCTAAATTTGTATGTCACACAATACTAGTGCAACAATTTATCAAGTGCAAACTTTCATTAAAAAAATAAATAAATAAACCACACTAAGGTTAAAGCGGTATGAAACCCAATACCTAAAATATAATATATTGCAGCTTACCGATCCTTAGGTTTCTTTTTTTTTGCCTAGGTTAACACTAAAGCGATGCGAGAAACGCAGAAAATCCTGTGCGTTTCCCGCATCGCATTGAAATCGTACGGCATTCAAGCAATCTGCTGCAGGTGTTAATGTTAAATTATCGACGCCCCAATACACCAGGCATTGTGATTGCCGGAATCAGATCGCATGGGGGTGAACCCTCATGCGATCTGATTCCAGTGTGGCAAAAAAAAAAAAAAGGGTCCTGCACCCTTTTGTTGCAAATGTGGTGAGATTTGAGCCATACACAATGAATTAGGGGTCAAACAATTATCAGCGGCTGATATTCACTTTTTTTTGAAGAATCAGTAACAAACTTACCGATATTGCTCAAGGTATCACCCAGGTACCATTCTTTAGAGCGCACGGTAGGCTTTCTTGTAATTACAATCAATGCGGCTAAGGATCACAAATTATCCAAAGTAGCGCGGGGGGGGGGGGCAATACACTCCCGGAATGCCCCCCCCCCCCATGCCCAATGCCTTCTGCCGCTCGGCCTGGGTCTCCCATCCCACTGGGAGGCCCGAATGATCAGTCGCATGCCTGCCGGCTGGCCAGGGTCCAGAGCGAAGCCGATCGGGTCACGGATCTAGTAACCGTGAAACGATGTCATGACATCACTTCGCATTACTCTCATTTAAAAGGCACCAGTTTTAAAAAAAATAGAAAAGTATTAAAGATACACAGATCTTGACATTTTGAATACTTTCAAGAGCAGAGGAGAGGTTTGGGGTCTTGTAGACCCCAGATCCCTCCATAAAGAGTACCCAGTACTTGTCACTGCCTATTAATGTCACAACGGATGTTTACAAAAAAAAAACAAAAAAAAAAAAAACGTTTAATCCACAGAATATTGGCCCCCCAATATCGGCCTTAACCACTTCAGCCTCGGCGTATAGTCATATGATGCCCACAGATGGGATCTCCCATCCTGGGTGGGCGTCATACGACGTCCTCTCATTCCCGGACATCTAGGGGGCACGCGCGTGCCACCAGCATGCACACCCACGGCATCGCTAGGGACCGGGTGCGCCGTCGGGCACCCGTGATTGCCTGGGAACACAGCAGGACCAAGGATCTGTGTATGTAAACACACAGATCCACGTCCTGTCAGTGGAGAGGAGACCGATGGTGTGTTCCCAAAACAGAGGAACACCGATCGGTCTCATCCCCCTGTGAGCCCCCTCGTGCAACGTCGCATGACCGTGCAATTGTAAGTTAAAGCGACGCAGTGCCAAATCGCAAAAAGTGCTCTGGTAAGGAAGGGGGTAAAATCCTCCGGGGCTGAAGTGGTTAAAGGCAGCGGAAAAATCTGCATCGGCACTGAAAAAATTATATTGGCCGACCCGTGCAATGAATGGCTCAAACAACACAGACATCGCATGTGATTTGCACAGGACTGCGGGGGGGTTTTCTGTGCGAATTGCATGCAGTATCCCGCACCACACTAGGGTGAACTGACACTGAATGGACAGTGCCAGAGACTTAAAGCACAGCGGTTTCTCTCTCTGGCAGCTGTCTGTTCGGACTGCAGTAGGGGGTGGTTTAGTGCATTCAGTGCATCACAAAGCTCCCTTTTTTTGTAGGAACTTTATTTGAAGTGCCAAACTGTACAGCAGTGTGATGCGCTGTGCTGCTGTACAATGAGCTGTGATACAATGCAACATGTTTGCATTTTTTATCACTGCAACTGTGTTGCAGTGTGAATAGGACACACAGAAAACAATTGTTTTTTGTGTATCCTAGCAGTGACTGGCATTTCACAGTGCAGTATGCCACTCACCGCACATAATGCGAGTTAGCCCTTACTGTCGAAAACAACGGGCTGGGGGTGTATTCTTGACCAAGCCATGCTGCTTCAGTGGGAATGAGGGATGTGGAATTACAGTTTGTCATGAGTGTGGCTGTACAGGATTCAAATCCTTTGAGTATTTAGCTGCTTATCCAGAGTTTTAAGCCTTGTACACACAATGAGATTATCGGACGAATGATCGACCATTTTTTTTATTTTTTTTCATGCTAGTCTCATATTGAAAGCGAACAGGTTGCTAAAGTACGAAAATTCTCGTATGACAAAAAAAAAAAAAAAGAAAGAAGTGATGTAATGTATTAGCACTGTATTTTTGTGTGAAAACGATACTAATTAAACCAAAATCGTACGATCGGGTATAGTATGAGAAAACTTTTCGTAGTCATCCCTTTGGAAAATTTCAGACAAAAGCTGTGTACTAATGATCAGATTATTGTACGATTGCATCGTAAGTGGACTTTTCTGTATGTTTTTTTGATCGTGTGTACGAGGCTTTAGGATGAGAGAGACAACAAAATTAGTAGGTCTTTCTACTCCTTCACATAAACACATAGAAAGGAAACAAATCAGCCTGAATGGCTTTATGATGTGTCACAGATAAGGATGAGCTCTGGCGTGTTCGCATACTCCATGTGCAGAGCCCGCCAGGAAGTCGGTGCAGCGCTGCGCTAATCACAGGCAGTGAAACATTGCCCCGATGTGCGGCTGCAGAGATCAGGGCAATGTGTCACTGCCTGTGATTAGCGCAGCGCTGCACCGACTTTCTGGCGGGCTCTGCACATGGACCGTGCGAACAAGCCGGAGCTCATCCCTAGTCACAGATAATCTAAAACTTGATTAACTGGTCAACACCTTCATTTAAATTCGTGTGATTTTATCTACTTAGCAGTGTAACAAGTACGTATCTTAAGGCCCCTATAGATGGCTTACAATTTACTCAATACCTGTTAAACCAGCTACTGCGGGTGGTGCTGGATGCACCACCCAGCTCAACAAAACTAATTTAAAATTAGGCTGAAAATGATTGCCTGAACAGTGACGGAATCCTATCAGATGTGGTCACCGTACAGTGGCCGTGGTTGCCCTGAACAAAAAAGATCCCCCCTCCATACCGTGTAAGGATGAGTCCAGGTGTGTTCATAAGCCGCACATGCAGAGCCCGCCAGGAGGTCGGCACTGTGCTAATCACAGGCAGTGAGACATTTCCTGATCTCTGCAGCCACGCATTGGAGCAATGTCTCACTGCTTGTGATTAGCGCAGTGCCGACTTCCTGACGGGCTCTCCACGTGTGGCTTGCGAACACGCCGGAGCTCATCCTTAAAGCGGTTCTGCACCTTTAAAAAAAATATTAAAAGCCAGCAGCTACAAATATTGCAGCTGCTGACTTTTAATAAATTGACACTTACCTGTCCCAGGGTCCAGCTATGTCAGCGGCAGATGACGAGCGATCACTCGTCTCTCTGCTGCCCCCGCCGCCATCCTCTATCAGGGAATCGGGAAGTGAAGTGTTGCGGCTTCACTGCCCGGTTCCCTACTGTGCATGCGTGAGACGCTCTGCGCGTCTCTGCTGGTCCCCGCTGTGTCCTGGGAACTGTGTTTCCCAGAGCACAACGGGGGGGGGGGGCATCTGCGGCAGTCTGTCCCGGAAGTGGGTGCAGATACCTGGATTATCCAGGTAACTGCACCCCCCTCCCCCCTGAAAGGTGCCGATTGTGGCACCGGAGGGGGGGGGAGGGATCACATGAGCGGAACTTCCACTTTAGGGTGGTGAACCGCTTGAATACCGTGGATGGGGGATTGCAGTAAATTTCTCTGCCAAATTGCTGCAATTTTTAGCCATCTATGTCCAGCCTTATGCCTGGTACACACGATAAGATTATTGGCCGAATGATCGCCGTTTTTTTTTTTTTTTCCATGCCAATCTCATATTGAAAATAAAATAAAATAAATAAATAAAAATCGGAAACAATGTCATGTTTTGTATTGTATATGCAGATGACAACTGTCCAATCTGGTATCGCATGAAGAAAATTTTCGTGCTTGCACCATTTGATATATCAGATGAACTGTCATGATTGGCTATCAAAACCAGTGCACTAATGATCAAATTATTGTACGATCGCTTCGAAAGCGGTATTTTTTGTATGCTTTTGGAAACATGTGTACGGGCCAGAAGGCTTACTAAAGACAGAAGGAAATAATCACAGAGAACTAATCAGCACCATAATGCATTGGTCTCACAGTGTCAGAACCCTACAATTAATAGGCAACCTGAACAAACAAGTCCTATGAGACACCCCTGGAGTCAGCACCCCCCGGGCTGGTGTCCATTCTGCCCCTATTATACCACCCCACCCCCTGAAGGGTTCATTCAAATGGATGACAGCACATCCTTTACTTTTAGGTTGTGATCACACCGCACACTCACACTGGTACATGTGTGCTCATTAACGGTGACTGGCACCCTAATGCACATACATAGGGGATCAAATTGCACTGATGTGCACACTCTATGTCAGGGGTCTCAAATTAGCGGCCCTCCAGCTGTTGCAAAACTACAAGTCCCATGAGGCATGGCAAGGCTGACAGATGCAAGCATGACTCCCATAGGCATGATGGGACTTGTAGTTTTGCAACAGCTGGAGGGCTGCCAGTTTGAGCCCCCTGCTCTATGTACTATGAAAGTGATGGCAAACCTTTGCACCCCAGATGCTTTGGAACTACATTTCCCATGATGCACCACTACACTGCAGAGTGCCTGAGCATTGTGGGAAATGTAGTTCCAAAACATCTGGGGTGCCAAGGTTCGCCATCACTGTACTATGACGAACTACGTTGGTGGAAACTGTACAGGTGAGTATTTTCATACACCGTGATGTGATGACAGCTCATTCAAACATGAGTGCCATCATAACCATACATGCCACAATGTGCAGGAACAGGTGAGGCATGTGAATGGGCCCTTAGAGTGCAGAGCAGGGAATCCTATAGTAAAATGCCATCAGGATTTCTGGGCAATCAATCTATAAGAAAGTGTGTCTAGTCTCAAGGGTTGGAGATGTCCATCCGATCCCCCATTGTTCACAGACCTAGTGTCTGATGACCAGCGCAGGCATCTCCTCCATCATGTGATGTCTATGGACAATGCTGATGAATGGCCATTCTTATCCTGATCGCAGTGCTCAGAGGACGAGCGATGATAACAATCACACATGTACACAGAGGTGACATCTGAATGACGCAGCCCCAATAGCCATCACTGTCAAAAACAGAGGGTCCCTGCTGACCCCCCACCATGGCAGACATGTCCCCATACACCACGATCCGCACTCACCTCCCACTTGCAGCCTCTCACTCTCGATCTGTCACACTCACTGGGTCACTCCACCGGAACTATCGTCAGCGCTGTCACCACACCTCCCCGATGATGTCATCAGCGGCCGACACCCATTCACCGGCCTGGCTCGGAGTGGTCGGAATCTCTCCGAGTGGTACCTGAATACCCGAACGGTGTCCGTGCTGTACGGAGCAGAGCGCAGAGATAGATGGGCGAGCAGTGCCAGGGAAGGAGACAAAGCGAGGGCGATGAGCGGGCGTGACGTCATTGGAAGGCGACGGCGTACCAGGAAGCTGCGAGAGGAGAACAACGTGTGTTCGGATACCGGTGAGTGTATCGTCCCACACTGTCTGTCCCTGTACGGTGTACTCCATTGTATGCATCCCATTGAGAGGTCATATATAAACACGTTATGGTACAATAGGGCAGCCTTACCTCTCAGTGGGGCTATTTGTCCTGTTAGTTACTTGAATGCTCTTCCTGTCACTGATGAAGGGTCAGAGGATGTGCTAGCTCATGTGTCAGCTAAGACCTTATCATTCACATTCAGTCTTTACCTGACAGCTGCTGGGATTATAGGGGAGAAAACGAAAGGCTTCTCCCCTATAATAGACCCAATATCAGTATTGTAATAACAATACAGCATTGGACAATCCAATAGTCTAAATCCCCTTCATTGTGTTGTGAGTGCTGCCTGTCTGCTGGTCATCTCTTTCCACAACTTCCTGGATTCCCGGCATGCTTTGCAGCTTCTCCTCTGCCATTTACGTTCTATTTATAAGGACTACATGTCCCATGGTACCTTGCTGCCTGCAAGCTGTGATTCCTGTACTGACTGTGCCTCTGTCACGTCACATTTGGCTGCCCATCACATTTTGCTACCCGCTGGAGTGCACGTGTGCGCCGCCATAAGCGTTCCAACACAGGACCCCTCGCGGGCTCGCCATGCTTTGGGCACGGCCTTGCTTCACTCAGCATAATTATAATCTATGTCCACTTGGATGGTGGGGCTTGAACCTGGACTCAGAGGTTTGGGCACAAAATTTTGCACAAGCTCAGATTGCCACAGTGTTGAAACGCATATGGCAGCGTTGAGCATGCGCAGTCCAGCGGGTAGCCAAATGTGATGGGTCGCCATATGTGACGAAACACCTCCTTAACCACTACCAAACCGCGTCACACAAATATACTGCGGCAGAAGGGCACGTACAGGTATATTAACATACCTGTACATTGCCCTTTAAGAGGCAGCGTGCACCCGCAGGGAGCTCCGTAACCTTCGCCACCTAGTGGTTAACCCCTTCATTGCCAGTCACATTTTTACAGTAATCAATGCAATTTTTTTAGCATTGATCACAGTATTTTTTTTACCAGTAAACGGAGCTTATATATTGAAATCGAGTATTTAGAAATCCATCAGACTGTTTTGATGTTGAATTTTAAAATCAGCAGTGTTCTGTCAGATTAGCAAACCTGTGAGATGAGCAGGCTTGCCGCTGCTTTTAAAATTCAACATCAAAACTGTGTCAAAGAGTTTTAAGTACTTGATTTCACTATATAAGCTGAGTTTACTGGTAAAAATAAGTGTGAAATGCAAGACTTCGGTGGGTGTAAAAAGATGTCCGCTTGCCTTCTTCTAAGACTGTAGGCTTAGTGTGCCCAAGTGCGGGCACACTAAAATGGCCGTGAGGGTACGTCACTTCTGTTACAAAATCTGATGGGTTGCCTAATCTGACAGAACACAAGCTCTGTGAAATGTGTGACACAGCAGACATACTCACTTTTGGCTCCCAAAAGGTTGCAGAAAAAGGATATCTAAGGATGAGGACAAGTCATTATAAAGGCCTATACACACGATCAGAGTTTTTGACAACAAACATACAAATTAGCTGTTTTGGAGCAACATCCGACTGTGTGTACGATCCATCAGACAAACTTTTTCCATTTCATCAGACATTTGTTGGGTGTGCGAACGGACAAACTTTTTGACAGCATAAGCCCGATGGAGCAAAGTCTGATCGTGTGTACACAAAACCATCGGACTTTACAAACACACATGCTCAGAACCAATGCAAAAGATCAGACAACAATACAGAAGTTGACCAAAGGTGGCGCTGGAGTAATTGAACGTCCTCTTTTGAAGTGTCGTCAGTATGTTGAAACGTCACTACGTTCGCGTTTGTTGCCTAAAAAGTGTCCGATTGTGTGTATGTAAGCGAACGCCGTTTGTACAGAAGTCCACGGGAAAGTTTTGTATAAAGTCCGATCGTGTGTATGGGGCTTTAGACATGGGGGGCTTGCTGCAGAGCTGCTGTCATTTCAAGGATAACTGATAACTAATATTGCATTTTCTTTTTCAAAATTGTCGCTCTATTTTTGTTTATAGCGCAAAAAATAAAAGCCGCAGAGGTGATCAAATACCACCAAAAGAAAGCTCTATTTGTGGGAAAAAAAGGACGCCAATTTTGTTTGGGAGCCACATCGCATGACTGCGCAATTGTCAGTTAAAGCGACGCAGTGCTGAATTGCAAAAAGTGCCCTGGTCCTTTAGCTGCAAAATGGTGGGGCTTAAGTGGTTAAGGAGATTTCACCTTTCTGTTTGACCTATTTACCATTATTAAAAGAAAATCCCCAAATTTTGCATTGTCCCTAGAAAAGTAATAAAGGGAAAATGTTCCCAATTGGACACTAGTTCTGGTGACCTAGGGGTCCCAAAGGAATTCCCTTAATCTGCAGGGATTTTTTCTAACTTCCTGTTTGGCTGTGGGACAGGAAGTGACGAGAAATCTCCACAATAGGACACAGATTGCAAAAAGAAATCTGACAGGGGTTTACTACCCTCCCTTGCGCTATCCAAAATGAAAAATAAAAATTGCCTATAGTTCTGCTTTAACCCTGCCCACATCACATATATGGTAGGGTGATGCTTTGTCATTCTGAGCCGATGTACCCGTACGTTGCTTCGAATGAGTGCCTGAACATGGCCTCAATCACAGGACACAGCCAAGATCAGGATATGGGTGCTGTGATTGGCCCTCCTGATCACATGATGGCTGTGTCCAATCACAGTGTAAACAGAGACACGTGTCTCAATCACCGAATTCCCCGCTGAGCTCAGCGCGCGCGCGCACGCAGGGATCTGCAACCTCTGTGACAGCTCTGTGTGCGAGGGATGATTTTTCACAAAGCTGTCACACATCACCAGCACAGTACACCAAGCACCACTGTCCTATGAACATCTGTACCAGTGCACAAAAACATCTGTCACAGTGTTCCATTGTGACATCAACATCTGTCAGTGTACCCGTGTCCCACCAATAAAAAAATAAAACATTTAAAGGTAGATTTAGGCATGCATCCAAATCTGCCTTTCCTTTGTTCCGATCCCGCCCCAGAGGCTACTGACAGGTGGTGAGGAAGTGATGTGACATTTAGTTGAATGTGATCACTTAGGTGCATCCGTGGCATGTAAACAGCCCTGTCCGCTGCCTATTGCAGTTTTGGGGGGGGGGGGGGGGGGCAGTTGGCAAAAATGTCTGGTTGACACATAGTCTAAAAAAGTGGACTATGTGTTTTAAACAGTCCTTGTCATTTAGTCCTGAATGGCCAAGTTGAACAGGTCTCTTTAAGGTTATTGGACTTTTTACTAAATATAAAAGTTTACATACCTATTCCATTAATAGCTGTGTTTATATAAACCATTTGTTGTACAAATAAAATCGTGTGTATTGTTTGCTTTGTAAGGGCCGGTTCACACTGCAGGCGATGCGAGGCGACACCGACTTGCCTCGCCGCGACCTCAGCGGCAACTTGCAGATGACTTCTGTATAGAAGTCAATGCAAGTCGCCCCGAGGTCGCCCGAAAGTAGTACAGGAACCTTTTTTCTGAGTCGGAGCGACTCGAGTCGCTCCTCTCAGAACGGTTCCATTGTACAGAACGGGGGCGACTTGTAAGATAGTTGCGAGTCGTGTCGCCTCGCATCGCCCGCAGTGTGAACCGGCCCTAAAACTGTCTATTTTAATATTATGACGTAGATAAAATCAGCTCGCATTTTAGACCAATTATGCCACAATCCCAGTACCTTCTCAAGATTCACAAGCTTTTCAGTAATACATTCTGTGTGCTTTGTTGTAGGTGATTAAAGATGGATTACATCACTAACCCTGGACCTCTGAAACTCGCAGTGGGAATAGCCTGTGGTGTTTTACTAGGTTGGAGCCTGCGTGGTCGAATTGGCCGTTCAAAGAATGTAACAAAATTATCAGGAAGTGATGCAGAAAGTGAAGCAAGTGTGATGGGAGAAAGCGGAGCATTCAAGATGGTACTAGTTGTCCGAAACGATTTGAAAATGGGAAAGGGAAAAGTTTCTGCTCAGTGCTCACATGCTGCGGTATCTGCTTACAAGCAGCTCCTTAAGAGAAATCCGGAATTACTTAAGCAATGGGAATATTGTGGGCAACCCAAGGTGGTGCTGAAAGCTCCAGATGAAGAAACCTTGGTTGAACTTCTCACCCAGGCAAAACAGCTGGGACTGGCTGTCAGTCTGATTCAGGATGCAGGTCGCACACAAATAGCACCAGGGTCTAGAACTGTCCTGGGTGTGGGACCTGGTCCTAGTGATTTAATTGATAAAGTGACTGGACATTTAAAGCTCTATTGAGGTTTCTGTCACTTAATAAAATAGTAAATGACGGTCTAATTCTTCTTATTTCACCCTCCTGTTTAGTGTTTTCTAATGCGTAAAGATAATAAACTTTACATATTTTGACATTGTAATTTTACAAAGTGACTTTATAACCAAAAAGGGTTGTGAAACCCACATCCCATACTTTTGTCTCTTTGACACAAGCATGTCAAGTATGCTATTGAGCTTTAGGTTTGGAGAAAATCAAGAAAAGTTGCATTTTTGTATGGGTTACTGGAGTTTGCACAATGGTTAAAGTTTGGGTTGCAACAATACCAGTACTGGTGCCAAATACCGAGTATTTACCCAAGTACTTGTACTCGGTCAAATGCTTCCGATGCCTGACCCAATACTTTTTTGTATGAAGAGACGGCTCCTGGAAGTCAGTGAGCGGAGAGGCTGGGCTGGCAGCAGCTGAAGGCAGGCTGGCCGGGGGTAGGGGTGTGGGTCGCACTCGCAGCTGTCAGAACGGTGACCCGGGCCATCACATTCGTTAATGGAAGTGACAGCCCATGCCCATCTTGGTGCACCCTGCACTCGGCCTCAGTAAGCCAGCAATCACAAGTTGGCAGCGGACATCTTGTTATACCCAGATCATATAGTTCACTAACTATATGGGCTGGGTGTAACAAGATGTCCACTGCTGGCTTACTGAAGCAGAGTGCAGGTGTTCCAAGATGGGCGTCGCAGCACTTGTATACTTTACCGTTATTGATTGTGTCTCTCATCATTTCAGTGCCACTGCCTGCCCATCAGTTGCACCTAAGTGCTACCTATCGGAGCCAGCATATCAATGCCCATAAGTGCCACCTATCAGAGCCAGCATATCAGTGCCACCAATGAGTGCCCATCAGTGCTGCTGTCACATGACATTAAACAAAGTAATGATAAACAGTATCAACGAGTAAAAAGTATTGGTACTTGTACTAAAAGTAGTATCGGTGCAACCCTAGTTGAAGTGCGTCTCTGTAGTTTTTACACTACACCTACTAACTCAAATGAGTTCCATTTTTTTTTTTTTTAAAACAGGTTAGTATGTGTTTTTTTCCCACCACCTTTTAAAGCGGAGTCCCACCCAAAAATGGATCTTCTGTTGATCCGGTGTCATGTTTGGCACCTTTCAGGGGGGAGAGGGGAACAGATACCTGTCTCATCCAGTTATTTGCTCCTACTTCCAGGGAAAGAGCGATGCAGATTCTGCTGCAAACTATGCCATGTCTGGCCCCTCTTCCTTCCTTTTGCAGGTGGAACTCCGCTTTAAAATATTATTGTATTCCTCTTATTACAGTGCCTGTCCAATAGAACCTTAAAGCTGAACTCTGTGATAAACACATACTGGGGAATTAACTAAATTTCCTGACCCAGAAAACTTGTGCCAGAATCTGTCTGTAATGGCATGTGCCACCCATGACAGTTTCTGTTCCAGGGTAAAATGGAAACTGGTGGGTTCTGAGACTAATTAACAAAGAGAACCCTGTAGATAAAATAGCCATACATCCCTGCTAGCTGCAGAGCTGGCATATGGAATGTGAGCTGTCAGAAAACAGCTCACATACCTCTCTCTGCTCCTATGAGCAGAATCTGCACAGCCTTCCTCCTCCCTCCCACACTCGGTTAAGTGGAGGGCAGGGACAAACAAAGGATTCTGAAGCACACAGAGCAGATCAGTCCTAATCAACAAAGGGGCTTCATACACCAATCAACTAAAACATTATGACAACCCACCAAGGCATGGACTCCACTAGACCTCTAAAGGTATGCTGTGTTATCTGGCACCAAGCCATCAGTAGCATATTCTTTAAGTTGCGAGATGGGACCACCATGGATCGGACTTGTTTTTCCAGCACATCTTACAGTTGTGAGGTGGAATTGAGATCTGGAGAATTTGGAGGCTAAGTTAACACCTTGGACTTGTTGTGTTCCTCAGACTAGGTCACCTTCTTCCAGTGCTCCGTGGCCAAGTTCGGATGCTCAATTGTTCATTGTAGGTGGTTTTTATCATGGATAAAGATCAGCATGGGCACTCTGACCGGTCTGCCACTATGCAGCCCCATACACTGTGATACACTGTACATTTCGACACCTATAGGAAACCAGCCATAACTTTTTCAGCAATTTGAGCTACCATAATTCCTTTAGATCGGACTACATGAGCCAGCCTTCACTCCCTATGTCCATCAATTGGCCACCCATGTCGTTGGTTCACTGGTTTTCCTTCATTGGACCACTTTTAGTAGGTACTGACCATTGGAGAGCAGGAGCTGCAATTTTGGAGATGCTCTAACCCTTGTCCAAGTAACTCAAATCTTTCCACTTAATCATTTTTTTTTCTGCTTTGAACAGATCGATTTGAGGGACATGTTCACCTGCTACCTAATATATCCCACCCCTTTTCAGATGCCATTGTAAAAATATATTCAATGTTATTCTCTTTACCTGTCAGTGGACAGTGTTATGGCTGCTCAGTGTAAATCAAGTGCACCTATAAACCCTAAAAGGTGTTCAGAAAGAGCTGGGTTCCATATTATTATATGTAATAAACATACAAAATATAGGCAAGCTACCATAATCCTAATACGGATTATGACCACAAAAATAACAAATACAAATGTTTATTAACCAGCTTTCTCCCAGCCTATAGACAAATGACGGTCAGGCAGGAGCACTGTTATCTGTAGCAGAGTGTCTCAGAGGGTTTATACATCTCCCAGGCTCCTCTTGTACAATTGTAGATCTCTAATCCTCGGTCCAGTTCGGGTTTTGCTCCTATCCGCTTATCACCCACTTGCCCTGGAACAGTCTTACCTGTTGCCTGAGGAGACCAAGGCTTTGGGGTGAAAAGTCTGTGAGGCTGTAGAGGTGGCGAGCAGGCTCTCAGCACCAAAGTACCTCTCATCGAGCTTCACCAGCTTATTAGCTGACTTGGAGTCCCCTTGGCTCACCCACTTCTGCAGTGGAATAGGTAAAGACCTCCGGTAACGGTCTTGGACCACACACTCTGCTATTTGTGGCCCAGGCAGAGACTTTGGTTGTAGCCACTTTTGTACCAGGTGGATAAGGTTGAACATATGTGATTGTGGAGGCCTCTCAACTTAGAAGGACCAGCTGCTGACCCACTTTGCTTGTACGGCCAAGGTTAAGTAGCAAATGTTACCAGCGCTAAACTGTGTAGGAATCGCAGATGGAACTGAACCCAGTGCAGGTGGACAATGACCGTAACTGGTAGATATGGATGGTGACAATACACAACAAAAGATTCCAGCACTCAGTGGGTTAGAAAAGAGTCTATCAGTAGCAGTAATGCAATAACATAAACAGTTTATTCAATGTTGTTGATGTGGAATCAACAATGCTAATGAACATGAATGAATCAACATCCTCCCACTGCTGCTTCTTCCACTCTTTTGTCTCCGTGTTCTTCTTCCTCTGCCGCCGCTCCTACCGACGACCCTCCTCCGAGGCTGCGTCCCGCTGATCTATCGGTGCTGATGTCCTGCATTTCTTAATGATGGGGGCGTGGAAATCGGATTACATCATCCTGGAGGCAACGCCCCTGTGTGACGTCACAGACCCAGCATGCCCTGGGATGTGACATCACAAGAGGGCGTGGCCACCGTGATGTAATCCGATTGCCACGCTTCCATCGTTATTTAAGGAATACAGGACATCGGTTCCAATAGATCAGCGGGGCGCAGCATCGAAGGAGGGTCGTCGGCGGGACAGGAAGAACACCGGACAAAGAAGACAGAAGAAGAGCGGACAAAGAAGCAGGGGGAGAAGACTTGTCAAAAACTGTCTACTGTATATTTTAACACTACTTTTTTTTTTAGTGAATGGGTAGGGGTGCAATTTACCCCATACTCATTCACATGGGGGGCCGGGATCTAGGGGCTTCCAGATTCTGATAAGCCCCCTGGCACGCAGACCCTGACAACCATCGGGCAAGGGTTTTCTGGAAGAGGCCCTTGTTCTCATCAACATGGGGGCTAGGTGCTTCGGGGGGGGGAGGGCTTGCTCATCCCCTCCCTTTCTTGACCTGCCAGGCTGCATACTCAGATAAGGGTCCGGTATGAATTTTGGGGGGACCCCCAGGCCATTTTTTTTTCACTTTTGCCACGGAGGTCACCTCTGAATCGATACTAGACCTAGCCTGGCATGGACCCGGGCGACCCCACACTCTTTTCTCTTTTTTTTTTTTTTCTCTCAATTTTTTTTTTAGCCAGCAATTCTGTTTTTTTCATTCAGCGAGATGCCCGCTGACAACTGATGACTCATTGGTTGTTAAGGACGTGGCGGCCGGCTTCCCGGACCCCTCCTTAGCAACCAGCTATATACAGTGTAAAAGTGCAAATCGCGGTTAAAACACATGTCCAAAAATGCGGCAAGCACCGCAAAAAGCACTACAGAAACGCTCAAAAGCAACATGCATAGATGTGAATCGAGACTAACAGCTTACACCAATCTTTCAGCTCTCCCAGACATGACTTGTCTGTTTCCCAGGTTTGAGAGCACTGACTGCAGGTTCCAGGTGAGTGTAAATTACCCCAGGGGAGAGGAGCAAAACCCGAACTGGAGCGTGGATTAAGGAGGATCACTAAATGGGTATGAGAGGAACCTGGAAGATGTATAAACCCTGAGCAGGACTTTTCCAAGCTCCCTCTGCTACACATGTCATATGAGGTCCTCCCAAGATCGTGTACAATAGAAAGAACTTTAGTTATCTGAAATGATGCTATGCTTGTCCGGAGACTCCAGGAAATGGATTACTATACAAACTTTACCTAAAACAAAGTAGCTTGGTGAATCAGTAATTTGCTGTTGTTCCCAACACTACATGCAGGAAGCAGAGTCCTCTACAGGTGAGTACTCCTGCAACTTCCCTTTGCAAAGACTTCCTTTGGTTGGCCGAGGCAGAGACCATGATGGCATCCACCGGCCTCTATAGCTCAACCAATCAGAGGAGTCCTTGCATCCATTGAAACAATCCAAGATGGAGGTGCAAGTGACGCTTTTTTTGTATTACTGCACAAAGGGAAGCCGCGGGAACACCTGCCAGAAGAGGACATTGCTGCAAAAGGAAATCATATGGAATAGAAAAAAAGCAAGAGCTCAATCTGCATAACTTAAAGTGGTTGTAAAGGCTAAAGTTTTTTTTTTTACCTTCATGCATTCTAAGTATAAAGGTAAACGGGCCGTCTTTAATGTGGGGCAAAAGGGACAAGTGCCCTGGGCCCTGTCATTGTTTTGGGGCCCAAAGCAGCTGCCTCATACTTGCCAAGTTTCCCAGTTTAAATTCCCTTGTCCCTGGAGGTTTTAGTCCTGTGCTGTGTCTCTGTGTGAAGTTCTGTTACTAATGCCGCCCAGCTCTGTCCTATTGTGTACAGATGACTCACCTGCAGACCCTGTGTCTACATGTAAATACCGGCATTGATATGTGAATACCTGCAGCATTCATATGTAAATAGAGGCGGTATTCATGTGTATATCATGCCCCCCTGAGGTCATATCCACCATCACCTATACTGAATGCTGCCCACTGGGGAGATAAAGGGGCTTGCTTGAAAGTCCTGCCTACAACTGTGGTCATTAAGCCTATCATCAGCCTGTTCTGCAAATGTAAGCAAATTAGTGGGGGGAGGGTAGTGTGGGGTGTGCAGAGGTAGACAGCGAAGGAATTACAGTTTGGTGAGCAAGGACTGGATGTATGGAGGTAAGGAAGGTGGGTGCAAAGATGAGCAGAGGAGGCAGGTAGACTTATGCCCCGTACACACGAGAGGGATTAAGTCTGACAGACCTCCAAAGGAGTTCCGCCGGAGTTCCGCCGGAGTTCCGACGGAGTTCTGGCGGACTTTTCGACCGAACGGACTTGACCACACACCATCACACCAAACTCCGACGGAGTCGAACGTGATGACGTACGACTGGATTCGACGTAGGAAGTTCCTAGACAGTAGCCAATAGCTGCCCTAGCGTCGGTTTTAGTCCGTCGGAGTAGCACACACACGAGCGGATTTTTCAAAGGGGACCGGGTCCGGCGGAGTTCCGTCGGGAAAATTTAAAGCATGCTTCATTTCTAAAGTCCGTCAGACTTTAGCTTCGCTAAAGTCCGTTGCAGCCCACACACGATCGGATAGTCCGCCGGACTCAGTCCGTCGGAGTTTGGATGTCGAAAAGTCCGCTCGTGTGTACGGGGCATTAAAGCGGGAGTCCGCCGTTTTTTTTTTTTTTAAAAGCCAGCAGCTGCAAATACTGCAGCTGCTGACTTTTAAAATAATGACACTTACCCGCCCAGCGCGACCGCGATGTCGGCACCCGAAGCTGATCTCTCGATCGTCTCTCGAGTGCTGCCGCCGCCATCTTGGGTATGGGAATCAGGAAGTGGAGCCTTTCGGCTTCATTTCCCAGTTCCCTACTGCGCATGCGCGAGTCGCGCTACGCAATAAGGATGGTCCCCGCTGTCTCTGTGATCCGTGTGTTTCCCAACAAGCAGCGGGGGACCTTCGGAAAGGGGCATAGATTCTGCGGAAAGGGGCGTACCTTCTGCAGAATCTACGCCAGAAGTGGGTGCAGATACCTGTACTGTACAGGTACCTGCACCCCCCCCCCCCTGAAAGGTGCCAATTGTGGCGCCGGAGGGGGGGGAGGGTTTCAATGAGCGGAAGGTCCACTTTAGGGTGGACCTCCGCTTTAAAGGGGAGGGGAAGTGGAGAGGATGGGGGAGGTTTGGGGTGCAGAGGTTAGCACGGGTTTTAGGATGTAAATGTGTACTGACAGGGTGGATAAAGATGTAGGTCACGTGTTGGGCAGCCTATTCATTTCAATGGGCTGCTCTAAAAGCTACAAATGTGGAAGAAAGTCCCAAACCCTTTTTCAAAATCACACGGTGCCAAGACACATGTCAGCAGATGCCTGAGGGTGTCATTGACAATTAATGGCACTGCTGTGTATCTGCTAAACGGAAACATGTTTCTGTGGTGTCAGGAAAGCGATTTTGCATGCGTTCCCGACATACACAAATGTGAACGCAGGCTAAATGTCTGTTACATTGGTGGTCAGTGTAAATCTTCTCATTACATTGGTGCTTGGTGTAAAATCCTTTCATTCACGCTAGTGGCCTTTGTAAATCCCTCCTTACATTGGTGATTACTGTGAATGCTTCTATTACATTAGTGGTCAGTGTAAACCCCTATTACATGAATGGCCAGTGTTGAAACTCCTCTTTATATTGGTAGTCGGTAAAAAAAAAATCAGGATCGCCATTGATCACACCCTCTTCTCCTTTGGCACTGCCATGGATCCCAGGAGTCCTAGGATCTCTAGGAGTTTTATGTCTATTAATGGGTCCCCTCACCTCCGCAGTCCATGATGTGCAGGCAGTGAGGAGATGATGTGATGTAACCTCTAGCAACCTATCAGTAAGCAGTAATGATATGCAGTAACCTCTAGCAACCAGTGAGCAGTGTTGATGTACAGAACCAATCAACAAGCAGAAATCATGTGCTGTAACTTCTAGCTGATCTTGATCCAGTGATGTGCATGGTTCCCGGGTCTCTCCCTCCTGATTGGCTGAGTTGCAGCAGCAAGAGCCATTGGCTCCTGTTGGCAATCACAACCAGCTTGGGAGTGAGCACACACAAGTACCCCTACAGCAAGTGGTTTGCTTTGGGGTGCTCTCGGTAAGGATGAGGGGCCCGAGAAGAAGAGGATCTGTGCTGCTCTGTGCAAAACCACTGCACAGTGCAGGTAAGTATAACATGCTTGTTATTTTTTTAAATTAAATATTTTCATTTACAATCACTTTAAAAAAATCACATCAAGTTGATAAAAGAAAAACAAATAGATCCTAAAATGGATCTAAATAAGCTACATAAATACAGGCAAAAATGGAAAGTTTTGACGTGGAGCGCTAATGCAACCAACAAGCCCTTTGAGGGATAGGGACAGATTTCACTGGGATGAAGAAAGGCTACCATAGTACAGCATTGATTGGTGAGCATGGTAAAACATAGGTGTTCCTAAAAAGACATGATTTATTGTGACATGCTTTTTCTTCCAACATCTGCTTCCTTTGTATTTCTTAGTAATCCGTTTCATCTCAAAGGTGCAAAGGAAGTGTTTGAGAACTTCTCTTTGCCAGATGCTGTGATTGTAGGAATGAAGGAGGAACAGATACTGTAACTGTATAATGCCCAGGATGTATAACTGACTGCAGATCCCACTATTTTCATTAAGGGCTACTAGACCAACGTATCTTTTTTTAAAGGGATTGTAAAGTAAATTTTTTTTTCTTTAAAATAACAAACGTGTTATACTTACCTCCACTGTGCAGCTCGTTTTGCACAGAGTGGCCCCGAACCTGCTCTTCTGGGGTCCCTTGGCGGCTGTCTCGGCTTCCTCCCGCAGGTACTTCTCGCGTTCATGCGAGCTCCCTCGCATGGTGAGAAGCATCTGTGGGCGCGCTCCCGTGATACAGCCGGTGGCTATAGCCACTCGCTGTATCACACGGCCCCGCCCCCCCGCGCTCTGTGTCAGTGGACGTGATTGACAGCAGCGCAAGCCAATGGCTGCGCTGCTTTCCATCCATCCACTTCAGCCAATCAGCGGCCAGGCTGAGTGGTGAAGAAGGACGGCGGGGGCGAGAGCGGGATTTTCGAGGGGTCAGGTAAGTAAAACTGGGGGGGGGGCTCGGGCGCAGGCAGTGTCAGATGTTTTTTCACCTTAATGCATTAAGGTGAAAAAAACATTTACCTTTACAACCCCTTTAAAGAATAACATTTGATTACATTTTCAAACAGAAAAAAACATACAGTGTGCTAGCAAACTCATGAAACCTCATACATTGTGTCAATAATACAGAACATGTTTCATGGCTCCGAACACAGCAAACAGATTATAATCATTTTACTCCCATGCACAAAAAGGAAGAATTATAGCTAGGTCAGAGACCCATGCCGACCATGTGATTAAAATGTTACTAAACCCAGTGGGTCTAGTAACATGAGGCTGCATGGGTCATGCAGCCTCATAGGACAGTCAGAGGAGAATGCATATTCCCCCTACAAGCTTTAAGCAGACACTTATAGAAGTCACAAGACTGCTATATACTGCTGATGAGAAAAAGTATTTAGCAGTTTATATTTAGTAAAATAATTGCATTTCCATGTTCTGTGTACTGTGGGAGACCAGATATAGTGAATGCAGGGTCCTGGGTTTATTAACACTTTAAGAAGGTACATTTTACCATGTAAGGAATCAACATAAATCTGTCTCATCAGGTTGGATTATAATATGTCAAGAGTCGAGCACAACAAAAAACGCACGCCGTAAGGAGTACAGAAAAAAAGGAAAAAGGTCCAGAGAAGGAGCAAAAGAAATGAAGCCAGGAGAAGAATAGTAGTAAAAGGGTGAGACCACCCAGCTGGCAAATAGGTTGCACTTCTTACCAAATATTATAAAGGTATTGATATTAATCACAGAAACAATGTCATTTAGGAGATGAGAAGTGAATCCAAGCATACCATAGCGGCATAAACTTTGCATGAGTATTATGAATGCAAGCAGTCGATTCATTTAGCCTCATGATAGCGTTCAGCTCTGCCACTCACTCCCTAATGGTGGGGAGATTGGGCAATTTGCAATGCCTGGATATCTGCGCATGGGCCGCCAACTGTAAAAATTACAGTAAGACTTTTTTGTTCTTGGAAACTCATCCTGGAATGATGGCTAAGAGGGCAACCTCTGAAGTTTCGGGCAAGAGCGACCAGTAATGAGGCGGCAAAGGTGGAACGCAGAGCACCAGAAGAGTCAATTGCGAGGACATGACCACTAGATGTGAAGAAGGGTACCATGCTGAGCATTACAGTGCCAACAACGATTGATGGAATGAATTTATGCAGTAATTCTGGACTTCTGTACCACTTTGTCATGCAGCCCTGTCCTCTGGCCCAGTTGTACCCTGCAGAGCTATTACATTATTTGACTCTATTGCTTAAAACACCTTTACTTTAGTATCAACATGAGCAGTAGAATCCATAGGTTCCCTCAACCCAACTTCTATTCCTCAAGATGTTTTGTTGAGAATTTTTATTGCATTAAAGTTGAGCACCTAGGCTCTCCCTCCACTATTCAGAACACTACCCTAGGGTACTCCAAATGTGTTATTGCCTAATTTTTATATATATATATATATATATATATATATATATATATATTTTCCAGAAATATTTTGTCTTGTCACATACAGTGCAGGCTTTTCACAGCAGAATTTGCATGCCTGTTTGAATTATTTTTTTATCAATTGTAATAACTAATGGTGACTTAGCTGCACTAACTCTCTCGACTTTCTTCTGATTTTATTCCATTGTGCATTCTGCGTGCAGCTATTTCATGAAGTCATAGAAAATGAATAAGCTATTGCACTGCCTAGATTCCCAAGTGTCATTTAATGGTGCACATAAGAGGGCCAGGAGAGTGGTAGGGAACACCAGATGAAGTAGATGCTGCTCCTCAGATTAAATCTTGAGATCCTAGTGTACATATATAAAACAATGGTTTCACTGTGGTTTGATAAAAGGGCAGTTCTGTTGCCCTGAAACATGTAGCTACTTCCTGTCACCATCACCCAACTGAGAGAGGTGCTGATTGGAGCCGCAGACATGTTGCTACACCCGGAAGCCGCTGCTGCCTATGTTCCAGCCTGACAGCTGTACTTGCACCAAGAACTCCACGTTCCCCCGGCGTTACTTCCTGGTTTGCGGGCTATGGCGCTGTGAGTGGCCAGAGCCGGGATTACATCACTCCTGTGCAGGAGCCTACGGTTCTGGCAAGAAGCTCTGAAGCTCCAGCACGATACACCGGACCTTCAGAGCACATGCGCCGCTGGCATCAGCGGCTGCATGCAGGGTAAATATCCGCTAAACGGTGAACGTTTAGGAGATATTCATTTTATCTACAGGTAAGCCTTATTGTAGGCTTACCTGTAGGTAAAAAGCACAAAGCAGAGCATACAACCGCTTTAAAGTGATTGTAAAGGCTGAAGTTTTTTTTATCCTAATGCATTGAGATAAAAAGCCTTCTGTTTGCAGCAGCCCCCCTCAGCCCCTCTAACACTTACCTGAGGTCCCTCTCTATTCAGCTGCCCGGGACTCCCCCTCCTCATTGGCTGAGACAGCAGTGCAGCGCCATTGGCTCCCGCTGCTGTCAATCAAAGTCAGTCATCTAATGAGGAGAGAAAGGGGGTGAGGCCAGGCCGCAGCTCTGTGTATGAATGAACACATGGTGCTGTGACTTGGCTCAGGTGCCCCCATAACAAGCTGCTTGCTATGGGGGTGCTCAACAGGAGGGAGGGACCAGGATCACAGAAGAAGGACCCGAGAAAAGGAGGATCTGGGCCACTTTGTGCAAAACCAACTGCACAGAGGAGGTAAGTATAACATGTTTGTTATTTTTAACAAAAAAAACGAGACTTTTCAATCACTTTAACTAGTGAGTGCTACACTAGTGAATTGCTATGCCTAGATTGAAGCGCCCTCTTGTGTTTGTTTTGTTTACTGAAGTCATGTTTGCATTCTTAATTCTAATTTGCATTTATGTTAAAGTAGATATAAAACCAACCACTAAGGCTAGGCATATAGTTTTGTGTCTGCTTTTTGTATGCTTTTTTTGTTTTGGCTTCATGCACACTGTGCTCAAACAAATGGCAGTTCCCTTAGAAGAAAAAAAAAACTAAATACAACATTTAGATGAGTTTAGGGCTCATGCACACACAGACTAGGCTGAGTGTGTCACAATCTTGCAGATTTTTGTGGCTGGCGGTCAAAGCGTTCCTATCCCGAACACAATTCTTCTGCATTCAGGAGAGGGAGGTTGAACCTCCCCTAACCACAGCATTGAGAGCATGTTCTCAATTTTTTGTTCAAAAAAAGTTCAGATCGTCTGTACAAATTCCAACATGCAAAATTCCTACGCATGCTCGGAAGCATTGAACTTCATTTTCTCGGCTCATCGTAGTGTTGTACGTCACCGCGTTCTTGATGGTAGAAAGTTCAGAGAACTTTTGTGTAACCATGTGTATGCAAGACAGCTTGAGCGAAATTCCGTCAGAAAAATCATCAGAGCTTTTTCTGACCAAAATTCTGTGTGTATAAGATGCAAGGGAGAGAATTGCACAGGTGTGAATGAGCCCCATAAAAAATAATGGCAATCCTCCTATCCTGTATTGTCATGCATCAACCAGTATACGTAAAATCACACAGGTGTGAATGGGAACTCAAGTCTCATTTAGGCTAGGTCCACACATGGGCAGCTGTGGTTTGCAGTCTAGTGCAGCTCTGTTCACCAGTTCAGGTGCGATTCAGGTGCAAATTTTTACTTGAAATTGCACCTGAACCAGACCTAAAATCGAACAAGACTCTTTTCAAAAACAGACTGCAGCTGCCCTGGTCATGTGTGAACGACTCCATTGAAAACCTGTTCACATGCACTGCGAGTCGGATGCGGGTCAAAATGCATCCAATTCACATAAGTGAACCGAGCCTTATACACGTTTAAGCCTATGTTTACCAAAACAAAAAAAATCCACACAAGGATCATTATTTACCTTCAGTAAGAAGTGTCTCTTGTGCTGCTTTGTCCTATTTTTGCCAAACACTTCTTCCTATAATTCCCCCCTGTCAACGTAATCTTCTGGTGTGGCAGGGGTTGAAAGAACTAAGGGAGCAGTGACAGGCACTCATTAACAGTGCCAAGCTTTTCTACCCAGCTACTACTAGGGTAATAGAAGTTATTACTACAGTTTCCATAAATGAAACAGGATCTATGAATGAAGGATACGTAGATGATTGAAAGCTCCACCTCCCGTCCATTCATAGATCGTGTTTCATTCATAGAAGCTAAAGTCCCAGTTTCTATAAATAGAAGAGCTGGGTGGAAGGAAGGGATGGGCATAGTTGGGCACTCATGTGGAGGGCCTGTCACAACACCATAGTTCTATTAACCCATACCACACACCTGAAGATTATGATGGCAGGGTTGGGGCATCAGAGGAGGAAGATTTAAGCTAAAGGAGGACACAGCAGCACAAGAGGCACATCTTAAGGTAAGTAATGTCTCTCGTGCTGTTTTTCTTTTTTTTTAGGTAAACTTAAGCTTTAATGACATTTTAAAAGCCATATTCAGTCTCTTTAAATCTACAGCGTGGTGATCCTGCAATAAAATTCCTTTTCCAATCACTTCCTGTTATGGAGTGACACTGCTCTCTCCTAACCTCCCATGTGTGCTTCTGTGTTGTCACCCCGTCACATGCCCTTGTATAGGCAAATTCTACTGTTATCACTAGTAGGCAGCCCACACTGCTGCCTCTCTGGAGTAAGTGTGTGTAACTAGGAAGTGGAGTCTACAGGAAATCAGCAATGTTCAGACGCAAAAAAAAAAAAAAAATGAACGACAAAAAAAGGTGATAGAGTTTTTTTTCTGACCTCACCAGAAAAGTGAGGTTGGCTGTCCGCTTATCTTTCTTTTCTTAGAGAGAGGGCAGTAGTTACATTTACAATTGACAGGGATACTATGGGGGATACAGATACACAATATATGGGGGGGGGGGGGGTACAGGGGACACAATGGCAGTTCGTCCTGCACTCCTGTAACCCCTTTTCAGCCGACAGTGGACTAAAGCCTGCTGTCGGCTGATGTTTCTATGGGCGGGGGGGGGGGGGGGGTACAGAGCAGGGATGTGCAGTCAGGGGAGGCAGGTGAGGCAAAAAAAAATTCAAGGGTCGTAGCTCGGCGACTATAGAGACCCTCCAAGTTTGGAGGATATGTAGCCTACGTGCTACCCTACCTATGGTTCCAGAGACATGGGGCTCCTTGAGGAGCCTGTTTGCAGAAGACCGAGAGGATGAGCTCACAGTGCCTCTCACTTCTTGTCAGAGGCACTAAGCTCAATAAAGAGTTTGGAGTGTTGGACCAATGGTAAAGTACCATTGGTCCCAGCTGTCCAATAAAAATTCTGCAGTGGAGGCACACCTCTCACTGCAGTGTCATAGAAGGGGTATAAAAGACAGAAGAAGTGTCTAAAAGACACTTTTTGTACCTTTTTGTATTACCTTTTGTACCACCCTTTAGAATGTGATCTCTACGAGCAGCGCCCTCCTGTACCTTTTGTATTGTACTGTAATTGTGTTGTCCTCCCTTATACATTGTAAAGCGCTGCGTAAACTGTTGGCGCTATATAAATCGTGTATAATAATAAAAAAGACAAATGTTCCCTTCCAGCCCAGCCCTCTTCACTACAAGGAAAAAACATGTGTTTATTTGTATAAGATTTACCCATAATCCCGTGTTTTTCTCAAACAGTTAAGAGGGAGAATGAGCATCTGCGGTTGTGGGAAAAGTACTGTTAAAATCATGCTAAATTATATATTTATATGATAAGAATTTATTATTTATTTATTGTGAAATTACTGGTTGGAAGTTATACCTTCAAACGTCAGTAATTTGTCCGTTAAGCCACCGGCTTAAGTACTGATTTTGAAAATATAATAAATGACCTTAAAAACAATATATAATAATTATTTGTATATTAGTTATGGTAATTAACCCCTTGCCACCCAGGCCCATTCTGACACTTCCCTCCTACATGTAAAAATCATAATTTATTTTCTAGAAAATTACTCAGAACCCCCAAATATTATATATATTGTTTTAGCAGACACCCTATGGAATAAAATAGGGTCCTTGCAACTTTTTATGTCACACGGTATTTGCCCAGCAATTTTTTTAAACGTGTTTTTTTGGGGGGAAAAAACAGTTCCATGAAATAAAAAAAAAACACTAACGTTAGCCCAATTTTGTATACAAAATTGTATAATGTGAAAGATGATGTAATACTGAGTAAATAGATACCTAACATGTCATACTTTAACTACTTACAGACCGCCCACCGTCATTTTACGACGGTTCTTTGAAGTGGAATATCGTTGTTACGGCAGAAGCTAGCACTTCTTCAGCGGGCGGTCCGCTTTCAGATAAAAGTGATCTTAGCAGCAGGTTCACCTTGAGATCACTTTTATCGGTGGTGGGAGAGGCCCCCTTCCGCTGCGCTCCAGTGCCCTCCGCCACTTACCAGACCTACCAGCAGCAGCGGAGGCGTTCTGTTCCTCGCTTGGCATGGAGCTGAGTGAGGGGAAGATGGCCCAGAGCCCATAGCTGTTAAATGGACTTTTTCTTTTTTTGTTGCATTTTAGTGTAAATATGAGAGCTGAGGTCTTTTTAACCCCATATCTCATATTTAAGAGGACCTGTCGTGCTTTTTTTCTATTACAAGGGATGTTTATATTCCTTGTAATAGGAATAAAAGTGACACAATTTTTTCTTTTTTTAAAAAGAACAGTAAAAAAATAAAAATTAAAATAAATAAGAATTTTTTTTTTTTTAACGCGCCCCATCCCGACGAGCTTGCGTGCAGAAGCGAACCCATACGTGAGTAGCGGTAACGCCTGCATATGAAAACAGTGTTCAAACCACGCATATGTCGCCATTCCACAAGCGGGCGCAATTTTGAAGCGTGACATGTGTATCAATTTACTCGGCGTAACATTATCTTTCACAATATAAAAAAAAAAACTGGGCTAACTTTACTGTTGCCTTATTTTTTATTTTCAAAAAAGTATATTTTTTCCAAAAAAAAGTGCGCTTGTAAGACCGATGCAAAAATGCGGTGTGACAGAAAGTATTGCAATGACATTTTATTCTCTAGGGTGATAGAAAAAACATATATAATGTTTGGGGGTTCTAAGTAATTTCTAGCAAAAAAAACGGATTTTAACTTGCAAACAAGTTTTAAAAATAGTCCCGGTCCTTAAGTGGTTAAAATTGCGAACAAAATTCAGTACTTATAAATCTCCATTGGAGACACTTAAATTTTTTTTTACAGGTTACATGTTTAGAGTTACAGAGGAGGTAGTGCTAGAATTATTGCTCTCGCTCTAACGATCATGGCGTATGAAACCTGTGTGTATCTGGCTCTGATACTAGCCAGTGCCTCACCAGTCACAGACCTCACCTCACATCCCTGGTACAGAGGACCCTATGGCGGGGGGGTACAGAGAACACTATGGGGGGTACAGAGGACACTATGGTGGGGACAGAGGACACGACACTATGGGGTGGTACACTGTTATTATTACTACGTTAGGATTATTATTATCTTCATTTGTTAGCAGGTGAATTCGGCCCTCTATCCATTCACATACATTGAATCCGGCCCTTAAGTGGAAAAAGGTTGCTGACCCCTGGTCTAGGTAATGAAGAAAGATTTTATTTGGATATTTTGGAGCAGGGAATAGGGATGGTGGGACTGTTGTTTGAATTGAGATGGAAGACTTACGGTGCCTTGAAAAGGGTATTCAGACATTTTCCACATTTTGATATGTTACAACCAAAAACTTTAATGTGTTTTATTGGGATTTTATGTGATAGAACAACACAAAGTGGCACATAATTGTAAAGTGGAAGGAAAATGATAAATGGTTTTCAATTTTTTTTTTTACAAATATGTGAAAAATGTGACGAGCCCTCCTGAGTCAATACTTTGTAGAACCACCTTTCGCTGCAATTACAGCTGCAAGTCTCTTTTGAGTGACATTTTTGCCCATTCTTCTTTGTAAAACAGCTCAAGCTCTATCAGATTGGATGGAGAGCATCTACGAACAGCAATTTTCAAGTCTTGCCACAGATTCTAAATTGGATTTAGGTCTGGACTGTGGCTGGGTCATTCTAACACATGAATATGCTTTGATATAAACCATTCCATTTTGGCTCTGGCTGTATGTTTATTAGGGTCATTGAAACTGGGGCAGAGGTTCACCTTCCACGGCAAGCCTTTTGCAGACTCTGTTGCCACGTACACACGATCGGAAATTCTCGTCGGAAAAGGCTCTGATGGTGTCTTGCCTACGCACGGTCACATCAAATTCCGATTGTTTATAACACGGTGACATACAACACGTACGACGGGACAAGAAAAAGGAAGTTCAATAGCCAGTAGCCAATAGCTTCTGTCTCGTAGTTGAATCTGAGAATGCGTGATTTTTGGCATGTTGGAATTGCATACACACAATCGGAATTACCGATAGAATGTTTTTCCATCGGGAAAATTGAGAACATGCTATTAATTTTTGGCTGGCAGAAATTCGGACAGCTAAATTCCGATGGAGCATACACACGGTCGATTAAAAACGCTCTCATCAGTCTTTTTCTGTCCGGAATTCAGATCGTGTTTGCGCGGCATCACAGGTTTTCCTCTAAGATTGCCCTGTTTTTTGCTCCTTCCATCTTCCCATCATCTGATAGATATACATGTTTTGTGATCTTTGCTGTTTCAGAACCAAATCTCAGCTTTCTTTGAGTGGACATTTTTCAGACAAATATCACTGGAACATTTGCACAAGGCATCCTCTATCACAATGCGATAATTAATACTATTGATGTATATTGGGCTAATGTCCACAAGTCGATTGCCATGTAAACATTTTTTAGTTTTAGAGGTGTTCATGTCAAAGCTGTGTTAATTAGGGTCAGCAATAGCATGACCTTTTGACATATTTGACCTATGGCGTGTATGATACAACAGTGCCATCTAGAGTTTGATTTGGGAAATGCTCACTCATACAAATTAAGGCAGAAAAGTATATGCCCATGTGGGAATGGCTTTCTAAACTTTCCAAATAAAAGGCCAGGAGCATAAGCAGAAAAGAGGGCCCCATAACAGCTAAGGAAGATCTATGGCATAAGGGTCTTCATAAGACCAAGGAAAGTCTGCGTCAGAAGGTACTGGGGATGACACTGGCGGTAGTTTTCCCACAATCACTTGTAGAATAAAGAATGTAGGCTTGGCTGCCTACAGCGATCCTGAAGCCCTTATAAACCAAACTGACTTTGAGCATATTCCAATTGTATCTAATACTTCTTGTATTGTTTTCCAACAATTGTTAGTAGTTAGTCCTGTTTAGTAAAAGCACATAAAAATACTATAGAGGTTTATGCTTCCTTGCTTTTACCACAAAGACACAAAACAAAACACCCACTGAAATAATGGGAGCAAGAATTATAATCTCTCTATATATGTGCTTTAAAAGGGTGTCCTACCCACCCTTAGAGACATCATTGTTTACAATAATGTTAGCAGACAGATGCAGCGGCCTGAGCTGTCAGTTTTTTTTTCTTTCAGAGCTGCCAGGTTGAAAAAAAAAAAATTATTAGTGTGTACTAGGCTTAACCATGCCAAGCCTTAGCTGGACTGGTTATTACTCTCAGACCCCTTCTCAGGCTCACAGTCTGTTCCCTTACAGACTACTTCTGCCTCAACATCCAATAATAGTCATTAACAGTCTGAAGCTGGATACACACTAAACAATTTTCTGTCTAATTTTTCAAAACCGTAGATTTACCAAAACCATATAATATGAGGTCAAACCTTAAGAGTTTTAATTTGTATGCAATCAGGCGGGATCTTGTACTACATGGTTTTGGTAAATCTAAAGGAAATCAGACAACAAACGACCCATCTGCTTTTAAAAATAAAAAGGTGGAGGATCATATCAGAGGGCAGTCAGGTATGAATGAACAGCGGAGTCAGTTAACACCCAGCTGCCCATAGAGCAAAGCTTGCTCTGCGTCCGCTTTGCAGAAACTGACACATACCTGTCACCCGCCCGCTCTGCTCTGATCAGTGGGCAGATTTCCTGCTGAACAAAACAGAGTTTGCCCCATGAGAAAGGAGATTAACTGTTGCAGTGGCTGGGAGTGCTGTATAAACAGTATGCAGCTTCAGCAGCATACAGTATACAGCGCTTTATTCAGGCTGCAGAAAAAGAACTTCCTTTCCTGCTCCTGGAATGAAATCAAGTTGGGCTGAGCATTGCTCAGCCACTCACATGAAGCTTTGAATTCTATAAATGACGTCACTATCAGAAAAAGCTTTGTATTAATTTATAAAATACTCAGGTCAACTTGATTATGTTGTAGGAAGTGGGATGAGAAGTTCTCATTCCATTGCTGGATCACAATGCTGTACACTAGAGTATCTGGAAGAGGTTGCAGTGTCGTGGCACCAGCACCAGTGCCTATGACCCAATTTTTCAGCCCCTGTTTAACAGGGGCATGTAATTACTATTCTTGATATAATATTTCACAGCAGGGCCCATTCCTGTGCCCACCAAGAGTAACTGTGAGGACTTATAGTGTTGTGGCACCAGCACCACAACCACCAAAGGCCCAATTTTTCTACCACTGTTCAACAACGGCATGTAATTACAATTCTTTTCAAATGTTTTTATTAAATTTTTTAGCAGAGTTAGTTAAAACAAGGGTTACAAAACAAAAAAATAATAATATATAGTAATAAAAGTAACATAACACAGTATAATGTAGTGACAGGGTTTTCTCAGCATAATATAGCATAGAAACAAATAATCCACAATAAAGAATAAAGTAGTATTCCTAAGTATCTAATATTCATAGTCATAAAGGGACTCGAACAAGAGTAAGTCTCTTAAAATTTGTATAATAAAGTCTGTAATATAATTATTGTAAGATTTATAAATAGCGATATGGATAATGGCCACTTCTGGACCCCAAGACACCCCTCACAGGGATCTATCTGTGTCTTGGAGTACCTAGGCCAACATCCTAAAGGAAATTCAAACACAGTAGTTATCTTTTATGAAGGAAAATAAAGATCTATTCTTACTCCGCAGCTCAATTCAGATAAACAAATATGTGATATATTTGTCACTTTGCTATGAAATTATTTTTAAAGCCATCCAAAAAAAAAATATTAAAACGCACAGGAGTTCTTTCTTCTATATGATTAAAGAATCAGCATTATCTAAATTGTGGAAGTATAATTTTTGTACCATGTACTTCAAGGTTCCCATAGTTGTTGTTCCTTAATATATAGGGATTTGTCATTAGGAAATAACAATTCATAGGAGTGGTGGAGTTGGGTTAATTCTATAACTTCTGTCATAGTAGGAAGAGAGTCAGTTTTCCATTTTCTAGTTATGGATAGTCTCGCAGCTAAAAGTATATGTGTTACTACTTTACGATATTGTTTGGGAATCGTATGTAAATTCATATTCAGAATGGCTAGTTCTGGTGAAAGTTGAAGGACAATACCTGTTACGGAAGTGAGTAAATGGGAGATTGCCTGCCAGTAGTTATGTAAGCTTGGGCAGTCCCACATAATATGAAATAGGGTCCCCAATTGGGTACAATTTCTCCAGCAATTAGGTGACGAGTTCCCCTTGAATTTTGCTAGGATATGTGGAGTTAGGTATTGTCTTTGAACAATTTTTTGTGCCAGTTCCCATAGTGTAACACATGCAGTGGCCCTATATATGCTTCGTAGGGAAGCCATCCATTGTTTAATTGAAAAGTCTTGCCCCAAATCTTGTTCCCATTTAAGGAAGGAAGGTAGTTTGCTGGGTATGTTTTTTTCCCCTAGAATTGGGTATATTGTAGCTACTCCTTTCTGTGAGGTGGCATGGTTATTGAGGAAAGACCATATTTTAACCGGGATTGAAGCTCTGAGTTGTGGATTGTCAGTGGCGTAACTAGAACCTTCAGGGCCCCGATGCAAGAAACCATGGAGGGCCCCCTGACCTCCAGCCAGGGATCTTCTGACTGATTCCGGGGGCAGCAGGACCTGGATAGGAGGGGGAACAAATCCTCTCCATTTTCCTCCTGCAGTTACTTAATTCCTATCAGAGGGAGAGGAGGAGAAGCAGACTTTTAGTGGCTACAGGAGAAAAATGGAGGGGATGTGTTTCTCTAAATGCCCCCCTCCCCCATCTAGGTGTTCAGGGGCAACATGTGCGCTATCACAATTGTGAACCCTGTAGTTACGCCCCTGGGATGAGTGCCAGTGGTGGTGGTGGGGGATGGGATTAGTGGCAGCAGTGGTGTTTGAGGAGGGATAGGATCAGTGGCATCGGTGGTGGGGGATGGGATGAGTGGCAGTGGTGAGGGAGAGATGGGATGAGTGGCAGCGGTGGGGAGGATGGGAAGAGTGGCAGCGGTGGGGAGGATGGGATCAGTGGCAGCAGTGTTGGTTGGGTGGGGAAGGGATCAGTAGTAGCGGTGGTGGGGAATGGGATGAGTGGCAGCATGAGTGGCAGTGGTGAAGGTGATGGGATCAGTGGCAAGGGTTGTGGTTAGGGGGTGGGATCAGTGATGGGGGGGTTGAATGGGATGAGTGGCAGATGTGGTGGTGGGAATGGGATCAGTGGCAAGGGTGATGGTTGGAGGGGGATGGGATGGGAGGAGTGGCAGTGGTGGTGGGAAGATGGAATCCGTGGTGAGGGTGATGGTTGGGGGGGGTGGGATGGGATGAGTGGTGGGGAGGGGAATGGTATCAGTGGCAAGGATGGTCGTTGCTGGATGGTCATGGTGGGGTGGATCAGTGGCAGCAGTGGTTGTGGTGGTGTGGGGGGTATAAATGGTGGTGGTGTGGGGTAGGGGGAATCAGTGGCAGTAGTGGTGGTGTGGGGGGTATCAGAGGCAGTAGTGGTTGTGTGGTGGGTATCAGTGGCAGTAGTGGTGGTGTGGGGGGTATCAGTGGCAGTAATGGTGGTGTGTGGGGGTATCAGTGGCAGTAATGGTGGTGCGTGGGTGGTATCAGTGGCAGTTGTGATGGTGTGTGGGTGGCATCAGTGGCAGTTGTGGTGTGTGGGTGGTATCAGTGGCAGTTGTGGTGGTGTGGGGGGTATCAGTGGCAGTTGTGGTGGTGTGCGGGGGTATCAGTGGCAGTTATGGTGGTGTGCGGGGGTATCAGTGGCAGTTGTGGTGGTGTGCGGGGGTATCAGTGGCAGTTGGGGTGGTGTGGGGGTATCAGTGGCAGTTGTGGTGGTGTGGGGGGTATCAGTGGCAGTTGTGGTGGTGTGCGGGGGTATCAGTGGCAGTTGTGGTGGTGTGCGGGGGTATCAGTGGCAGTTGTGGTGGTGTGCGGGGGTATCAGTGGCAGTTGTGGTGGTGTGCGGGGGTATCAGTGGCAGTTGTGGTGGTGTGCGGGGGTATCAGTGGCAGTTGTGGTGGTGTGGGGGGTATCAGTGGCAGTTGTGGTGGTGTGCGGGGGTATCAGTGGCAGTTGTGGTGGTGTGCGGGGGTATCAGTGGCAGTTGTGGGGGTGTGCGGGGGTATCAGTGGCAGTTGTGGTGGTGTGGGGGTATTAGTGACAGTAGTGCTGGTGTGGGGGGTATCAGTGGCAGTGTGCGGGGTATCAGCGGCAGTTGTGGTGGTGTGTGGGGGTATCAGTGGCAGTTGTGGTGGTGTGCAGGCGTATCAGTGGCAAATGTGGTGGTGTGGGGGTATTAGTGACAGTAGTGCTGGTGTGGGGGGTATCAGTGGCAGTGTGGGGGGTATCAGTGGCAGTTGTGGTGGTGTGGGGGGTATCAGTGGCAGTTGTGGTGGTGTGGGGGGTATCAGTGGCAGTTGTGGTGGTGTGCGGGGGTATCAGTGGCAGTTGTGGTGGTGTGCGGGGGTATCAGTGGCAGTTGTGGTGGTGTGCGGGGGTATCAGTGGCAGTTGTGGTGGTGTGCGGGGGTATCAGTGGCAGTTGTGGTGGTGTGGGGGTATTAGTGACAGTAGTGCTGGTGTGGGGGGTATCAGTGGCAGTTGTGGTGGTGTGGGGGTATCAGTGGCAGTTGTGGTGGTGTGGGGGGTAACAGTGACAGTTGTGGTGGTGTGGGGGGTATCAGTGGTGTGGAGGGGGGGATCAAGAGATGTGTGCCACTCACTTGTAGATCACTTGGTTCCCCCTCCTTGCTCGGTCTTGCTTGGGTGAGCAGGGAGGCTGGGCGGGGCCTGTGATTGAAGGTGTGGACGGAGACGATGAGCGGAGCAAGCAGGGACAGAGAATTTGGGCGGAGACTGTGCGGGCAGAGGGAATGGGCGGAGAGGATGGGCGAAGCGGGCGGGGACTGTCCCCGATGAGTGCGGGAGCAGAGGATGGGCGGGGAGGATGGGCGGAGCAGTCGGAAAGGATGGGCGGAGCTTACCGGGATTCCGCGTAAATGACTATCTCCTGGGCGGCGGCGGGCCCCCTTACAGTGGCGGAGCTCAAGGGCCCAGTCGCAAATGCGACTGGTGCGACCCTGATAATTCCGCCACTGTGGATTGTGTAGCAGACACTTTTCTATTTGAATATATGTAGATCGCTCAGAATTCGGAAGCTGTAATTCATTACTTAACTGAGAAAAAGACTTTAATGAGCCCTGTTGGAAGAAGGAACCAAGTTTGATATCCCCACCCAAATTCCAGTCGTGTATTTGTATGCCAGGAATTAATGTTGGTATAATTGTTAGAGGAGGGTTTAACACCGTGATTGGAGTTTTATCCCATTTGTATGTGATGATTCTCTGCCAAGAGTGTAGCGTCGCTTTCACCGTTGGTGGGTATTGAGCTGTAATTGTGGACTTAATTTTCCTACTAAGTAACCAGAATTGCATATTAGGCTGTCGTGTGATGTCTTTCTCAATTTGTCCCCATAAAGTTTTAGGAGTAGGCAAGAACCATTCTTGCAATTGGGTCAAAAGAGTTGCGTCATAATAATCCTGTAGATCAGGTACGGTCGCACCACCTATATTTCTATGTTTAATTAGTATATGGTATGCGCAACGGGATTTTTTGCCATTCCATAGATATTTTCCCAAACTGCTTTGTAAGGATTTAAAGTAGTATTTAGGGATACATATTGGAAGGGACCTGAGTTGATATAATAATTTTGGTAAGGTCATCATTTTGAAAGCTGCCAGGCGACCAGCCCATGTAAATTCGAATTTACTAAGTGTTGTCAGATCTGTTTCAAAATGTTTCTTAAATGGTAAAAAGTTTGTTTTAAATAACTGTTTTGTTTTGTTAGTGAGAGTGATTCCTAAGTAAGAAATCCCCTCGTCTTTCCAGTGGTAGGGGTATTTATTAGACAATAACTGCCTGGTTGTGTTATCTAATCCTAGGTCTAAAATATTGGACTTAGTTTCATTGATTTTATAATATGATGCTGCTCCAAATGTCATTAGTATATTTTGGAGATTCGGGAGAGAAGAAATAGGATCAGACACTATAAGCACTATGTCATCTGCGAACAGACTTATTTTATTATCTATTTGCCCAATTTTTATACCAGATAGTTTTGTGTCAGATCGTATACGTTCTGCTAGAGGTTCGATGGCTAAATTAAATATTAAAGGAGATAAGGGGCAACCTTGTCGTGTTCCATTCGAGATGCCAAAGGGCCTAGACATCATATCATTTGTGTATACTCTCGCTGAGGGGCCCTTATACAGTGCAAAAATTGCCGATAAAATATTTCCACGAAAGCCAAATTTTAAAAGCACTGACTGTAAATAGCCCCAATGGACCCTATCAAACGCCTTCTCTGCATCCAAAGAAAGGAGCAGAGAAGGCGTTTGATGTCTCTCAGTGAAGTGTATAATATCAATCAGACGTCTTGTTGCATCTGAAGATTGTCGAGCTTTAGTAAAGCCAGATTGATCTTTGTGAATGAGGTCTGGTATGTAGTTCATCAGTCGATTCGCTATTGCTTTGGCGTATATTTTGATGTCAATGTTCAATAATGAAATCGGTCTGAAATTTTGGGGAGCATTGGGATCTTTGCCTGGTTTCGGCAGTGTTATGATCAAGGCCTGAAGCATCTCAGCCGGAAATTCTGATTTGGATGCCGCTTCGTTAAAAAGTGAGCATAAGTGGGGAGCCAGTATATCTCGAAGTAATTTATAGTATTCTCCTATCATTCCATCTGGGCCCGGAGATTTATTGTTGGGCAGGGAGTCTATAGTTCTAGCAATTTCTTCCACTGAAAATGGGACGTTAAGATCAGAGATTTGATCAGTAGTTAATGATGGGAGACTAATAGTATCTAAGAAATCACTTATTATCTTTGGGGTAGGTGTGGGAGTTTGAGAATCATCTTTAAGATTGTAAAGGGAGCTATAATAACAGCTAAATGCATTCGCTATGTCTTGGGGGTCTTGCAATTTTTCTCTAGTAATAGGGTGGTATAGATATGGAATCTTTGATTTGGAATATCTGCCTTTGATCCGAAGTGCCATGTTTTTTCCTGCTTTGTTGCTAGTATGGTAATATTTAGCTTTAAGTTTTCTAGTATGTTTTTCAAATGTATCCAATAAAGTCGTTCTGAGTTCCTGTCGTAATATTTGTAGTTTAGTTTTCAGTTGTTGTGATGGGTGAGATTGGTTTTGGGAATCTAATGTTTTAATGTCAGCAGTAAGTTTCTCAATGAGTTTCGTTTTATTTTTCCTGAATTGAGCATTCAGTTGCATTAGGATTCCCCTACTAAATGCTTTATGAGCACCCCATAGGGTGGCGGAGTCTGACACCGATCCCACAGTATATTTAAAGAATTCAGTTATCTGGTTTTGTATAGCTGTAGCATAGGTAGGCATTTTGATAAGATATGCATTTGTTCTCCATAGAAAATGGGTCGTTTGAGAGTGTTTAGGTAGAATAGTCATACTAATTGGGGCATGATCAGTCCAAGTGATGGGTGCAATGTCAGACTCCCTCACCCGCTGCAATAACCACTTATCCGTAAAAATATAATCGATACGAGTATAGGTATTATGTACCAGGGAATGATATGTGTATTCACGATCTCCAGGATGATGGCATCTCCATACATCATAGAGATCGCTTTTATTCAAAAAAGTTTTAAGTGCACAGTTGGTTCTGGTTTTGGGATTAGAAGTGTCTAGTTCTTGTTCATGTATTGTGTTGAAGTCTCCACAAATTATTAAGGCACCTTTTCGGCATTTACCTATTTTTCTCATCAGGCCATTCAGAAAATGGGATTGCCTTTTATTAGGCGCATACACATTTACCAATGTAGTAAGTGTATTATCAATGGTACATATTAATATGAGGTATCGTCCATTGGTATCTACAATAGATTCATGCAATTGAAAATTAACTGAATGATGTATGGCAATAAGTACTCCTCTTTTTTTCTGTTGGCCTGATGCTGTAAATATGTGAGGAAAGTTCTTATGGGTGCAAGTGGGAGTAGCGCCTGTTTTGAAATGGGTTTCTTGTATACACAATATTTGACATCGCTGGGTGTTAGCCATTTGCCACATCGACGCTCTTTTTGCTGGATGGTTAAGACCATTAGTATTTAAAGATATTAACTTTATACTCATAAAAGGATATTAATAAGATGGAAAAAGTAAGTACATACTACCCTGATAATAGCTTTAAATTCTACTTCCATGTGAACAATCTGTAGTCTGAAATGACTATGAATGTCCAAAAATTTAGTGACTGAAAAGTTTTGATTCAAATTTTGTAGGTTCACAACATACCTGTCCCTTTGAATGCTATGAGTTGTGTATAGGATACTGTGAAGAAAAAAATAAAAGTAAAAGCACAAACAAAAATATAACCAAACATTAAACTTAACTTGCAGTGGTAAACATTTCAATGTATACTGCAACATTAGAATGGGGAATTAGTTCAAAGGTCAGCTGTTCCAAAGATTTAGTATCGCACGGCACGGCGGGCAAGCTGATAGATCGGTTTCCTATAGATAGGATTGTATTTTGACCGGATCTAGTCAATGAAAGCTAATGCCATTGTGGCGTAAGTTTCTCCAGATTCTTCTTAGCTCCGATAGGTGGAGTTGGTTCGGGGATAATACCCCATGCGTGAAGTAACTTAATGCCTTGTTCCACAGAAGTGATTGTATGGTAGGTGTCGTTCTTCTGTATCAGTAGTTTAGATGGTTGTTTCCAACGGTATTCAATTTTATGATTACGCAGAGCTTTTGTAATCGTGGAAAGTTGTCTTCTCATATCTAGAGTATGTTTAGACAAGTCAGCATGAATCTGGATTGTATTATATGGTTGTGGAAGTTGTCCTAGATGTCGCACTTTATATAGGATTTGTTCTTTAAAATGGTAGAAGTGTACTCTAAGTAGTACATCACGTGGTATCTGTGGAGGGAGAAATGACGGTTTCGGAATCCGATGGATACGATCAATTGTGAGCTCTAAGGCTGGTATAGCTGGCAGCAAGTTGGAGAATAAGTCAGTGGCATATTTTTTAAGATCAGACTGCTGTATATTTTCAGGGATACCCCTGATTTTGAGATTGTTCTTCCTTGAGCGGTCTTCTAAATCTGCGATTTTAAATTTAAGCCACTCTTTTTCAGCTTTATTTTCTTCATGAGCATCTATTAAATCATTAATAGTATTGGTCATGTCTCCCATAGAGTTCTCAATAGTGTGTACTCTTTCACCTAAGGAGTTCACTGCTTTGGAGAATTGATTTGTGAGTTGTAAAATATCCGTATGAAGCGAAGTATGTAAAGTTAATAGCATTTCTTTTAATTGGGTGTCCAGAATAGGCTGGTTATTAGTGGGGAATGCGGCTATAGGTGAAGCTATAGGAGTTATGACTGTGTTATCTTGACTAATATGAGGTATTTTATAGCTTACCTCCTGGCCTGTGAAATCCAGTTTGATACGAGTTTTAGCTGGGCTGCGACATGTAGGACTGAGGTAATCTTCCTCATGAGGAGATTCCAGATATGTTTTCTGAGGTGATTCCTCTAGAGCAGCATCAGGCCTGTCAGTGTATTGCGCTCTCCCTGAGGAGGCTGTTGCTGGTACAGCAGCTGTGAGAGGATCTGTGCCATCTTTTTTTCTCCCTCCCGCTGACTGAGAGGAGAATGTCGTTAGTTTTTTCATTTTCCGTTCGTCTTTCCGCTTTTTTGACATCACCTTCGGATTCAGGAACTCTTCCGTTGTCTGTTTGTATCTTTTTTACGGATATTCGCTGTGAATTGTCGCTAATATGCCCGTTCGTGTCACAGAGCTCTCTCACAGAGCTTCCATTCAGCTCATGCGCTGGCCACGCCCCCTCTGTAATTACAATTCTTGATATAATCGTTCACAGCAGGTCGCTCTAGCATCCACCAAGAGTCACTTTGAGGGCTTACAATGTTGTGGCAACACCAACACCTTGTTCCGCTATTTCTGCAGAGCATAAAGGGCAGGCCCCTACTTTCAAACACCCAACTTGCAAACATCTCCTACTTGCAAACAGAAGGAGACAACAGGAAGTGATGAAAAAAGACGTACGGCAAAAAAATTATACAGGGGTGATAACCCTTCCCTATGTTTTCCAAAAAGCTTAAAAATAGATTTTTTGACTGGAGCTACATTTTAAAAATGTACCAGTTCAAAATTACAAACAGATTCTACTTAACACAACAAACCTACACAGTCCCTGTCTTGTTTGCACCGCCTGTATACTGCTGTTCTGAGCAGGGAAGTCTTTAATAGTGATTGGACCCTGGGCAAACGTTTTATTGGGGCCCCCCATACAGTTTCGCTCTCCACCTGCTCTGAGACATACAATAAATAGCAGCTAGACTTAAAAGCAGTTTACTATATCAGTTCAGGATTGGTTGCCAGAGGTTACAGTGTATCATTACCTTTACTGACTGGTTGCTAGAGGTTACATCACACATTATGGCTCACTGATTAGTTGCTAGATGTTGCAACACATGATTTCTGCTTGTTGATTGGTTGCTAGAGATTATTGTACAGTAATACTGCTCACTGATTGGTTGCTAGAGGTTACACCACATCATCTCCTCACTGCAGGGGGCATGGTATACATATGAATGCCGCCTTTATTTACATATCTAAGCCGCCGGATGCAGCTATTTACATATGAATGCCGGTTATTTACATGTAAACACAGGGTCTGCAGGTGAGTCATCTGTACACAACAATAAAGCAGAGCTGGGCAGCATTAATAGCAGCACTTTACACTGAGATATCAGGACAAAGCTAGGGACTAAAACCTCAAGGGCCAAGGGAATTTAAACTGGGATAGTTGGCAAGTATGAGGCAGCTGCTTTGGGCCCCACAACAATGACAGGGCCCAAGGCAACTGCCCCTTTTGTCCTGCCTTAAAGACGGCCCTGGTTCTGAGTATTTAGGGTGTGGGACCCCACGTCTTTCCTTTTTTTAATATGGGTACGGGGTTCCTCTTAATATACGTACAAGACCCAAAGGAGCTGGTAATGGGCAGGGGGGCTACCCATGCCATTTTTCATCCATATTGCCGGAACCAGATATTACATTAAAACCGCAAGCAGTTTTAAATGACTTTTTTTCCGTTAAATGTCATTTTGTGCAGGGACTGTTCTAAACACGGGAAGTGGAACTTCACAGGCATACTATAGACACCCCCCAGGCACGATATTTAAAGGAATATTTCACTTTATTTATTTTTTTCACTTTAATCGTCATTAAAATAAGTGCTCCTGAAAAAACGTCAGTTTTTAAAATCATTTTAGGCATTGACCCATGTCCCCTGTGGCAGGAGCCAGGTCCTCAAACCCTTTTTAGGACAATATCTTGCATATTAGTCAATAAAATTAGCACTTTTTTTTGAACGTTTGAGTCCCATAGACTTCAATGGGGTTCTAAAGTTCGCACAAATTTTCGGTCCGTTCGAAAGTTCTGGTGCGAACTGAACCGGGGGTGTTCGGCTCATTCCTAATTGCTAAGTGACTAGACTATAGGTTTATGGCCCCAGAAGAGCATGCTGGGGAAGTTAGTGAAGGCAAATATGCATGAAGGACAAAAAAAGAACTTGAAAAGCTTCCAGCATGCATGAGGACAAAGGGGCACAGCATATCAATTAGAGCATATTGCAATCATGGTATATCTATTAAATACATAGAATGTGATGTTAAAGGAGAAAACTTACCTTCATATAGTCCTTCTGCAGGACCTGAATGATGGCAGAACAGGTCTCTGGAATAATGATTCCCAGAGCCTGGGGGGAGATGCCTGTTGAGAACTTGAGGTCCTGAAGGCTTCTCCCTGTTGCCAAGTACCGCTACGTGGCGATGAGCCTCTGCTCCGGAGTGATGGCTTGCCGCATGCAGGTATCCTGCCTGCTAATATAAGGGGACAGCAAAGCCAGCAGACGGTGAAAAACGGGGTCCGTCATCCGGAGATAATTCCTGAAATCATCAGGATTATTCTCCCGGATCTCACAAAGCAAAAGGCATGTGCGAGGACTGCTCACGCTAGCGCAACCAATTCTTGGTCCACAAACTCCTCCTCACCCTGTACTTGGACCGGGCTTGTGTCAAAGCTAAAAGCCCAACACCAAGCCCCTGTACAGCACAAACTCTATGACGAGTACGTACACGAATAATGGCTTGAAAACGGTCAGCTGGTCAGAACGGACAACAGAAAGCACCGATAAACAGCAAGGCCTGAAAGAACGACCTGAAAACCAGAAACGAGCAGACAATAAGCAATGAAAATCAAAGCGTACTACTGTATACCAAGATATAGTCCACAATGAGCAACAAATTCTAACTGACTACACTCACTGATAAGCAGATATGCACCGACATGCACAAACTGAAGAGCAGTAACGATCTGAAGCACAAATCTGAAAAGCGCGAATCGTCTCTAGCCAAACTTCTACTAACACATGATAAACACGAGATCAGCAGAAGGAGCCCAAAGGGTGCCGGACGTGGTGCTGAACTTCCCTTTTCTAGTCCCGTCGTACGCGGCTTACATCACCGTGTTCTTGACAACCAGAAATTCCGACAACTTAGTCCGACCGTGTGTATGCAACACCACTTCTGGACTAAATCCGTCGGAATTTATCCGATGGATTTGGTTGTCGGAATGTCCGACCGTGTGTACAAGGGCTTACAGATATATAATAATACAATATGTATCAATAGAGACTCTTCGTTAAAATAAATAGATGTACACACTACGAACGGAATTATAATATGTATAGTACAACATTATATGCTCAGTGTATATATATATATATATATATATATATATATATATATATATATATATATATATATATATATATATATATATATATATATATATATATATATATATATATATATATGTGTGTGTGTGTGTGTGTGTGTGTGTGTGTGTGTGTGTAACCATGCATACATATACACAACTGCACAAAATTTGTCATTTTAAAAATAATATTGATATTAATTATAATTGGTCACTCCACACGAATTAACATGAAATACATATATTACCTTATATTTAAAAAGAGGGGCAATATAAATAATTAATTATATTATATTATATCTAACAAGGTACGTATGAATCTATATATATTTTTTATATCTAAAAAAAATTGGATACATATAATAGAAATGAAATGAAATTAACAAAAATTAATAAAAATTAGGAGTTAAATAATATAATTAATAAATGACAGCATTAGGAATTAATCTTATTTAAAATTATTTAAAAAACAGACTAGTTTTCTATTATATAAGGGGACCGATTTCAATTTCTTCGTTTAACCCTTCTGGCGCTATTCAATGTAAAAATCCAGAAGGATTCACGTTTACATTATCGATCAAAACGCTCGCCTTCTGGGATAGACATTGATATAGATTCTATGCCAAATAATTCTAGCCCTGTAGTGCTACCATCATGTTTGTACTTAAAGTGGCGTAGCACACTATGCTTCTCAATTTTCTTTTCTATAAACCTCCGATGTTCACCAAAGCGGGTCCTCATAGCTCGCACCGTTCTGCCTATATAGAGGTACCCACATGGGCACCTCAAACCGTAAACAACAAACTGCGTATTGCAGCATATGAACTGTTTAATATGGAACGTGCGACCATCTTTACAATTAAATTACTTCTGCCCGTGAGAAATGAATTTGCATGCTTTGCATTGTTTACTTTTACATCTATAGCTTCCTGTGATGTTAAAAAATTGGGGAATATTTTGTATTTTTGGATTTGATTTGCTTTTAAGACGGCTAGGAGCAATTAGGCTTTTTACATTTTTCGCACGTCTAAACACAACCCGTGGTTTATTAGGGAGAATTTTCCCTAGTGTTTTGTCTTGCCCCAGGATTGGCCAATGTTTGTGACCTGCTTTTTTAATAGCCCAATGTTGGTCATTAAAGGTCGTGATAAAGAGAATGTCATGTTGGTCGTTTCTTGGAGAAGCCTTGTTCTTATTTTCAATTTCCTCCCTGTAGCGATCTTTTGCCTTCTTAATATGGGTCTCTTCATATCCCTTCTCCAGAAAATTTTTTGATAATATACCAGCCTGATCATCATAGTCATTGATGTTACTGCAGTTTCTGCGCAACCTGCAAAATTGACCATGAGGGATGTTTCTTTCCATTTGGGTGATGACAACTCTTCTGATGTACTGTAAATAGGAGTTGCCTGTAGTTTCCTTGAAGTGTGTTTTAGATGTAATATTTCCATCCATATCACTACTGAGTTCAAGATCCAAGAATACCAAAGAATTGGCATCCACTACATGAGTGAAGTGGATACCAAAACTATTATTGTTACAATATGAGACAAAGTCGCCTACAGTGTCATGTTGCCCATCCCAGATGATTAGTATATCATCGATATACCTCCCATAGTACACTAGGTGTTTAGCAAATAGATTATGTTGCCAAATGCAAAACTTTTCCCAGTATCCCATGAATAGATTTGCATAGCATGGTGCAAAATGTGCACCCATTGCTATGCCGGCCACCTGCCGATAGAAATTATCTTGGAAACAAAAGTACTTCCTTTGCAGGGCAAACTGGGTACACGGGCAGATGAATGTGGATTGATTCGGATTCATGTATTCTGTCTCTGATAGGAAGTGCTTGACCGCCCTTAGTCCACCTTCATGAGGGATTGACGTATAGAGTGAACTTATGTCCAAGGATAACCAAAGGTATCCCGGCTCCCACTTATATTGTTGTAAGGTGTCTAACACATGTGCAGAATCTTTTATATAGGCAGGGAGAGAAGACACAAGAGGTTGAAGGAACGCATCCACATATTGAGAGACTCTGCTAATAATACCATCCATGCTAGCCACAATAGGTCTACCAGGTGGGCATACGAGGTTCTTATGGACCTTCGGAGTGTGATAGAAGTATGGCGTCTTAAAATAGTTTGCCGTTTTTCTTATTTCTGTATTAGTCCCTGCACAAAGTCTTGATTCATCAATTCTATTAGTTCCACTTTATATTCTGCCCCCTCACTGCCCCCTCCATGTTGTAAATATCTGTTGTTATAAGCCTTCAGCCTCCTGGTTTGTGTATCAGCAATGGTTTACAGCGAGGAGGGGAGGGAGGTTCTGTATAAAAATCACAAGTGGATGAGAGGGTGGTACCTGAAGAAGGAGGCCATGCCTCCGAAACATGTCGTCGTAGCATTGGTTTTTTAGTTATCTGAACAGTGAGCAGTGAGCAACGAGCGCGATTACAGTATACTCTTCCTCCCCCTCCATCCCCCTGGGATAGCCGGCTGGTCTGTGCTAGATAGAGAGCGGTGTGCAGTGGTGGAAAGCAGGTGATTTATGCTTGCAGTTCCCTTTGTGTTTACCTTCCTGCAAGTCCGTCTAAGATCCTACAGACCAGGAGAGGAGGATGATGTGGAATGATTCATGCTGTTTGTATACCAGTAATCCATGAGTGCAACTGCTGCTTTTTTATCAATTGAATCTTTGTAATAAAACTTTAATACACCAGGGTTGGTGTGCGCTCTCTCTCGCTTTATACTTTTTAGATACACGTCTGCCACCCAGTGAATTTATATGAGAGCTGCAACACCCAGAGCAGAAAGAATATACAAGTACTCAGATCACCTTGTATTTATATGGACAAGTGGGAACAGCGCTAATCTTGGTTAATTTTGTATAGCCATGGAAGTTCTTCCAAGGGCTGTCAACTGTCACCTGCTCCATGTGGACCCACCAGTCAGCTACTCTTGCTAAATGTGAGGCTTTGTGATATTTGACTGGATCGGGAAATCCAATCCCACCTGTCTCCTTGGGAAGTATTAAGATAGCCCTGCACACTCTCGCTGGCTTCTTGGCCCAAATAAATCTCAAGAATCTGGAAGGTAAGTCTCTTAGGAATCCTGGAGGAAGTTTGATAGTTAAGGCCTGGAGCAAATATACTGTATAAGTTATGGCATCACATTCATTTTTATGATTTTGGTCCTACCAAACCATGTGAAAATCTCCCTATCCCAATGCTGGAAGTCAGTCTTAAACTGTTGAGTTAATGGGGAAAAAATTAATTCAAAGACCCTTTGATCCCTTTGTTCAGGATTAAAACCTCTGTTTCTAATGTGAATTGTTAGACAAGGACAATTAGTTTTTTGTTTTTGTTTTTTTGCAGGCTAGCTGGTAACAGTGCTTGTAAAAAAAATTCTGTTCGTGTCGTGCTTGATTAGATGCTTCCCCAACTAACTATAATATTTCTCCTCTGCAATAAAAAGTCTTTTATTTTTATTATTTAGTTTTTTTTTTGGTAAAGGTTGCTTTAACTATGGTGTTCTATTACTTGATGCTATTCTGCACACTCAGAAACTTGGAGTAGGTGTGTTATCAGAAAGAGTGTGGACTAGGCTGCAATTGTCAGACCTCAGGGGTCAAATCCTGAGGAAAAAATTGTGGGAACTCCCACCCAAGATCCACTATGCACGAACGCTTCAAAAGTGGTATTTTTCATCCAATTTTCGTATTGTGTGTATGAAACTTAACTGTTAGTACATAATAAAAAAATCAATCCTCAATAAACATAAATACGGTAATTCTCTGAATAATCAGCATTCATTCAATTGTGCTTCCATGCAAATGTGAACATCGTGTTCTGATCTTTATCGGGGAATGTTATTTTGTATATAGAGTGTTTATGTGGTGAGTTTACACTTTTCATTGAACAGAGTTTGGCGGCACAGTGGTGTAGTGGTTAGCACGCTCACCTAGCAGTATTAAGCGTCACTGGTTCAAATCTCAACCATGACACTACCTGCCTGGAGTTTGTATGTTTTCCCTGTGCCTGTGTGGGTTTCCTCCGGGTACTCTGGTTTTCTCCCACAATCCAAAGACATGCAGGTAGGTTAATTGGCCTCCGTCCAAAATTGGCCCTAGTATATGAATGGGGACCTTGGATTGTGGGCTCCTTGAGGGTAGGAATGGATGTGAGTATGCAATGTACAAGGATAGGGACCATTGTAGACACTCTCTCAGGATGGACTGGTGTCTTTATTCAACCTTACTAACTATGAAACTATGAGTTCGGATAACACAGGGTTAAACGAAAAGGTCATAAATTAACTGGACAGAATGCTTGGGGAGATAGTGATGTGTTCCTGCTTAGGAGATGTATGTTAGCTTGGGGGGTTGCAAACTCTGCAGGGCTCCAACACACACTCACTGCTATTCCAACCCTTCACATATTTCCACATAAACTTCTCTCCTGGCATTAAACTTTGCCAGGTATTGTGCACATCTTACCAACCCAAACTGATGTTCCTCCCTCAGCCCACCTCTCTCCCTGCATGTCCTGTGAGCAGAATAGCTGTGCTCCTCCTCTGGGTTCTCTCATCATATGGCACTGAAGATAGAGGAGGGGGGGGGATTCAGCAGGACACACAGAGCAAGTATGCAAGAGACTGGGGAGGGGAGGGATGAGGAGACAGAAAATCAGGAGGGGCCGGTGGGGAGAAGCGCATCATGAGAGGTCTGACTAAATACAATCTCTTAGCAGCAGGGACCTGATCTTCCGTCATCTAGCTGTGATTGACAGGTAGATCGAAGCGGAAGCTGTCATGGGGCCCCCTACTGGCAATGCCTGAATGGTCAGTCCACCCCTGGTGTGTGGCACTTACTATTGCGAGCTGTATCGGCAGCTGCTGGTGTAGCACCTGCCACACAGCTCACATACTTCAAAGTCTTGCAGAACATGTCTGCTAATGGGAACTGAGTTCCTGTTGTGGAAAAAGTGCAGGAACTCCGTTCCCATGCGTTCCCGCAGGACTTGAGTCCTGGCTAAGCTAATATGGAAATTAAAGTAGTTCTAAAGCCTAAAGTTTTTTTTTACCTTAATGCATTTTATGCATTAAGGTAAAAATCTTTCTGTGCACAGAATCCCCCCTTACCCCCCTTATTCCTTTTTGAGCCCAATCTTAAACCAGTTCTGTGCATGAGAGCAAGGTGCTCTTTTGGCTCTGTCCCTTTTTTTCTGAGCAGATTGATAGTAGCGGGCTCCTGCTGCTGTCAATCAGATCCTTTGACAAAGGAGCAGGTCCGAGCTGTGCTGTCTGTGTCAATAGACACAGACAGGGCAGTTTAGGAGTGAGCCTACACGTGTGCCCCCACTGAAATAGGCTTTCTATGGGGGCACTTGGCGGGGGGGGGGTACAAGCTAGGAGTGTAGGAAGGGAACCTGTGAAGAGAAGGACATAGGCTGCTCTGTGCAAAACCATTGAACAGAACCAGTAAGTATGACTTGTTTGTTATTTTATTATAAAAAAAAAGTTAAGGCTTTACAGTCACTTTTTCTGCCATGTCTGTACGTAGCATGGACCTGACAGCAGGAGGTTTCACACACAATCCGGTTGCTGCCTATCAGGTGGATGCATTTGGGTGGCTGTGCTGCCACCCACCTGCCTCCACGCACCCATGGTACCAGCGCACCCCCCCCCCCTGCAATGTACAGATATGTATCTAGTCCAGGGTTCCCAGATGGCATTATGTTTGTTGACAGTATCCAAGAGGATGCTAACTGTCTTCTCCTGGGCCATGATCCATGAGATTTTCATTTTGACCAAGGTAAAGGAAACAGAAGGATGCTTCCAGGTTCGAGCAATTGTCAGCTTGGTCCAAAGGAGAATAAACATAATGAGGCATTGGGCCAATTTCGGGGGTCCCAGGACTAGTAAAGTTAAGCAGAGCTATTTGAGGAGTCTTAAGAATGGGTATGCCCGTAATTTTCCTAATGGTATGAAAGACTCTATTCCAGAGTCCTCTGATCTTGGGACAATCCCACCATATGTGCAGCCTTGACCCAATGTGCCCGCAATTATGAAAGCACAGAGGGGAGGCTCTCGGGTAGATTTTGGCGATTTTTAGTAGAACAAAATACCACCTCATGAGGACTTTTAAGTTAGCCTCGATTAGTGCTATGTTGAGTATGCCCTTGAAGACTGAGGCCAAGGCTCTATGCCATTTCATTCCAGTGTTGTCCCAGGTCTTTCTCCCTTTCCCTCATGAAGAGAGATTTGGACTCTATATTTCATACATCGTGATCGAAAGTGGGTTGGGTATAGAAGTCCATAAAGAGTGAATAAAGTGAGAGATTTGGTGGAGTCAGAACCTTTCCGACCTTGGCATGTCAAGCTTGCTGACACATTGAGCCAAAGTGAGAGGCCCCATAGTGTTGACAAAGTGTCCTATTCTATAGAGCCCCTTATCCAACCACCACTGGAAAGCCTTGATGTCCATGCCAGGGGGAAATAGAGGGTTTAAAAAAATATGAGAGCGTGGGCGCCAGTTAGAGATCAGTTGTGGGTTATTTTTGAGGGAATCCCATAGGACCAAGGAGTGGTACAGTGTAGGAGCCATGATATCAGGTCTAGAATTGGCTGGGCACCAGAGAAGATAGTCCAATGTGTAGTGGGGTATTGCTTTCCTTTCCATATGTATCCACACCGGGTGTGCTATTTTGGAATATATAATGGAGAGTTGGGATAACTGGGCTGCTTGATGATACCAGATAAAGTTTGGTAGGCTCACTCCTCCTTGATCTCTAGCTTGAAAAAGGGTCCCCTAAACACTGGACAGTTTGGGACTTTAAATGAGGCACAGGTTAAAGCCTCCATCCCATTATTTGGCAAAATAGAAAGGAAATTGGGACTTTAAAATGAAGCAGCTGAAGTGTGGAGGTCAAGGAAAAAATAATTTAATTGAATTCATAATAATGTATAATACAGAGTAAATTCATATATATACATACATACATACATGTACAGTTATTTGGCACAAAATATGTTTATATGTTTATATACTCATGTCTTTTAAATTATGCATGTCTATGTCTCTGGAGGTGATTTGCATTTGGCTGCTGGCAACGCTGGTGGTGTTGGTGGCCTCTTTTCCTCACCTACGGGAGCTGCGATGCACATTGTGGGCTCCTCCCCCTCCTCCCTGTACATATTTTTTATGTCCGGGAGGTTCGGGTGGTTGTCCCTTCGTGCATCAGCGCCACGGTCTGCGCGTCATGTGCGTCACGCCATTTTTTGCGCCATCGCGCTGACGCTGTAAGTAGTAAGTACCATCTGCGTGGCCCTAACGGGGGCGGTGGTCAGCGCCAATCACTGGGCGGTTCCATCTGCTCTAGTGTCGGCGCCCCCCCCCCCCTTGGCCCCCCCCCCTTGCTGGCGGCTTGTATTTGGGCTTTTCCAGTCGGAGATGGCTGTTTACACAGCCGGTCTCCTCCTGTGGTTCCTGCACACCAGTTGATTTTTCACTGGGTGTTACATGGTTTACAACAATCGGGTAGGTGCAATTTGGTCCTAGGTTCACTTTGGTTGTCACTTTTATGTTGTTGTTTGCCCACCACTTTTACACTATATATATTTTATTTTTATTACACTACACACTCACTTGTCTTATGTTTCTACCCTCTTACGACATTACTCAGCACTCCTACCACCCAGGTTCACTCATTACACACCCCACACTTTCACCACATCTCTCATCTTCATCATACCTTTGCAGGCACACCACAAGCAACATATACGTTCACACATCACTTTCCAGTTCATACTCACATTCTTCTAATACCCTTCTCACATTTTATTTTTAGACATTTTATTCCCATACACTATTTCTCATTTATCATTATATTTTTGTAGATCCATTATATTTATCTCACACATTTATAACTACTTTTAAGTTTATTAATATTTCCCTATCACATGTTCACCTAACGTTTATTTACACGTTCGGTTTTAGATACGTCTATTTGATGACCCATATACCAGCACTGTCAGTACATGGAATTCATCTTCACACTTAGGCATTTTTTTACTACTTCCGTTGCCCAAAAATGCCGCCTCAGCTCCCGGGGGAGGGGGGGGGGGGGAATCTGTGCCTTCGACTCACCATGGGCCAGTTGCTGCTTGCTGCGCTCGCTGCCGGGGATGGTAGATATGCTTGGCTAATTTCTTTTGAAAGCACCTTATGTACTGTATCTATTCCCCTCTATACAGAGTGTGGTTTACTATATCTATACATTTTACAGGAATCTGTCGCATCTGCTCCTGATGAGTAAAGATACATCCACGAAACGCGTCGAGCTACATTGGATGCTACAGTGATATTTAATACGTCCTGACGTTGTTACCAATATTATTTCAGTACATTTACATTTACATTATGCGATTATAAACATAGGTACCGGATATGTCGCCTTGAGGCACTTTAAGACCCCTTTCACACCACACCGCTGATAGCGTCGGCGGTAAAACGCCGCTATTTTTAGCGGCGTTTTACCGCCGGATTTGCGGCGTATTTCGGACGCTAGCGGCCGCGAAACGGTTAAAACTGCCGGCAATACGCCGCAATAGCTGCGTTTTGCCGGCGGCATTACAGCGCTGCCCCATTGATTTCAATGGGGAGCTGCGGTGGAGGAGCGGTAAACACACCGCTCCTTCACCGCTCCAAAGAAACTGCTGGCAGGACTTTTTTCTGACGTCCTGCCAGCGCACCGCTGTAGTGTGAAAGAAATGGTGCAGCTTCTTTAGGGCGGATTGCAGGCGCTATTTCTAACGCTATAGCGTTAGAAAACGCCCTGGTATGAAAAGGGTGTTAAAGTCCCAATTTCCTTTCTATTTTGAAAAAGGGTCCCCTTGGCAACTCTATTCCCTTTAGCTCCCCATACAAAGTTGATCATTTTGTATTGGAATTTGATCCCTAGGAATTGGGATAGGTAATGACCTAAATAAATAGCGCAGTAATAGGGTCATCTTTATGGAATTGATCCTGCCTAGCCAGGGGAGTCCCAGTTTTTCCCATTATGAGAGATCGTTTTCCAATTTACAAAACATTGGGGGAAAATTGGTATCATATAGGTGGTCTACGGAGGCATGTTAGGGCGCACACAAATTTAAGGTTTGACATGTTAGGTATCTATTTACTCTGTGTAACCTCATCTTTTATACTGTATTTTACCAAAAATGTGCATAGTTTATTGTGTTTGTTTGCCCTAAAATTCACTTTAGTGTGTTTTTACAGACATTTTGCATTTCCTAGTCCTTTGCGGTAGTTTCAAGTGACATAAAAAAATTGGAACTACAAATATTTTATTCCCTAGGGTGTCTGCTTTCATAAAATATATCATGTTTGGGGGTTTTATGTAATCTTCGGGCCTAACATGATTTTTTTAACCACTTCCCGCCTGCGCTATATCCGAAAGACGGCTACAACGCGGACGCTACCTGCCGGGAGGCCGTCCCTGAACGTCTTCCTATTTACTTCCGCAATGCATGCTCCTGAGAGCGCGCATCGGGGGGGGGGGGGGGGTTCTGTGCTGGCCGTGTCCCCTGGACACAGCCAGTCACAGATCACTGTAAACGGCCAATCACAGTGGCCGTTTACAGCACGATCAGGGTGTCCAATGAGAGATGATCTCATATGTAAACATATGAGATCATCTCTCAGCGCCACTCTCCCTCCTCACACAGAGACAGCCTATTAGCAGGGAAAGATGAACGGCCATAAGTTACAAAAAAAAAGTAGAATAAACTGCCATCTGCCCCCAGTGCCACCTGTCCCCAGTGCCACCTGTTAGTGCCACCTGTCCCCAGTGCCACCTGTTAGTGCCACCTGTCCCCAGTGCCACCTGTTAGAGCCATCTGTCCCCAGTTCCACCTGTTGTCAGTGCCACCTGTCCCCAGTGCCATTTGTCCCCAGTGCCACGTATAAGTGCCATCTGTCATCAGTGCCACGTGTCATCAGTGCCACATAGTGCCATCTGTCATCAGTGCCATATCAGTGTCACGTGTCATCAGTGCCACATATTAATGCCATCTGTCTTCAGTGCCACGTATCAGTGCCATTTGTCCTCAGTGCCATCTGTCAGTGTCATGTGCCATCTGTTATCAGTGTCACGTGTCATCAATGCCACGTATCATTGCCATCTTTCATCAGTGTCACGTGTCATCAGTGCCACGTATTAGTGCCATTTGTTCTGAGGGCCACATATTAGTGCCATCTGTCATCAGTGCCATGTATTAGTGCCATGTGTCATCAGTGCCACGTATAAGTGCCATCTGTCATCAGTGCCACATATTAGTGCCATCTGTCATCAGTGCCCTGTATTAGTGGCATCTGTCATCAGTGCCACATCAGTGTCATGTGTCATCAGTGCCACGAATCAGTGCCATCTGTCATCAGTGCCACATCAGTGCCACGTGTCATTGTTCTGGTGCTCCAGGGCCTTCAAAAGTGTAATAGGTAGTCAACAATTTAGATGTGTAATTTATGCTCCTAGAACATGTGACGGCGCTCCCTGCATGTTGGGCCTCTCTAAGTGGCCAGGCTGTGAAAAGTCCCACACACGTGGTAACGTAATACTCAGGAGGAGTAGCAGAATTTATTTTGGGGTGTCATTTGTGGTATACACATGCCATGTGAGAGAAATAACCTATTACAATGACAATTTTGTGAAAAAAAAAATCTTAATTTTGCAAAGAATTGTGGGAAAAATTGACAACATCAAAAACCTCACCATGCCTCTTACTAAATACCTTTGAATGTCTACTTTCAAAAAAGGGGTCATTTGGGGGGTATTTGTACTTTCCTGGCTTGTTCAGGTCACAAGAAATGAGACTGGCCACCAGTACATCAGATGTGATCAATTTTGTATGATTCGCACCACAGATTGTAGACTCTCTAACTTTCACAAAGACCAAATAATATCCACTAATTTGGGTTATTTTTACCAAAGATATGTAGCAGTGTAAATTGTGGCCAACATTTATGAAGAAAAATTAATAATTTGCATAATTTTATCACAAAACAAAGAAATTTTTTTTTTTTTTTAAATGTCAGTCTTTTTTCATTTATAGCGCAAAAAATAAAAACCCAGAGGTGATCAAATACCACCAAATGAAAGCGCTATTTGTGGGAAAAAAAGGACAAAAAATTAATTTGGGTACAGTGTTGCATGACTGAGTAATTGTCATTCAAAGTGTGAGAGCACCGAAAGCTGAAAATTAATCTGGGCAGGAGGGGGGGTTTAAGTGCCCAGTAGGCAAGTGGTTGAATATGTGTGCAAAAAATGCAAAAGCAGCTCTGACAGTGAAAAGGGTAAGGCTGAACTTCAGGCAAATGGCTAAGCACACAAGTTAAATACATTAATAGAAATTGCGTTACGTGCCAAAGGATTCGTATTTCTGACCACCCAGCCTAGAGACAGCTCTGTCACTCAGCACTTTTCTGTCTGGCAGGGCAGGAGCCCTAATTTTTCTCCTTAGCAATTTAGTAACACTTACAGGTCTTGTCCCTCCCCCCAGCCTGTGATTGGACTGTGAAAGGAGAAGCAGCTGACTGATGACCTCATCTCTCTGTCAATCTGCTCTCTCCTTCTATTAACATGCCCCTCGCACTGTAGCACAGCTAATTGGATCCTTGGGCTGCTTCTACCTTTCCAAGTATGGGGCTCTGCCATACTGCTACTGCTAAAAGCTGATACCAAATCACATTCAGGTACTTACTCAGCATGCATTACGAAAAATACATGTAAGGATATGTAGCACTGCCCCATAGGAGCCGCTGGTTATTTGGGCCTATTTTCCCCACCCATAGCATGCACAGCCAGGCAATTAGCATTTTCAGCTTTCTTCCTTTGGCTCAAGAATCAGTCTAAAAGTTTTTTTGACAAACCCAACTGGGGTAGGGGCATTTGGAAGGGACTGCAGGGTTGCCTCCTACCTACTGAATATGGGCCCTGGCTTTTAGGGGGGGCTCTATTCTTGGAAGGTGTGTGCCTAGGGGACCCTTGGAGTGGTCTTGCTTCAAATTTGTGTCCATGTCTCCCCGAAACACACAGACTCTGGGAACTTAGAACCTAGATATAGATTTGTGCCCAAACCAGCAATGATTGTTTCACCTCCTCCAAAGATTGTTAAACTCAGAGCAGATGTGAATACAATCAACTCAAAACAACCTGATGCTGGAGTCTCCTGCTATAATCTGTTTACTAAGGTGTCTTTTTCTCATGGTATCATTTCCCCATTGTGTGCCTCCTAGGTGTGAATTCCCATTGTAAAATTGAGTCACCTGTTGTTTCCGTCTGTCTGCTAATAATTTTAGAGATTTGGACAGCCCTAGGTCTTCTTACTGGGAAACTGATGCCGAACGGTCTGGGTGGGAACTGGGTCACCTAGGCTTGTCTAGGTGACTAGTTGTTAAATATCTTACTGTTTAATTTGCTTACTGTTTATGTTTATGTTGGCTGTTCCTTAGCTATTATTATTATTATACAGGATTTATATAGTGCCAACAGTTTGCGCATCGCTTTACAACATGAGGGCAGACAGTACACTTACAATACAAATCAATACAGGAGGGACTAGAGGGCCCTGCTCGTTAGAGCTTACAATCTAGAAGGGAGGGACAAGTTGAAAAAAAAAGGTAATACATTTGGGGGATGAGCTGATGGAGAAAATGAAAATACAGTTGTTAGGTGTGGGTAGGATAGGCTTCTCTGAAGAGAAGGGTTTTCAGGGATCGCCTAAAAGCTAATAAAGTAGGAGATAGGCGGACAGATTGGGGTAGGGCATTCCATAGGATTGGAGAGGCTTTGGAAAAGTCCAGGAGGTGAGCATGGAAGGAGGTGATGAGGGAGCTAGAGAGCAGGAGGTCTTGAGAGGAACGAAGAGAACGAGTAGCTTGGTATTTAGAGACTAAGCTAGTGATGTAGCTGGGGGCGAAATTGTGGATGGCTTTGTACGTAGTTGTTAGTATTTTGAATTTAATTATTTGGCCGAGCGGAAGCCAGTGGAGGGATTGACAGAGAGGAGTAGCAGGCACAGAGCGATTGGTAAGGTGGATGAGTCTGGCAGCAGCATTCATGATGGATTGAAGAGGTGATAGACTATGTAGAGGTAAGCCAATGAGAAGGGAGTTACAGTAGTCGAGGCGAGAGATGACCAGCGAGTGAATTAAGAGCTTGTGAGGGAACAGGATCCAGAGGGCAGGTGGTAAGGTGGACATTACCAAGTAGTTTAGCAACTTCGTCTACAGTGGTGGGGTTGAAAGAGGGAAGTAATGATTGTGCCTGTGGACATGAAGTGTAAAGCTAGGAAGGTATCAGAACAGTAGAGATCTCTGCGTGAATTGTATCAATCTTCTGTTTGAAGTGATTGGCAATCTCCTGGGCAGTGAGTGAGTTGGCAGGTGGAGGACGAAGTAGAGAGTTGAAGGTAGAGAAGAGTTGATGGGGATGGGATGATAAGTTGCTAATGAGAGTGATAAAATTGGTCTGCTTGGCAGAGAGGAGGCTGGAATTTTATTTTTGGAGGGCAGATTTATATTGGTTGAAATCTTTCTGAGACTTGGTCTTACGCCACAGGTGTTCATGTATGGTTAGAGATGTTGCATGGAGTGCAAAGGTGAGAAAAAACGAGGTCAAGGACAATGCCTTCTCCTCTGTATAGTAGGATAAGGTACTGTACTCACTCAACCCCAAGGTGATTAAACTTCCTCACACAAACTCTCCTGGCTATACTCTCTCTTTTCCAGGGGCAGATACCCAAGCACAGTAGTCTCTTCCAGAATGCTGGAACTATGCACTCTGCTGCCAGTCCTCAAAATATTTATGGGCTCCTCCTCCGACCTTCTGGGCACACCTACCCAGGGATAGGCTGGATTTACATAAATATTCAGATTGTCTGTTCTGCTATCCCTCCCACTATACTTCTAGAAATCTTTAGCAGACAGATGAAAGTAGAAAAACAGAAGGCCATGAGACTCAGAACAGTCCCAAGCAATCAACCCCTACTTCACTGTTTACAGAGGAGCTAACTGAATTTACCTAGTAGCTTACTCTGAACTAGGAGGGTGTTAGAAATATATTGAGCAAAACAGAGCGGCATTCATTTATGTCTTTATATATTCCAGAAGCTCCAAAGTTTGTACTTATTCTTGACAAGCAGTAAACGAACCTTAAAATAAGTCCTCATTGATCTCTCTCACTGCATGTACTGTGAAGTGATTCATCCTCAAAGGTCCTCAAAGTCCTACAACAGAAGCTCTGACAGCTTAGAACCCCCCCCGCTGTCTTCTTTGGAAACAATGTTTTTTTTTTGTATTGATTCACACATTTATTGTTTTCTCAAGCAGGATTTTACATTTATGATGCTTAAAACAGCAAAGTTATTTAATTTAGACGCTGAAAGTCCCCAGATAGTCCATCTAATAAAGAAGGAATGCAAGATTTTTCCAATATTTTTGCTTTGGTAGCATACAGTGCAAATCGCAAAAAGCCATTGCAGACTTTAAATTTAAAAAAAATGGATAAATAAGGATAACTTTATCCTTTATCAGCAAATCAATTTTTAGTTTATTATTTTCTCTATCTGTAATGATTATCTTTAGTATAAATAATAATTACTCACCATGTATAAAGAAAATATGCTTTACTTGCTATTTTTGTCTGGACAGGATCACTTATGCCTCGTACACACGATCAAACAATCCAGTGGAAAACCCGATGCTGGGACTGTGACATCATAATGGGTGGGGACATCATCAGGTGATGTCCCTATATAAGTCGCCGTGTGCCGCGTCCCTGCCATTGTGACCGGAGGCAGCAACGAGGCAACATCTCCAGAAGAGAAGAAGAGAAGAACAGAAGACGGCCACCGCTTGTAAAAGAGCTAGAAGAAGGCGCGGTGGCCCGGCAAGAAGAACCGAAGAGGGGGACAAGACCCCCGAAGTCGGAAGAAGAGGGCGGCGGCGAAGAAGAAAGCCGGGCTCCTCTGCTAGTGAAAGAGCTAGCAAAAGAGCAGAAGATAGCAGAGGAGTCCGGCGAGAAGACCCCCGAAGACGGAAGAAGACCCCTGGAGCTGTGCAATAAACTATTTTAACCCTTGTGTGTTGTGTTTTTTTTTTACTTTTTTTCACAGGTGAATGGATAGGGGTACATTGTACCCCATACTCATTCACATAGGATGGGGGGCCGGTATCCGGGGGCCCCCTTATTAAAGGGGACTCCCAGATTCCTATAAGCCCCCCGCCCGCAGACCCCCACAACCAACGGCCAGGGTTGTTGGGAAGAGGCCCTTGTCCTCATCAACATGGGGACAAGGTGCTTTGGGGTGGCCGCGTGGCCCCCCCTTCCCCAAGGCACTCCCCATGTTGAGGGCACGGGACCTGGTATGGCTCAGGAGGGGGGGCGCTCGCCCCCACCCCCTTTCCTGGCCGGCTGGGTAGCGTGCTCGGATAAGGGTCTGATATGGACCTGGGGGGGACCCCCACGCCGATTTTTCAGCATCCAGCATTCAGCAAAAGGGATTCCCCTTTAACTCCATACCAGGTGACGGGGCCAGCGACGCCTCCTTCGCTGGCCCCGGCTATCCTGGAGACACGCTCAAAATGAGCGGACTTTCCTCTGCGCGTGTGGGCGAGTCCGTTCATTTCAAAAGTACGGTGGATAGTCCGGCGGACTTAGTACGCCATATTAGTCTGCTGAAAAAGTGGCATGTGTGGGCAAGTAGCTCGTTCGGAAAGTCCGACGGACAGTCCGGCGGAAAGTCCGCCAGACTAAGTCTGCCGGATAGTCTGCTACGTGTGTATGCGGCATAAGGAATATTAGAGGCAACATGCTGTATATAGCCACATTTACATATTTTTATACTTATGTATTTTTTTGAATACTTTTTAATTCCAACCTCCCCTTAATTGCAAATTGTATGTTCTGTTAGAATTCAGTAACTCTATGATATGATGAGTTATAGCAAATGTATGGTATTTTCTCAATAAATAGAAGAATGTGTGTTTACATTATAGGCTACTAAGATTACAAAGGCTTCTAAGATTATCCTAGTTCTTCTAGTTTCTCCTAGTTTCTCTACAATGCCTATAGCCATAGAGGTGAGTTGTAGGTTTGTATTAAAGTGTCAAACAAGTGGCCACTGCCCCCACCTATAGCTGGTCTTTATCCCACAATGTCCATTCATCTTCCGTCATGGTGCCGACTGTCCCGATCCTGGCCCCCCTATGTGAATGGGTAGACGTACATCGTACCCCTACCCATTCACCAAAAAAAGTAAAAATGAAAGGAGACAGTTTTGGACAACTCCTTTATTTTAAAAATTAATTCAAATAGTGACCTGCAATGTCCATCCATCTTCAATCATGGCCCCGATGGTCCCGAATTTTTTTTGAAAAACTCTGCCTCCAAGGGAGGCATTCCTGTGACTGCTGTCTTTTTGCTTTGACAGCTTTTATGTAGCCAAGGATGGGGCCACCCCCTGAGTTAACTGAGTGACCCCGCTCCTTTATGATGTCATATGATGCCATGTGATGTCAGAGGGGGACAGGGTCACCCATTTACGTCACCGGGTGGCCCGGCCCGTGGCTATATAACAGCTGTCAAAGCAAAAAGATGGCAGTCGTGGGGATGCCTCCCACGGAGGTGGAGTTTTTCCATTTTTTTTGGGACCATCGGTGACGTGATTGAAGATAGATGGACATCACAGGTCACTTTTTTATACATTTTTTTTAATAAAGGAGTTGTCCAAAACTGTCTCCTGTCATTTTTAATTTTTTGACACTTTGTTGGTAAATGGGTATAATTCACATAAGGTGGGTTCGGGATTTGGGGGCCCCCTTGTTAAAGGGGGCTTCTAGATTCCAATAAGCCCCCCGCCCACAGACCCCCACAACCAACGGGAAAAGGTTGGAGATGAGGCCCTTGTCCCCATCAACATGGGGACTAGGTGCTTTGGGGACCCCAAAGCACCCTTCACATGTTGAGGGCATGTGGTCTTGTATGGTTAGGGGAGGGGGGGCACTCTCTCATCCCTCCCTTTCCTGCGGCCTGCCAGGTTGCGTGCTCAGATAAGAGCCTGGTATGGATTCTAGGGGTGAGCCCCACGCCATTTTTTTTTTTTTACATTTTAGCACAAGGTTCACTTAAAATCCATACGAGACCTGAAGGGCCTGGTATGGATTTTGGGGGGATCCCCAAGCTATTTTTTTATTATTTTGGCGCAGGGTTCCCCTAACCACTTCAATACACTATATTATATATACTACACTGCCTGAATATAGATTCTACACTGAATATCTAATCTACACTAAATGTATATACTAGGCTGTATATATAGATCTATATATCTATAGATATATATATATATCTAGATCTATCTACATATCTATCTACCTATCTATCTATCTAATACACTGCCTGTACTGACTGAATGAGTATATATATATATATATATATATATATATATATATATATATATATCAAATACACTGCCTGCACACCACTAACTAAGCTGCATCTCTCTTCATTCATTACACTATATACAGCCACATTATAAGCAGCAGTCTTATATAGTGTGGGGCGTGGATCTGCTTTTGGCCAATTATGACTCTCTCAGCAGAGCGTGCTTTGATTGGCCAAAGCATGCCGGTCTGGTGCATGCTTTGACCAATCATAAGACACAATCTCGCAGTGCATTATGGTGCGTTCAGCAGCTCTCGAATTTGCCGCAAACAACCCATAATGTTCTAAATTTGGCGAATGGGTGAACAACCAAAAGTTCGAGTCAAACTTACATTTGATTCGAACATCAGGCTCATCCCTACTACACACATTTGCAAGTACATGTGTAAGCTACAGGCCCCATCAAGGCACCTCATCTTCTGTAGTCCTAACTCTAACTTCTCCACAATGGAAGCACGTGCATTTTAATTTATAGGCAGAGGGCAGGTGAGCCTGGAAGGAGCCCACCCCTCCCTAACTACTTCCCACATAGCCACTTCACATATACGGCTGGGTGGGCACTTCCTCCTTCTGTGTGGACGTTCCTGAACATCCTTCAGAAGGAGCGGGATCACGCAGCCTCATGATCCCGATGCTCTAGTGCCCCCCGAACATGCCGCATCTCAGATCAGCAGGAGGGCTCTGTGATTTGCCCTCCTGATCACATGATGGCTGTGTCCATTCACAGCCATCGTGTGATGTAAACAACCAGGGGGGACGTCACAAAAAGCCAGATTGTGCGGCCGCATACCCGCACAATCCCAATGTGCCTGTGTCCCCAGAGACAGGGTAACATGCAGGGCAGGAGGGCTCTGTGATTGGCCCTCCTGATCACATGATGGCTGTGTCCAATAACAGCCATCATGTGATGTAAGCAGAGAGCCATTGCCAGGCAATCATCTCTGCTTGTCCTCACACAGAGTAAGTGAGGAGAAGGAGAGCGGATCTGCGAGCTGGGGATCAGTGTGTATGAGTTGTTTTTTTACAGCTTTTTACACACTGATCACCCAGCTAGTATCCCCAAACAGTGAAAACACCAACACTTGTCCCACATCTGTCCCAGTAAACACCCATCCCACATCTGTCCCAGTAAAAATCTGTTCCACATCTGTCTCAGTAAACATCTGTCCCACTGAACATCTGCTACACGGACATTTATTGGGAAAACCATTCATTTGTATGCTGTCCGACGGACCAAATATGACGCAAGTGCAGCTATTGGCTACTGGCTATTGAACTTCCTTTTCTAGTCCCATTGTACATCATCACATTCAAAACAAACGGACTTTGGTGTGTGGGCAAGTCCGTTTGGTCGGAAGTCCATTGGAACTCTGTTGGAACTCCGTCGGGAAGACCTTTCTGCCACAAAGTCCGGTCGTGTGTACGCAGCATAAGAAATAACTTGTTAATATTACAAACTCACTATGCCATTTACTAAATACCTTGGACCGTCATCTTTACAAAAAGGGGTCATTTGTGTACTATCTGTACTGTCCTGACAAATGGCCATCAGTACATCAGGACTGATCAATTTTCACTGATATGTAGCCTAGCTTGTAGACTATATTTAGTTGTGCACATGGTCGGACTTTGCAACGATTTGGAAAGTCGGATTTTTTCAGACAGATTTTGGCCCAAACTTGTGTTGCATACACACGGTCGCACAAAGTTGACGGAAAATCAGATCGTTCAGAGCGAGGTGACATAGAACACTTGCGACTGGACTATAAAGTGGCCAGTGGACAATAGCTTTCGTCTCGCAATTTATTCTGAGTAGGGATGAGCTTGGTGTTCGAGTCAAACGCATGTTCGACTCGAACACCAGCTGTTTCGCCCGTTTGGTGAAGCCAGAACTCTGTGGGCCGTTTGCACCAAATTTGTGTGGCACTCACGGCCCACAATGCACTGCGCCATCGCAGTGCATTGCTGGCTCATGATTGGCCAAGCATGCACTGTGACCCCGCATGCTTGGCCAATCAGCGCCAGCAGCAAGGAGAGCCATGATTGGTCATAGGCACGATGCCTGTGGCCAATCATAGCTCAGGCTGTGTAGTACAAGCCCCACACTATATAAAGCCACCAGCGCGGCGGCCTTGTGTAGTGTGTTGGCATCTGCAGGAGTTAGTGGATGTTCTCTGTGTACCTTCAATGCAGTATACACCTTTATCCACCTATTTAGCGTTATTGCTCTTCTGTAATTGAGCTATCAGCCATCTGCAGGAGTTTCTGGGTGTTGTCTGTGTGACCTGAGTGCAGTATACACCTTTATCCACCTATATAGCTATATTGCTCTTCTGTAATTGAGCTATCAGCCATCTGCAGGAGTTTCTGGGTGTTCAAATAAATCAAAAAAGCATCATGCAAAAAATTCAATCAAGAAAAAGGGAGTCCTTGTAATTAAGAAATTTTAGTTCCAACTAAAAACAACGAACAGGAAAATCAGTCCTTTTCCCGAATTTGGTGAAACCTTCCTGACTTTACCACTATCGCGTCCAGATCTGAAAAAGGTTTGACTCTTACCGCAATGGGTGGACTCCAAACCAACGGAGTCGTTAGCGCGGGCAGACAGCCCTCTGCAGGGTTCTTTTGTGTGTATTCCGTTCCGACACACTACTGAGGGCGTGAGTACATGCGGATCATTCGAAGGTTACCAGCCTGGATCGAAAAGTTCCGGAAACCGCCGTACTTCCTGCTTCTCCTCTCGGTCACCGTAGAGAAAGGCAAGGTGGCCGTTCGATCACTCTGGGTTCCTGGAGTTATCCAGAGCTCTCCAATGAACCGTCAGATACCAAGGTTTTTCAATACACAAACCTGCAGTGAAACACAAAACGCTCGGGCCTCCCGGCCACAAGTGAGGGAAAGGGGAAAAACAAAAGAGGACTGTGATCGTGAACGTACCGTTAAGCAGTGGGCAGATTTATTAAAATAAAATAAATACACAACAGACCAAAGGTATGACCGAAAAGGTTCGATTCTAACAAATAAAAAATATGCATAAAAAAACTGTTAAAATTAAGAACAAATATACACCCGTGCTAGGGAATATTCTAAGCGTGGTGGTATCAGCACAAACAGCCCGACATGTTTCGTAAAAACTTACAGTGAGACTAGGGGAACATCTGGGTAATATTAGAAGGGGATTTAAAGGACACCCAGTCCTTTAAATCCTTATTTGTACTTTCTATATAATTTGTACTGAGTTTTATTACTCTTTTCACTTTAGCTTTCACGTATATTCAGCGCAACTTTATGTATAATTTTTTCTGATTTGATCCATAGTTTGATATTTGATGGTTTTTAGTTGCAGCTCTTAGGTTTGCCCCAAGCGCGATATTTTTGTTTGTTTTTTAGTTTCTGGGTGTTGCCTTGTGACCTGAGTGCAGTATACACCTTTATCCACCTATATAGCTAAATTGCTCTTCTGTAATTTAGCTATCAGCCATCTGCAGGAGTTTCTGGGTGTTGTCTGTGTGCCCTGAGTGCAGTATACACCTTTATCCACCTATATAACTATATTGCTCTTCTGTAATTGAGCTATCAGCCATCTGCAGGAGTTTCTGGGTGTTGTCTGTGTGACCTGAGTGCAGTATACACCTTTATCCACCTATATAGCTATATTGCTCTTCTGTAATTGAGCTATCAGCCATCTGCAGGAGTTTCTGGGTGTTGTCTGTGTGACCTGAGTGCAGTATACACCTTTATCCACCTATATCGCTATATTGCTCTTCTGTAATTGAGCTATCAGCCATCTGCAGGAGTTTCTGGGTGTTGTCTGTGTGACCTGAGTGCAGTATACACCTTTATCCACCTATATAGCTATATTGCTCTTCTGTAATTGAGCTATCAGCCATCTGCAGGAGTTTCTGGGTGTTGTCTGTGTGCCCTGAGCGCAGTATACACCTTTATCCACCTATTTTGCTCTTCTCTAATTGAGCCTTCTGCCATCTGCAGGAGTTAGTTGGTGTTGTGTGCCTCCAGCACAGCACAGTATATAGCGGTATCTACCCTTTAATTCCTGTTGTTCTATAATAAAGGCATCTACAGGAGTTAGTGCAGCACTGCAGCACAATATACACTACCCAATTGCTGTTTTTCCCATCTCCCTTCAGGCCATTACCATGTCTGGAAGGCCAAAAAGAAGAGGCAGACAGGCACGAGCCGATAAAAGAGGGCAAGCAGGCTCTGTGTCTAGAGACAACAGTGCTGGTCGTGGACGTGGTGCATCATCATCAGCACGTGGCCATGGGACACGCTTGTCCTTATTTTCGGCAGCTGGACGTGTTGAGCCGCATCATGCCGAAGACTTGGTAGAGTGGATGACTAAGCCCTCTTCATCCTCCTCATCCTCTCTCTCCCAGGCTCGGGGTACTAGCAAAGCAGATGCCAACGCATCCTCTTTCCTCGTCTCAATGTCATCATCAGTGACTCCTTCCCTAGACCCACCATGTCCTCCTGAGGAGTCCCCTGAACTCTTTGAGCACAGTGTTACTGTACATGCTCCAGGAGGATGCCCAGTGTTTTGTAGGCTCTGATGATGATACTCAGCTAGAGGAAGGCAGTAGCGTGAGTACAGAGAGAGGGGATGCTCAAGACGGACAGCAATCTAGCAGTCATTTTCCACAAGCTGCAGCATACTGCCAGGTTTGCTCCAGTGATGAAGAGGTAGGGGATGATGAGGGCACTCACTCCCCGTGGGTGCCTGGTAGGAGAGAGGAGGAGGAGGCACATCTCCAATGAGGCAGGATGCCCTCCGGGGGCCAGCTTAGGGGCAGCACACCGACTGAATCATACTGCAGAGCTCTGCCTGTGCAGAGCGCTGCCTCTGCGCGTTATTCTAAAAGTTCTTTGGTGTGAGCCTTTTCTGAGACAAGTGCATCAGATCGCACCGCTGTTATTTACAACATACAGTATGTCTCAAGCGTATCTCGCGTGGCCAAAACATCAGCTGCTTGGGCACCACATGCTTGACCAGACATAGGTTGACCTGCCATGCAGCTCGTTGGCAAGCGTACCTCAAAGACCCACATCAAAGAACAAAGCGGACCTCTCCTTGCTCCTCATCAGCTGGGATCTCCAACCCCACTAGACCTTCAGTCCTCTCTGAAACCTGCGCTGAGAGGAATGAAGGTGTAGAATTAGGTGTGTCACAGCCAAGTGCTTGCAGGCACTCTGCTAGCAGTACACCCACGTCCGATTGTAGCAGGCAAATTTCCCTGCCCCAGCTGCTGGACCATAGAAAGAAGTTCACTCCCAGCCATCCACATGCCCAGCGGTTAAATGCTAGCTTGGCTAAATTGCTAGCACTTCAACTGCTACCTTTTCAGTTGGTAGACTCGGCCCCCTTCTGTGAGTTTGTGCAATGTGCGGTTTCTCAGTGGCAGGTCCCCAAACGCCACTGTTTCTCATGGAAGGCATTTGGAAGGCAATTTCCTTGCCTCGCTGGACAGGGCGGTCAGCGGTAAGGTGCATATTACCGCTGACTCATGGTCCAGCAGGAATGGACAGGGACGTTACCTGTCTTTCACGGCCCATTGGGTCACTCTTCTGGCAGCTGGAAAGGATGCAGGACAAGGTGCAGTACTGTTGGAGGTTGTTCCACCACCACGCCTCCAAAATGCTACTACTGGTTGTGACACACCTCTCTCCTCCACCCCCTCCTCTTCTTCTTCCTCCATGGCCTCTTCAAGTGCTCTGTCCTCGGAATCAGCGGTGCTCCATAGGCGTTCAAGGGGCTACGCAATACGCAGGCAAAACGATGCCATGCCATGCTTGCGCTGGTTTGTTTGGGGGACAGGAGCCACACTGGGGCAGATATTTTGTCAGCTCTGCAGGGGCAGGCCGAGAGGTGGTTAATGCCACGCCAGCTTAAGCCAGGATTGGTGGTTTGCGACAATGGCACCAACCTCCTCTCCGCCCTCTGACAGGGACAACTGACCCATGTGCCCTGTGTGGCTCACGTCCTTAACCTGGTGGTGCAGCGGTTCTTGGGCAGGTACCCGGGCTTACAGGATGTCCTGAAGCAGGCCAGGAAAGTCTGTGTGCATTTCCGCCGATCATTTAATGCCAGTGCTCGGCTGGCTGAGCTCCAAAAGGAGTTGAACCTGCCCAAGAACCGCCTTATATGTGACATGCCCACCAGGTGGAACTCAACGTTGGCCATGCTGCAGTGGCTGCACATGCAGCAGAGGGCCATCAATGAGTATCTGTGCGACTACGGCACCAGGACAGGGTCAGGGGAGCTTGATTTTTTCTCACCACGCCAGTGGGGCATGATCAGGGATGCATGCACTGTCCTCTCACCATTTGAGGAGGCCACAAGGATGATGAGCAGTGACAGTGCATGCATCAGTGACATTGTACCTCTCGTCCACCTGTTGGAGCATACGCTGCGTGGAATAATGGACAGGGCACTTGAGGCAGAACAGAGGCAGGAAGAGGAGGACTTCCTTGCCTCTCAAGGCCCCCTTTAGCCAGACAGTGTTCCTGCTATCCCACCCATCACACAGGAAGAGGACGAGGAGGAGGATGATTGTGCCAGCATGGAGGTGGAGGCTGGCACTCAGCATCAGCAGCAGCACTCTTGTAGGGATGATTTACAGCCCCAAGAAACCCATGGACTTGCACGTGATTGGGAGGAGGTAGCTGCAGATCATGTTGTCCTTAGTGACCCAGAGGACTCGGGACTGAATGCCTCAGCTAACCTATGCTGATCCTGCAAAGCCTGCGGAAGGATCCTTGTATTCTTCGGATCAACGAGAGGGACCATTACTGGCTGGCCACTCTCCTTGATCCATGGTACAAGGGTAAGGTTGTCGACCTTATCTTGCCGTTGCAGAGGATGAGATATCTCCGGGAGGCCTTGCAGAAAGGTCTGTGAAACGTGTTCCCGGTCCTGGTCCTGGACAACGTGTTGCTGAGGCATCGGTCAGAAGGAGCGGTGGAGAAGGTGGCCGTCTGACCGATGCGTTCAGACAATTTTTTAGTCCGCAGCCCCAAGGTATGATCGGTTCCAGCAACCATCGCCAGCGTCTGATTTACATGATGCAGGAATACCTAGGGGCAAGGTCAGACTTGGACACCTTTCCCACCGAAAATCCTCTGGCTTACTGGGTCTTGAGGATGGATCACTGGCCAGAGCTTGCACAGTATGCAATTGAGCTACTGGCCTGTCCTGCATCCAGCGTTCTTTCGTAACGTACCTTCAGTGCTGCTGGTGGCTTTGTTAGCGATCACAGTGCGCCTGTCAACCGACTCGGTTGATCGACTGACCTTTATAAAGATGAATCAGTCTTGGATCACCCACAGCTACCAAGCACCTGAAGCTTATGTAACCGAATAATTTTTTTTAAATATCACATCCCTTCAAGACTGCCTATGCTGATGCTGAGTGACTGTCCTGTGTTGACTGTCTATCCTCTTATTCCTCTGCTTATATCTTGGAAGAACATTTTTGGTTCTGGGTGATGCCACCAGCCCAATTTTTCAGCCCCTGTTTAAAAGGGGCGTGTAATTAAAATTTTTGATGCAATGCTTTGCAGCAGGGCTCATTCCTGCACTACAACTGTAGTATATGGGAGAGGTTGCAGTGCCTAAGGCCCAATTTTTCAGCCCGTTTAGCAGGGGCATGTAATACAATTTTTGATGCAATGCTTTGCAGCAGGTCTCATTCCTGCACTCCAACTAGAGTATCTGGGAGAGGTTGCAGTGTCGTGGCACCAGCAAGCAGTGCCTAAGGCCCAATTTTTCAGCTCCTGTTTAAAAGGGGCATGTAACTACAATTCTTGTTATAATATTTCACAGCAGGGCCCATTCCTGTGCCCACTGAGAGTAACTGTGAGGACTTATAGTGTTGTGGCACCAGCACCACCACCCCAACCACCAAATGCCCAATTTTTCTACCACTGTTCAACAACAGCATGCAATTACAATTCTTGATATAATCGTTCACAGCAGGGCGCCAAGAGTCACTTTGAGGGTTTACAATGTTGTGGCAAAACCAACACCTTGTTCCGCGATTTCTGCAGAGCATATAGGGCAGGCCCCTACTTTCAAACATCCAACTTACAAAGTCTCCTACTTGCAAACTATTTTTTTTACCAGTTACCTGGACAGTGGTAACAACAGATGCCAGTCTTTCGGGTTGGGGGGAAGTCCTGGAACAGTCGACTGTCCAAGGGAGATGGTCCAAGACCGAGAGGGCCTTACCCATCAACATTCTGGAGATCTGTGCGGCGTATCTAGCCCTAAAAGCCTGAACACTCAGGTTGCAGGGTTGCCCTGTCAGGATCCAGTCCGACAATGCCACAGCAGTGGCTTATATCAATCACCAAGGGGGCACCAAGAGTCGTGCAGCTCAGGGAGAAGTAAACCAGATCTTAATCTGGGCAGAAAGACATGTGCCATGCATATCGGCAGTCTTCATTCCGGGGGTAGAGAACTGGCAGGTGGACTACTTGAGCCGCCAGCAGTTAGTCCCAGGGGACTGGTCTCTTCACCCCGACGTCTTCTTGGCCATATGCCAGAGATGGTGGTGTTCCGGATGTACATCTCTTTGCGTCCAGGTTCAATGACAAGGTTGACAACTTTGTGTTAAGAATGAGGGATCCTCTTGCATGGTGGACAGATGCGTTGGTAACTCCATGGCATCAGTTCTCTTGGATTTATGCATTCCCTCCTATTCTGCTACTGCCAAGACTTCTTTGCAGGATCAGGCAGGAGAAGAAGTCGGTGCCTCTGGTCGCCCCATAGTGGCCCAGAAGAGCTTGGTATGCAGAAATAGTGAAGATGGTGGTAGGCTCTCCTTGGACCCTACCGTCCCATCCAGACCTGCTATCCCAGGGACTGGTATTCCATCCTACCTTACAAATGCTAAATTTAACGGTTTGGCTATTGAAACCCACATTATGAATAATCGTGGGCTTTCTGGACCTGTGATATCTACCTTGATTAATGCAAGAAAGCCAGCTTCCAGAATAATTTATCACAGAGTCTGGAAAGCATATGTCTCCTGGTGTGAATCCAGGGGTTGGCACCCCAGAAAATATGCCATAAGCAGAATCCTTCGAATTTCTGAAAAATGGGTTAGAGATGAAACTGGCCATGAGTACCATCAAGGGCCAACTCTCGGCCTTATAGGTTCTATTTCAACGTCCACTTGCTTCGCATTCTTTGGTCCGAAGCTTTATACAAGGGGTAATGCGCCTTAATCCTCCAGTTAGGGTGCCTCTGAACCCCTGGGATTTGAATTTGGTTCTATCAGCTTTACAGAAGCAGCCTTTTGAACCGATACATCAAATTCCCTTAGTTCTGTTGACAAGGAAATTCATTTTTCTGGTGGCCATTTCTTCTGCCAGAAGAGTATCAGAATTAGTGGCCCTCTCTTGTAAAGAACAGTATCTGATAATGCACAAGGATAGAGTGGTGTTATGCCCTCATTCTAGTTTTCTACGGAAGGTGGTCTCAGGTTTTCATCTAAACCAAGATATTATTCTGCCTTCCTTTTTTCCAAATCCCTGCTCTATGGAAGAGAAGTCACTTCATTCTTTGGATGTAGTGAGAGCAGTCAAAGCCTATCTGGAAGCGACTGCTCAGGTTCGCAAAACGGATGTATTGCCAGAGGGTCCTAAGAGAGGACACGGCAGCGTTGAAATCTACCATTGCTAAATGGATTAGACAAGTAGTTGTTCAAGCTTATGGTTTGAAGCAAAAGATTCCACCTTTTCAGATCAAGGCGCTCTCCACTAGGGCTATTAGTGCTTCGTGGGCAGTGCATCACCAGGCCGCCATGGCTCAAATCTGCAAGGCCGCAACCTGGTCATCAGTCCATACATTCATCAAATTTTATCAGGTGGATGTGAGAAGGCATGAGGACATCACCTTTGGGCATAGTGTGCTGCAGGCAGCGGTACAGGGTCCTCAGGTCTGATTACACCCTATGTTGTGTGGTATCATTGCTCTGGGACATTCCATCAGTAATTACTGAGTCTCTGTGTCCCGTGATGTACGAGAAAGAAAATAGGATTTTTATAACAGCTTACCTGTAAAATCCTTTTCTTTTGAGGTACATCACGGGACACAGAAGTCCCTCCCATCTTCTAATACACTTATATTGCTTTGCTACAAAACTGAGGTACCTCCAGTAGGGGGAGGGGTTATATGGGGGATTGAACTTCCTGTCTAGGGTGTGCCAGTGTCCAATAACCTAGTGATACCCTATAACCCATCAGTAATTACTGAGTCTTTGTGTCCCGTGATGTACCTCAAAAGAAAAGCATTTTACAGGTAAGCTGTTATAAAAATCCTATTTTTTTTTGTTTTGATTTTTTACCCACAATTCTGTCTTTGAGCTTGCTAGAAAATGTAACTATTCCGAAAATAACCATTTCCTCCCTCCCCTTTTTTCTGGGAGTGTCTAATTACTTTCTGAACTGGCCCAGCATCTCTGACTCTCTCTTTAAGACCAAAATAAACATTCATCTGACTAATGAGGACGGGGTGGGAGTGGGGGGGGGGGGGGGGTTGAGGGGCAGAAAGAGAGGGAAAGCTATAGATTGTCTGTTGATTAACAGCTCCAAGTCTGCTGACAACACATCCACAATGGTGGCTCCCAAAAGCAGTCTTGGGGCTTTGGGATGTCTATACAAAGGAAGGAGGCTTTTACAGGTAGATAATGTGCAAACAAAAAAAAAGTTCGATGTACAGTGCATCTAATCTTGGGAAGATATGGTTGGGCAACAGGGTCATTTTAAGGCACTACTGTGCAGCTAGGTGCTGACACCTTAGGATACCCACTTCAGGTTGCCTTAACCAATTAATAGGCCTTAAAGGAACTGCTTAAATCTTGCTCTAATGATGGAGAATATGCAAAATCGCAGGCAAACACACCACAGGCAGCTGAAACCTTATCCTATCCTGTAGATTGTACTAGGATGAGCCAGAATGTTCCCAGGTGAGTTGAGATACCCTGGGAGGACGGTTTCAGATAAAGAATTGACTACAGAGACAAGTAAACAATTTTAACTGAAGATTCAACCTTTTTAATTGCTTGATTTGTCTTACAATTAAGGTTATCATTTACAATCTATTCAGTTTAAAATATAAATGAAAGGCAAAACATTTGTGTATACAGTATCTCACAAAAGTGAGTACACCCCTTACATTTTTATATATATTTTATTATATCTTTTCATGTGACAACACTGAAGAAATTACACTTTGCTACAATGTAAAGCAGTGAGTTTACAGCTTGTATAACAGTGTAAATTTGCGGTCCCTTCAAAATAACACAGCCATTAATGTCTAAACCGATGGCAACAAAAGTGAGTGCACCCCTAAGTGTCAATATTTTGTGTGGCCATCCTTTTCCAGCACTGCCTTAACCCTCTTGGGCATGGAGTTCACCAGAGCTTCACAGGTTGACACTGGAGTCCTCTTCCACTCCTCCATGAGCACATCACAGAGCTGGTGGAAGTTAGAGACTGTGCATTCCTCCACCTTCTGTTTTAAGAGGCCCCACAAGATTCTCAATAGGGTTTAGGTCTGGAGATATGCTTGGCTAGTCCATCACCTTTACCCTCAAATTCTTTATCAAGGCAGTGGTTGTCTTGGAGGTGTTTGGGGGTCGTTATGTTGGAATACTGCCCTGCGGCCCGGTCTCTGAAGGGTGGGGGATCATGCTCTGCTTCAGTACGTCACAGTACATGTTGGCATTCATGGTTCCCTCAATAAACTGTAGCTCCCCAGTGGTGACAGCACTCATGCAGCCACAGGCCATGACCACCCCACCACCATGTGTTGTCGCATGAAAAGATATAATAAAATATTTACAAAAATGTGAGGGATGTACTCACTTTTGTGAGATACTGTAGATAAAGAAACCATTATAAATGTATTTTTTTGCTTACATCTGTTCTCGGCTGCATAGGAGACCGTAGCACAATGATCTTCCCAGTGAAGAATCACAGAATTGTGTTGTCAAGACAAGTCTGATCATTGGAGGAGTGTTCTGCTCCTGCTTAGTGTGGTCAGTTTTTAATAGGAATGCAGAGTGACTGGCAGGAACACCAGTGATTCCGTACAAAGAATGCAATACAAAGAGAACAGGATATTTTACAAGTACATGATACAGCAGACACACATCAGGAGTATGAAATGTTAGGTTTACATACTGTTTAAGCACAGCGTGACGTGGGAGTAGAGATTACAAAGCTACTGTTCACTCACCAAAGGATTTTCTGATTGGAAAGTAAATGTCAACTTTATCTACAGCACATATTTTTTACATGCAGATAATGCCATTTATTTCAATATTCATTTCTTTAAAATCAAGATATTGTCTTTGTGTAGAAAAGTAAACACAGATTTCTAAATCTTTAATTTGCCATTAATTGCCTTGATACTGTGTACCTGCCAGGAAAAAACGATAGCATTCCCATAGCCATCTGCTTATTCTGTGCTTTGTTTAACTCTTTGCAGTTATATTAATATTTCATGCTTTACCTTTTGGGAGCAATATTTTACATTGACTTTCGAAATGAAGATGCTCTACATCTTTGCTTTAGGGTAAGAACTGGACCATTGAAATTAGGCAATCTTTTAGTTTATGTTATGAGATTAAAGACACATGAGAGTATATGCCTGCAGTATGAAGACGCACTAGCCCTGTTTACATTGGCACAGTCAATTAGTGAATTTGTGTTACTACTTCATATTGAAGTGCATTATATTATTTGTATTGGTGCTGTCCATATCTAGATAAGCTACTAAGGATGCTGCTGTCCTCTGCTTTTCTCCTTCCTGCTTGATGTACTCATTGTACTCCATTATGTGCGAAATAAGGGCTCTCTCGCACACAGGTGACTTTTGCTATAGCGATGATTGCAAGTGGACACTGAGAATTGCTACACAAACAGTTGATTGTATTCACTGTCAATCTTCCACATTTAGATCACTGTGCTACTGATGATTTGTTACTGCAGTGTACACTTTATTGTTACTTATGTGTGTCAGTCACTACTAATTAATCACGGGCATTCCTATAGCAGGATTTTCCTATGTGCACCCAGCTTAAAGCAGCACATCTCCCTAACTTGCTATTGTTTGCTCTGTTATTGTTTAAAAGAGAACTTCTAAAATGTCTTTCAAAAGTTTAAAGTGTATCAGTGGCCAAGCTACAGATATTTAATTAATATTCTGTAAATAAGCGGTACAAGTTATCACTGGCCTCTGTAGCTGCAGCTACAGTAACTACGGTAATCCCCAAAGTTCACAGCAAAAGCATTGAGGGCATTCTAAATCAGCACAGTTCACCCTGTTTTTACTCCCTTCCTTACCAGTAGTGACTTGGCAGTCTTCCTGCCTGTTGGAATCAAACAGGAATAATAGATTGAATTGATCAGTTACTTCACTGCCCTTCAAATATTTAATACAAACATAGAGCAGTTGCCCTGGGAAGAGCAAGGATTGCTCCTGAGAGAAGGACATGGTGTCACTAAACCCATATCATAAAAAAAAACTATCAATAAATGGTGTATTACATGCTGTTCAAACTCACTCAACCACTATGGTATTAATTTTCAGTATTCTGCAAAATAACTGGTTGATCCTGTTGCTCTCTATCTCCCCCTTCTGTCCATGTCCCCAATTCAGCTAGGGATTTTACAGCAGTAGTGGTAACTCTGCACATATTCAGTTTTCAGTAATTTATGCTAAGCATTTCCTCCCTCACATCTGAGCAGCCCATGTGACTATAGAGTATACACAGTGATAAATGACAGCCCACCCCCTCCCTCCTCCATGCCCACTAACTAGCTAAACACAATGAGAGTGGGATGTTACATGTAGATTAATGGTGGCTTCACCTCCCTCTTATTCTAATGCTGCGTACACACGATCGAATTGTATGACGACTTAGTCCGTCATACAATCCGGCGGACAATCCGGCGGACTTTCTACCAAACGGACTTGGCCACACACGGATACACAAACAGTCCGACGAAAGCTTGCGCGATGACGTACAGCACGTACGACGGGACTAGAAATAGGAAGTCCAAGACACAGCAAAGCACCCTTTGGGCTCCTTCTGCTGACTTTACTTTAGTGGAAGTTTGGTTAGAGACGATTCGCGCTTTTCAGACTTCAGCTTAATTCGTCCGTTATTTTTTATTTTTTTTATTTATTCTCGAATTGGAATATTAATCATAAGATGAGGATGAATAAAGACATTTGTGATAACTCTGTGTGAATATAAGCAGCAAAGCAACTTCACTTTTCTTGCATTATGAAGAAGAAAAGAATGTGCTATATTAAAAGATCACAAAATTAGCAGCATGACGAATATGCTAGCTTCAATACGAACACTAGTTTTACAAGACAGAACGCTTCCGCCCTGTAAATCCTTTCTGGGCATGCGCCATTCTTAGTCCGTCGGACTAGCATACTGACGAACGTATTGTCGCTGAAACCAAAGTACGACGGGAAGATTGGTGTGCAAACCGACCTTCTTAGTACTCCGGACTTCACGCTGAAAAAGTCAGCTGAAGCCCACACGAGAGCGAATTGTCTGTTGAAATGCGTTTCAACGGACTAAGTACGTCATACAATTCGATCGTGTGTACGCGGCATAAGACACAGGCTGGAGGTGCTTGACCCAGCCTCTGACTGGCAGAAATCTGCCCACACCATGTTATTTCCACAAAATAATAAATATGTAATTTCAAGTATATATATTTTATGTCAATTTAAAATTGTTTATTGATATTATCTATTTATATTTACTTTGTATTCCAAAGGCTTTTTTTTTTTTAAACGTGACCAGCAGCAGTGGGCTAGAAGCTCCTCCTGCTTATGTTTCCCAGCAGACAGGCTGGGATAGAGCTGGGTCATGTGACAGCTGTATATTGATTAGAAAAAAGGTACTTGGTGGTTCTGTGGTGGTCTTTTTTTTTTCTTTTTTTGTTTATTTTAATAAAAAAATTAAAAATACAGTGCCATCATCCACATACAGAAATAAAAGGGACATTGTAATATAAACTGTGTTTAGTATCACTTTTAGTGCGTCTGCTGTGAACTTTGAGGATAAATTGCTTCAGTGTCTGCACCTACAGAGATCAATGAGGCTTATTTTTTTTCTTGAGACGTAAACTCGTTTTAATGTTTTTCTCCTAAAATGGTACTGCTGGTGAGCTATATAGTTATGAAAATGCTCAATGCTGTTTAGTCTTTTACACAGTGCTTAAAGTAGAAGTCCACCCTAACACTAAAATCCCTGCATCTACAGATATCCACGATCTAACATTAACCTATCTATCTCTGTAAAGAAGAAATCTGTAGAAGAAATCCAGTATACATATCCCTTCCCTTTTTTTTTTTTTAAAGCCGATCCGACCTGATTCCATTCTGAGCTGTCATCTGCGGCTTTGCTGTAGAGGTGGGTGCCGACACAGCCGACAACGGAAGCCACATAATAAGTCTATGGGTGATGTCACTCCCCATTCGTTTCATATCGGTTGTTGGCCATGTCCTCTGCAGAGCTACCGCTGCTGGCGATTGGATAAGAAAAAAAAGGTATGGTATAGCAATTTCTTTATAGGGAGAGATAGGTTAGTTTCAGGTCATGGATGTCTGTAGATGCAGGGATTTTAGTGTTGGGGTGGACTTCCACTTTAAACTACATTTATTGTTAAAGTTTTTTTTGTATTGGTATAGTTTATCTAATAAAAAAAAAATCTTTCATTTCCCCAACGTGCCTTATTGCCTTTTTGGGTGTGTTCCTCATAACAAGGAGCGTAAAAAAAAAAGACGAAAGCTTTTGAACCGTATGTGGCCATTAACTCCATGCCAGGTAAACTAAAACTAGCCCAGATTAAAGCAGTTGTAAAGCTTTTTTTTTTTTCCTTTTGTCCTAAAATAAGAAATGTTTTAATACTTGTCTGCTCTGTACAATGGTTTTGCACAGAGCGGCACCTGCTGTGGTCCCCTGCCAGTGCTGTCCGCTCCTCATCTTCTCCAAGTGCCCCCAAAGCAAGCTGCTTGCTATGGGGTACTCTTGTGGGACTGCTGCCATGTCGAACTGTGTGCATTCCTTATGCCGCGTACACACGGGCGGACTGTATGGCGTACTTAGTCCGTCGAAACACATTTCAGCGGACAGTCCACTTGTGTGTGGGCTTCAGTGGACTTTTTCAGCGTGTAGTCTGGCGTACTAAGTATTTCGTATTTTTCAAAATTCTGTCCGTCGTACTTTGGTTTCAGCGGACAATCCGCTCGTCAGTAGGCTAGTTCGACGGACTAAGAATGGCGCATGCTCAGAAAGGATTTACACGGCGGAAGGGTGCTTTGCTGTGTATTGGACTTCCTATTTCTAGTCCCGTCGTACGTGCTGTACATGTCATCGCGCAAGCTTTCGACGGACTGTTTGTGCATCCGTGTGTGGTCAAGTCCGTTCAGTCGAAAGTATGACGGACTGTCCATCGGGTTGTATGACGGACTAAGTAGGCCATACAGTCCGCTCGTGTGTACGCGGCATTAGGCACACACAGCATGGCTAAACCCTCCTCACAGGGTTTGATTGACAGCAACAGGAGTCAATGGTTCCTTCTGCCATTAAAGCCTCCTGAGAATTCAGGTAGATGGGAGAAAAGCTGCCGCAGACAGGGTCAAAAAAAGACCCCAAGCAAGTGTTTGAGGAAGGGGCTGGGGGGAGTTGCTATTGAAAGTTTTTTTTTACCTTAATGTAGAGAATACATTTGGGTAAAAAAAAAACGAAAAAAAAAAACCTTTTGCCTTTAGAGACACTTTAAATTGGCTTGGTACATACTGGTTAAGTCATTAGTTTTGGTTTGCTTCAATACTAAATGTTTTAGGGCAATACTGATATGGAGATGACGCGCGCACACACAAGCCACACAAGCTCACATTACCATTTTCAAGTACGCTTGGAAAACACTTGCAATGTAGCTAAGACTGTTCAGAAAAGTAGAAGTTTGAAGCAGGTTAAAGCGGAGCTGAACTGCATGATACTTACCTCCCTTCAACAGTCTGACGGCCCGCACTGGCATTTTCTAACCAGCTTTTTCTGGATGCCGGGCTGCAGCCATTTCTATTGGTTAGCGCAGTTTGATGTCACTACTGTGCATGTGCAGGAATGTAGACATCGCCGCACACAGGCACTGCACCAGAATGTGACTGACCTGTGCTTGACATGTTTGGTATCGATTTACTTGGCATAACATCGTCTTTTATATTTCACAAAAAATGCAGGTATTGTATTGAGTTTGTGTGCACTAAAATTCATTATAACTTTTTTTTCTTCCTGAAAATTCGTTTTTAAAAATAGCTGTGAAAAAAAAAAACCAGCAACCACAATTTTTTTTTTCTCAGTGGCCTTGGCTTCAAAATATATGTTTGGAGGTCCTTTTCTAGCAAAAAGAAGCTGATCTTTACACGTATGTGAAAAATATGAGTGTTAGCCTGGTTTTAAAGTAAAACAGTTGTAACTGATGACAGATCTGTCTGTTTTAAAATCTGATGGCTGGTATTTTGTTTTACAAAATAACCTACTCTTCATATCTAATTTTTCCACTTCCTATAAATTGCATGTTCCTGAGGCTGGAGTCTCTAGCCACTGGTACTGTTTGTGACATTTATGATACAAATTGAGTTAACGCTGAAATCATGCCAGGAGCTTGGGTTAATTTAGTGCTTACATTTTTATCCAAGCATTGCTGTTGTGTGCCAGTCTACACAAGTCTTGTGCTAATCTAAGAACTCCTGCTTGTGATGCAGAAGAGCCATTCTCAGACATGCCCGCAGCCCACTAAAGATTACTTGTTTCTCATATGCAAAAATCCTTACGTTAAAAAAAAAAAAAAAAAAAAAAAAATCATTAGTAAGTGTTTTTTTGCTGCCATGAAACCAATTTAAAACAACCTTAGACGTGGCAGTGCGTTTTGTAATATAGGAAGCAGAGGCCTAAGGATGTTTGCTTCCAGTAACCTTGCTTGGCTTTCTCTGTATGTTGCTTTTACTGTTGCAATGCTTACTGTATAATGTCAGTAGCTTTGGTATTCGCTTCTCTGGATGTCTGGATTAATACTTGCATTGTTTCCCCACAGTTATATCTTTCTATGGCATATGGTATATCAAAAGTGCAGCATAACTGTACAGAATTACTGTATTGATTATCGCTAGGAAAGTAGATGGCACATTTCTATGGCATATGTTGACACTACACTGAGTGTAGCACCAATAATAGGCAGACCTAAAGTGTATGTAAACCCAGACAATACACCTCTCTCATTTGCTCCACTGTGGCCTCTTAAATATATAATTGAATACATTTTGTTATATCTGTTTTATAATAGCAAAAAAACTGTTGCTCTTATTAGAGATTCAGAACTGTCCTTTGTCTTTTGTACACTCAGTTAGTCAGGTTGAAATAAGTCCATCCAGTGTCATCCACTCGTGTTATCTCCAAAAGTTTAGCAAAAAAAAAAAAAAACAGGGCTGACCCCATTCAGTCCACAAAAATGCTGAAATTAAAGAGGAGCTTTAAGATTAAAGATTAAAAGTCAACAGGTACAAATACTGTATCTCCTGATTTTTTATATTAGGATACTTACCTTTCCAGGGATCCCACAATGTTGGCACTCTAGCTGATTTTTCAATTGTCTCTCGGGTGCGGACACCACCATCCTTTGTAAGGGAAACGGGCAGTGAAGCCTTGCGCTTTCAAAGCTGGTTCCCTACTCGCATGCACGAAGCGCGCTGCACTTTGTTAATGGCCTGTCGGCAGGGGAAGGAGGAGGGGGGATGAACTTCTGGGGGACCTCGCTGCGCGTGCAATTTCCAGGAAGTGGGTATAGGTACATGTCAAAAAGAGGTACCTGACTGCATTTCTGACAAATCAACAGATGCTTTTCTGTACTTTTAACACCTTCCTGCCCAGCCTATAGTACAATGATGGCCGGGCGGGTGCACTGGACACAGTAGATGGCTGATCACTGTACCGGCTCACTACCAGTACCATGTGATCGCTGTGACCAGTCACAGCAGATCACATGATAATTGTAAACAGTGGATAGAAAACAGTGGATAGCTTCCTTTCATGCCATCCTTTTGTATACAATTGCTAGCTGTGATTTGGTCACAGTTATCACATGGTACAGAAAGAGCCAATCACAGCCCATCTATATCGTGTAATTAGCTTTGCCTAATCACAACAAGACAATTAACCAGTTTTATTCAGTAGAAATGGTTGCTTATACTTCAGAAGTTCATTGGTGTAAGCAATCATAATGTGTAACAAAAAAAAAATTGTGATCACTTCCCCGGAGTAGTATGGGGTTACTATGGTAACACTATTGTTCTGGTCACTGTGTTTAAAAAAAAAAAAAAAAAGGAAGGAAAAAGAATATAATAAAAAATGTAAAAAAATATATATATATTTATTTTTAGATACCGTCACCAGTTAGTTTCCCTCATCACCACCACACCAGTTATAATAACGTTGTGCTGCACTGGTGTCCAGTATGTAAAGAAAAAAAACATTTTTTTTCCCCATTTTCCAAATAGTTGTGACAAATTACAACTTCAGTAAAACCATCCCAATTGTCATTCATTGAATAGTATTATAACTGGCAAAGAGTCCTTCACTCCATCTGGTAAGCGCAATCCTGTTTCAGTGGTAGGGCACTTTCTTTTATATATATATATATATATATATATATATATATATATGTGTGTGTGTGGAGTCACCATGGTGCATTTATATTAGGTTTAAGAGTGTGGATTTTCATCATGCAAAATAAGTGAAGGACTCTCTGCCAGTCACAATATCAATGAATGATAAGAGTGTGGCCTTTCATTATGCAAAATAAGTGAAGGATTCTTTGCCAGTTATAATACTACTGAATGAATGACAATTGGGATGGTTTTACTGATTCATGTAATGCTTATTGGCCCAGCTCTATATTTGCCTTCTGTTTATTGTGTGTGTATCCCACAGTTGAGCAGCAGCCTAGAGATTCATTTATCTCTTTTTTTATATATACATTTTTTTAGGTCTAGCACTTTTTTTCCCCCTTTCTCCATAAATTACAACTTCAACAGGCTCGTCAAGCCACTCACTAAATACCTTGGACTGTTTACTTTCCAAAAATGGGTAATTTAAGGGTATTTGTACTGTCTTGGCATTTCTGGGCCTCAAGAAATGAGGGTGTCAGTACATCAGATATATACCATGCAAAATGTTATAACCGAAATGTAGAAAAATTAAAAAAAAATTTTTTTATTTAGCAAAAAAAAAAACCTGTGGTGATTACATACCACCAAAAGAAAGCTCTATTTTGTGTGAAAAGAATGATAAAAAATGTCATATGGGTACAGTGTTGCATGACTGCACAATTGTCATTCAAAGCATGACATTGCTAAAAGCTGAAAATTGGCCTGGGCAGGAAGGGGGTGAAAGTACCCTGTATTGAAGTGGTTAAGGGTCAGAATACAGGGAAATGTGTATGTATTGCAGCTATGTACAGAATATGTTTTGTATGGTGGTTTTTATTTATTTTTTTTTATTTTTTTTTTTGCCGTGACATACAGTTTAATCCCTCTCAAATGTGATAGTTTAGTTGGATGATAGGCTGAATAACCTACAAGATTTTTGTATCGCTTAGGGACTTGAACATTAAGATCTCACAACTGCTAATTATTTAACCATAAAATATGTGAAAATTTATACCACATATGTGTCATTACCACTGTTACAGTTTTCCTTTTAATGGTATAATATTAATACAAAGCCATTTATAAAGCATATTCATCACTAGCATTGTTAAATTATCTACTATTGTGTAACATCTATATTAAGCTGGGTATGCAGTATATGAATCCCTTCCCATGATTACAATGGTCTATTAATGGTGTGAAGTCTATACTATGCCAGTTACCATTCAAGAAAAAAACAAAACTTCTGTTTTGTTTGCAGGTGCGATAAACATGCATGGTAATGGCTCTACTATTCAGCCTGATTTGGGGAATTCCTTCTCTTATGGAGCGCTACAAAGTAATGATAGTTTATCAGAAATTTTTATGCCAGCAACACTTCCTGTTGTAACAGAAGAAGCATCATCATCGTCATCTCCGCCATATAAGATTTTGAAACACAATAAGAATGAATAGGCGCGCTAGCAACTAATGTGTGGACTGGGAAACCTAAGCAGCAAAAAATGTTCCTGTTTTTTTTTTTTTTTTTTTTCTTGTACAGTTCAAACCATAGTTTAAAATGTGTGAGTTGTGAGTTATATGTGAGTTATATGTATGTCTTAGGTTCAGTTTACTCTGCTTTGTTGGTTCACTTCTAAAGGACTGTTTTTACCTGCCCTATTGACATCTGTTGTAATTGTAATTCTGGGCGAAACAGAAAATGCAAAAATATTAACTTATATCCCATACTTGGCTATAAACCTGTTTTATTCACCATTATTACACAAAACAAACATTTATTTGCTGTTGTGTTTTTTTTTTGTTTTGTTTTTTTACTGTACATCACCATCATGCCATTACTTTTTTGTTTTTTTAAATATGAAAACACAACTACACGTCTCCCATCTCTCCAGTCTCGGCATCAGCAGAATTCAGTTTATGTACAAGAGATAACTGTAGAAATTCTGCCTGTCTCATTCAAGAGAGTCTTCTTTCCATAAGTACAGCCTATCAGGGAGACAGCCCAGGGCATGTGTAGAGCTGTAGGCACGGTGCAAACATAACAAAACACAATTTGGTGTATGTGTTAGGCAGACTACCATTTTTTTCTATATAGCTGATTTGTCCTACTGACTACCAGTATTTGTAAAGTGCAGGTGCTACTGAACAGGGTAAGTCCTAGAGGGGAAACTATACTTTACATTAACTTATCTATGCTGAGTTGGGGGAAGGAAAAGGGCTGTTGCAGAATTTTCTAACCACTTCTTGATCGTACTATAGCCCAAAAATGGCTACAGCATTGTCCATTTCTGGGAGGGAATCCATGGACGTCCTCCCAGAACCATCCCACCTCTTGCGACGTGCAATGAGTGCGCTCTTTGACCGTTGTGTCCTTTGGAGTAAAGGGCCAATCACAGAGGCCCTTTACCATGGGATCACAGCTGATTGCATGTAAACAAACTTGCTGGTTATCGGCATTCCTTTTCTCACACGCTGTTGCAGCATGAGGAGAGTCGGTTACCCGGCAAGTGTGACAGGGGAGATTGGCACTGATTATCAGTGTAGCACCATCAGCGCACATCAGTAAAGGAGAAAAATTACTTATTTGCAAAATTTTATAACAAACCAAGAAAAACTTTTTCGGTCGTTATTTTTTTGTTTAGCAAAAAATATAAAACCCAGTGGCGATTATAAACCAGTTTGTGTTTGCTCCTATTTGTGTGAAAAAAATGATAATTTTATATGGGTACAGTGTTGAACGCGCAATTGTCATTCAAAGTGCTACAGCGCTGATAGCTGGCCTGGGCAGAAAGGTTAGGCTCCATTCACACCAATGCATTTTTTCATGCTTTTTGCAGAAGCGTATTATATAGCGTTTTTTAGCACAGGTTCCTATGGAACACGTTCACATCACTGCAATTTTGGAAAGAGTCAGGGACTTTTTTAAATGCAAAACTGTGCTTTTTGTGTTCAGTAGACCTCCAATTGAGAAGCTGCAGAAAAGCATTTAGTGCATATTTACTGCAATTTGCATTTTTTTAAAGCTGCCCAACAACAAATTTCCCAAAAATTGTCAGAAAAAAAACAAACATTAAACACATATCACTGCAAAATCATGGTAAAAAATAATGGAAAGTGGAGCAAAAAGCACCGAAACAGTTAAAAGCAACATGCATAGATGTCAATTGAGCATTATACTCCCTGGACATAAAGCACAACTACAATCACACAATTAAAAAAAGTAAAAGGCCCCTTTCACACGGACGATCCGTTCAGGTCCGCCTGTCAGTTTTTCAGGCGGACCTGAGCGGATGCTCCATAGAGGTCTATGGAGCGTCGGATGTCAGCGGTGACAAGTCCGCTGACATCCGATCCACTCCAATCCGAAAAAGTGTGGAGGAAAAAGCTATTTTTCCATCTGTCATCGGATCGGGTGACGACGGACACGGCGGTCCGTCGTCACCCGATCTCCCATAGGGGAGAGCGCCGCTGTGACAGGTCCGTCCCTGCGCAGTGTGCAGAGATTGACCTGTCATCTTCCTGCTCAGTGGAGATCGTGCCGGCGATCCCCGCTGATCAAGCGGATATCCACGGGGCGGATCAGCACTGATCCGCCCCGTGTGAAAGGACCCAAAGGCAGCATCAAAAGGTGTCAGTAGTGCCTCCTGAACACCTGCCAGCCACTGCTCTACCACCACTTGAAAAACAATCCACTGTGGATTATATTTCAGAGGGCAGTAAGCATTAAAGCGGTTCTGCACACATTTTTTTTTCTTTGTGCCTTTGTTTTTTTGGAGCTATAACTAGTGCTCAATGCCCCTTTATTTTTTTTCCTCCTACCTTTCGTTCTCTGCTGTTTCTTAATCTCTCCCTGCGGCTATGGGCGGGGTTTCTGCTGGGATCAGCATCATTTCCGCTGATCTCCACACTGTCTCCTGGGATTTCGTATAATTTATCCCAGGAGTCAGTGCGCCTAGCCAAAGCTTCACATCACAACGGGGGCGGTAACTTACTAAGACGCTGCCCGTTGTCATGGCAACATTTCTAATTACGCCCCTGTTCTGCCTAATAGAGTCCGGCCATCCATATGTGTCCGCTCCGTACTGCGCAAGCGCAGTACGGAGCAGATGAAGCTTCGGAAAATCTCCGAAGCTGAACGGCGCCTGCGCCGTGAGTGGAGGAGGTAGCCCCACTATCCAAGCGGACATAGGGTTTAGAATTTTAGAGGGCCCCTCGCGGGCGAGCTTCGCTCGCCACGCTTCGGGCTCGGCCTCGCTGCGCTAGGCTCTTTTTTATTCTAACTCTATGTCCACTTGGATAGTGGGGATAGAACCTGGACTCACGGCGCAGGCGCCGTTCGTCCTCGGCAATTTTCGGAATCTGTGCTCCTGTGTACTGCGCATGCGCAGTACGCAGAGGACAGCATCTGATGGAGGACCCTATTTGACAAGACACCGCTCGTAGCTGTAGCCACTGAGCATGCGCGGGAACCAGCAAGGAATGCTGGTTCCTCTGAAGCAAGGGAAGGAGGAAGTGATTTATAAAAAGAAAGATTTAACGGAAATACGGACATGGATAGCGGGTGAAGTCAGGACAAGTAAGGTTTTTATTTGAAACACATCTTTTTTATACATTCCGCAAAAAAAACAAAATCGTCAATGCAGAACCGCTTTAAGCATTACCACCTGTCTGAAATAACCCACATAGCATTGAGGAAGCATCTCCCTGCTGCTATCCCTACTTGCAAGAGCAACGTGGAATTCCAATCTTCTCCCAATTCCTGATAACTATGATTTTGGTCACCTCCAGTGTTAGAGTGATTCAGATGAATCCTGTGACTTCACAAATGCTGAAACTGACTCATCATATGATGGATTCGGGACTAGTCCTGGACATGTTTCAGGCTAGAGTAAAAGATTTTTCTACGAAACATTTGAAACTGGCTGCTACATCTACCTTGTAGTGTCTGAGGGACATATCCAGGGACCAGCTTCCTGTTTCTTAGATAACTTCAAAGGGAACTCTGAGGGAGGGCCACAATGCTGTCGTGCCTTTTGTAGGATATGCTGTGCTTTGTAGAAGGGAGGGAATGGCCATTACCCTTAAGCAGCTATAAATAGTCTTTACAGTTCCAGATGCATTGGTTTTGTGGGTGCCACCTTGCCCTTTCTGTATGCCAATGGAAAAATAAGTAATTCCTACTGCTTTAATGAAGTTGTATTTTGCAGTTAAGTAAACACTTGCCTGACCAAGTACAGCTTATGCCTACAATTATTCCTCCTCTGACACTGTATTTGGGGGAAAAAAGGGCAGCAGCTATTCCATATCAAGGTGAAATATTGAGATTTTACCTTAGGTCCTAACACCACTTTAATGTATAAAATAATGTATAATGTATGTAATGTATAAAATATTGTCCACCAATTTTATGTTGTATAACCTCCTCCCAAACAATTTACCACTTGAATGAAAGGAGACGCTAGTCCAAAAACATGCGCACGGTCACCATCCTCAACTTCATCCTGTTTACCCCACTGCTTAGACACTACTTTATTTTTATTTTTTTTGCAGGATTCAATGACGCTGAGGGGAAAGTCACCCAGGAGAGCCTGTAAAATAGCAAAAACGCTTTTGACGAGGGACCCAAAGGACATAGCAGAGTCAGAAGCACTAGAGCAGTAACCTCTATTCTAGAGTTTCTGTGTCTTTGGGCCTCATTTGTGTGTGTTGAGCATCGGTGCATGACTTTGGTGTTTTGGTGCGAGTGGAAGGCACTACCGCTAGCAGCCTGTAAAACTCCATGACAGCTGCTGTTGCTGGACGGTGCACCAATTGGCAATAATGTTTGGCACAGGAGGTCTGAGTTTTGGGCATTCATCCCTGGGTACATACTGCCAGAAACATTAGTACTGCTTGGTGAACTGTACAGTGATACAGTGAGGCCGCGTACACACGCGGGGACTGTTCGCTCAACTTTGTCCGTCAAACAGTTTCAGCGGACAGTCCGCTCAAAATTAGCATGGACGGACTTGGCCACACACGACGAACGAACAGTCCGCTGAAACCGTGCGCGATGACGTGAACGGCACGTACGACGGGACTAGAAAACGACGTCCTATACACTGCAATGCAAACTTCGGCGTGTAAATCCTTTCTGAGCATGCGCGGAACTTAGTTTGACGAACAAGCCTACACACGAGGGGACTGTTCGCTGAAACAAAGTTTCAGCGGACAGTTTTTCGGAATTTCCGAAAAACTTTGTTCAGCTGAAACTGTCCGCTGAAAGCCCACACACGAGCGGACTGTCCGCCGAAACACTGTTCAGCGGACAAAGTTGAGCGAACAGTCCCCGCGTGTGTACGCGGCCTAAGTAAAGTTTTGACCAGCCACAAACTCATCTTCCTTAGGAGTGTTCAATTTTTAAAAAAATGTGTTTAGTTTATCTAATAACAAAGTGAAATGAAATGCAGTTATACTTACAAAAGATGATCCCATTAATGCAGGGCTTGACAAATTTGCTTGGAATCTAGGAGCCAGCTAAAAAAGTTAGGAGCCAGATCCGTAACGGCAATCCGGACCTGTCCCTGGCCTGACATGGAGACGAGTGAGAGGAAGATAGCCCCCAGCCCCCCACCTGTCTCCAAGTCATTGCCCATAGCTCTTAGAGGGACAGTTATTTTTATTTTTTTCAAATTACATTTTTTTTTTTAAATTGCATTTTAGTGTAAATATCTGACCCCAGATCTCATATTTAAGAGGACCTGACATGCTTTTTCTATTACAAGGGATTTTTACATTCCTTGTAATAGGAATAAAAGTGACAATTTTTTTTTTTTTAAAACAGTGAAAAAAATAAAAATACATTTTTTTTAAATGCGCCCTGTCCCACCAAGCTTGCGTGCAGAAGCAAACGTATACGTGAGTAGCGCCCGCATAGGAAAGCGGTGTTCAAAACATGCAGCCTGTGGAATTTTTTAAACGTCGCCTATGGAGATTTTAAAGGGTAAAAGTTTGTCGCCATTCCATGAGCGGATGCAATTTTGAAGCGTGACATGTTGGGTATCAAGTTACTCGGCGTAACATTATTTTTCACAATATAAAAAAAATTGGGCTAACTTTACTGTTGTCTTATTTTTTTTTTATTAAATAAATAATTTTTCCCCCAAAAAAGTGTGCTTGTAAGTCCGCTGCACAAATACGGTGTGACAGACAGTATTGCAACGACCATCATTTTATTCTATAGGTTGTTAGAATAAAAAATATATATAATGTTTAGGGGTTCTAAGTAAAGGGGAGGAGATGGGCGGGCAGTGAAAGCTCCATTAACATTGCTGGCTGCATACCAACAGCCACCACTAGAGGGCGCCATATTCCACAAGGAAACATAGTACCGCAGAAGGCCTCAAAGCCGCGGCCTCAATTACCGGCCGGCGGCGGCGGCGCGGCCCGACGCGATCACGCCGGGGGGGGTGCACGGAGACAGGATACCCCCAGCTGTGCTGCCCCAGACGCCAGGTCGCTAATTCTAGTCGCAAATGCGACCTGGCGCCCGGGGTTTCTCGAGCCCTGCATTAATGGGCCAAGAATGTACAGTAGAGCTAAAGACAAAACTTATTTTTTTTCATTTTGGATAATGTAGGGTTTAAAACAAAATCACACACGAGCCTGCAGATTCAAACCCACACATTCCTTCGTGTTCCCATGTGATGCGATTTTTCAGCCTATTAAGCACTTCAATAGCTTAGGGCGTAATATGATGTCCTTGACTTTGTGAGGGGACATCTGAATGTCCCCCCCCCCCAGGTGCCATCCGGTGCTTCTCTGGGCTCTGCCATCGGGGGGGCCCGGAGAAAGAATCGCCCGGCGCCAGAAGAGGACGATAGAGATTTCCGGTGACCAGTCATCTCTATGTCATAACGTCACGCCCGGGTTCCCGTAAGTAAACAAAGTCACGATCTGGGCTGTCAGCATGAGATTGGTGAATTTTTTTTCACGATCACATGCTTTCCAACCTGGACGAGAGATGTGGGGTCTTATTGACCCCACATCTCTCCATAAAGAGGACCTGTCACAACAGATTCATATTACAAGGGCTGTTTACATTCCTTGTAATAGGAATAAAAGCGATCAGAAAAAAATGTAAAATAATAAAAGTGTAAAAATAAAAAAATAAAAATTTAAAAACACCCCTGTCCCCGATAGTTTGCGTTCAGAACGAACGCACATGCAAGTCCCGCCCACATATGTAAACACCATTCAAACCACACGTGAGGTATCGCCATGTGTGTTAGAGCATGTGCAACAATTCTAGCACTAGACCTCCTCTGTAACTCTAAATTGGTAACCTATAAGAATTTTCAAAGCATCGCCTATGGAGATTTTTAGGTACTGAAGTTTGGCGCCATGCCATGAGTGTGCGCAATTTTAAAGCGTGACATGTTAGGTATCTATTTACTCGGTGTAACATCATCTTTCACATTATACAAAAAAATTTACTGTTTTGTTATTTAATTTATGAAAATGTATTTTTTCCCCCCAAAAAAAGGTATTTGAAAAATGATTGCGCAAATACCGTGCAAGATAAAAAGTTGCAATGACCGCCATTTTATTCCCTAGGGTGTCTGCTAAAAAATATATATAATGTTTGGGGGTTCTGAGTAATTTTCTAGTAAAAAAAATGATGATTTTTACGTGTAGGAGAGAAGTGCCAGAATAGGCCCGGTATTGAAGTGGTTAATTTGAATGGGCTGCAAATCGCATCAGAACTCAGAAAAAGTAGTGCATGCACTACTTTTAAAAATGTGCCTCACCAAATTGCATGGCACTGCAGTAGCATGCCATTTGGTGCCTGTAAACACTAGACATGGATGCCGTCGAAAACTTTGTTTCATTTCATTCCGTTTGAAAAAAAAAAACAGAATTTGTCTACGAAATTCAATTTGGATTCGTATGAAAACAGAAAATTGTTCCATACTTACCGTAATTTTCTTTTCCTGGTGCCTATCCATGGCAGCATACCTGTGACAAGCTCCGCCTTGGCTCCTCCCTCAGGACTAGTGAATATTATAAAAGAAAAGGTTAGTACAGCCCCCGCATTCTCGTTAATATAGAATACCGAGGGTGGGAATGTATGCTGCCATGGATAGGCACCAGGAAAAGAAAATTACGGTAAGTATGGAACAATTTTCTGTTTTCCTGGTGCCTCCATGGCAGCATACCTGTGACAAATAACTAGCTGAGACGGGTGGGATAATGCTTAGAGGTTTATTTAAAGAATTTATTATTTAGAAGAGGCTAAGGCCGAAGTGATTGCCTGTCTGCCAAACTCCACTGAGGAGAGAGCTCCTGGGTCCACCCTGTAATGTTTCAGGAATGTGTGTTGGGATGACCAGGTTGCTGCCCGACAAATAGTTTCGATCGACACATTCGCTCTTGCCGCCCAAGAGGCAGAGACCGCTCTTGTGGAGTGCGCCCTGACCGCTGAAGGGGTCTCTAGTCCCTTTGTCCTGTACACCTTGTGGATGAGTTTGACGATCCATGAAGCGATCGTTCTGGCTGATGCCTCCTTTCCTTTACGTTTTCCCCAGGGAATTATGAACAGTCTGATGGAAGCCCGGAATGGAGCTGTGGCTTGGAGATAGCATTTCAGAGTGGAGGCGATGTCTAATTCATGAAGAGTGACAGAGTCCTGTTCAGAAAATGTTGGGAGTGCCCAGGGTTCTGACATGCTCAAGGATGAAGCGACCTTGGGAATGAACCCTCGTATTGTTCTAAGTTCCACTCTATCTGGGTAAAAAATAATGTGATCCTGATCTGCTCCCAAAGCTTGAAGCTCTGACACCCGCCTGCCGGAGGTTATGGCTATCAGAAAGGCTAATTTTAAAGTTAGGTTCCAGAGTGATATTGAGTCCGAAGGGGCAAAGGGTGGATTGGCTAAGGACTCCAGGATGACCGTAAGGTCCCAAGTGGGAAAAGATTGTTTAGACGGTGGTCTGATCTTCCTGACGGCCTTAAAAAATTGGATTAACAATGGGTCCTCCGCCCATCTTCTACTGGTTGCTGCTGAGATCGCTGACACCTGTACCTTCAAAGTACTCAATGCAAGACCCAGGTCCAGGCCTGCCTGCAGGAACTCAAGAATTTGAGATGACGAAGGGGAACCTGGATCACAGTTTCTATCAAGCATGAAGGTCTTGAAGTTGTTCCATACTTTATCATATATGTTGTTTGTGGATGGTTTTCTTGCCTTGAGCAGGGTTGCGATCACCTTGTCGGAGCACCCTAGGGATTGGAACCTTTCCCTTTCAGTTGCCAGATGTGAAGGTCCAGCCTGCGGGGATCTGGGTGGGTGTGACATCCTTGCGTCAGGAGGAGGGGTACTATTGGAACTTTGACTGGAGGACTGGTGCTCAGATCCATTGCCATAGGGAACCAAGGCCTTCTTGGCCAGTATGGCAGAACCGCTATCACCGTCGATGTCTCCCTCACGAGTCTTGACAGGAACCTCGGTATGAGGGGCCGTGGGGGAAAAGCGTAGGCCCGATCGCATGCCCACGGGGCTGATAGGGCATCTGTTGCCTCCGCCTGGGGGTGCGGAAATCTCGAGATAAACCTTGGAAGTTTGGTGTTGGATGCTGTCGCAAAGAGATCTATCTCGAGGGGCCCCCACTGGATCATTATCCAGTTGAAGATTTCCGGGTGTAAGGACCACTCGTTGGTGTCTGCGAACCTGCGGGAAAGGCTGTCTGCCCTTGAGTTGAGATGGCCGGGCAGATAGACTGCCCTCAGGTCCTTCAGATTCCTTTCGGCCCAGAGGAATATGGGCTCCACCTCGTTCAGGAGGGATCTGCTGCGCGTTCCCCCTTGACGGTGCACATAAGATACCGCGGCCCTGTTGTCCATTCTGAGGAGAACTGGTTTGCCCGAAATCTCGAACTCCAGGGCTAGCAGTGCAAGATAGGCCGCTCTGAGCTCCAGGATATTGGACACCACGCCTTCTGCATTGAAGGACCATCTCCCTTGTACTGAGGTCTTGTTGGAATGTGCTCCCCAACCAGCTGCGCTGGCATCGGTAGTAATTATGATCCAGTCGACATGCCCTAGCGGGCGAGACTTCAGAAGCGACTGTCTCTTCATCCACCAATGTAGACTCCTGAGCATCCGGGTTGTCAGGTGTATGGGTTGGGATAGATATCGTTTGTTCCACATTCTTAAGAACTCCAGCTGAAAATGTCTCAAATGCCAGTGGGCCCAGGGGACCATAGGGATGCATGATGACATCCGACCTATCAGGCTCAAACAATTTGAGGCTGTCAGGTAGGATCTCAAGCTCACCTTCTTCATCTGTTGGATAATGGAAGATACCATCTGAGGAGGGAGAGACACTGATCCTTTCATTGTATTGAACAGGGCTCCCAGATAGACCATCTCTTGGGTCGGAGAGAGAAGACTTTTCTCGTAATTTATCTTCCAACCGAAATCCACTAGTGTTGTTAACAGGATATCCCTGTGTTCTAATAACTGGGTTGGGTTCTTCGCCAGGAGTAGAAGGTCGTCCAGATAGTGATACACCCGGAGCCCCAATTCTCTCAGAGGTGCTATGATGGCAATCAGGGTTTTTGTAAAGACTCTGGGTGACGTGCAGAGGCCAAACGGAAGGCTCCGAAATTGGAGATGTACTTGCCCCACCGCAAATCTCAGGTATTTCTGGAACGTAGGGAGTATAGGTATGTGTAAGTAGGCGTCTTGCAGGTCTATAGACAACATCCAATCCCCTGGTTGGACTACGCGAATGATCGTCTGAAGAGACTCCATCTTGAACTTTTCCAGAAAAATGTAGCGATTTAGCCTCTTTAGGTCTATCACAGGTCTCCACCCTCCGTTTCTTTTGGGGACTAGAAACAGGGTGGAATAGAAACCTGAAAATCTCTCGGATGGAGGCACTGGAACTACTGCCCGTTGTTCCTGTAGGGAAAGAAGAAATCGCTTCAGAGCTTCCGCCTTTTGAGGAGATCTTGACACCCTTGTCGGAGAAAAATAGTCCTTGGGGGGTTGGTTTAGGAAGGACCAGGAATGACCGTGTTTGACTGTTGCAACTACCCAGGGATCCCTGCATTTTTGTTCCCAAATCTTTGAGAACTGTTTCAACCTGGCCCCCACAGGGATCACTTGGGCTGGCCTGGCGTCAAAAAGATTTTGATGGCTCCTGTGGGGTAGGTACCGGCCTCTGCCTCCTGGACTTGAGAAACGTCGACTGTGTGCTCTTCCAGTTGTGCCTGAAGCCTTTCCCTTGTCTTGATTGTCGGTAGTCCCTATTTTTGGAATATTGGAACCTTGGTGCAGAGGATCTGAAACGTCTAGATCGCCTGTCTTGAGGAAGTAGGCCTGACTTTCCGCCGGTGACCCGAGAGATGGCTTTGTCGAGTTTTTCCCCGAACAAGGCTTTACCGTCAAAAGGTATCTTGCACCAATTTTGCTTCGAGGCAACGTCCGCTGCCCATGGTTTTAGCCACAGTGCCCTTTTGGCCATTACTGTGTGAAGCATTGCCCTTGCGGAGCAACGAATGGAATCGATGGCGGCTTCTCCAATGAAGTCGGCTGAGAGCTTCAGCTCATCCAATGCCCTTATTATCTCTTCTTTAGGGATATCCTGTTGGATTGCCGACTCTATATTATCTGTCCAGACGCGTAGTGCGTTGGACACTGATGTCAGAGCTATTGCAGGTTTACAGGCATATCCTGCCATCTGATAGGCCTTCTTAAGGTCAAGGTCCATCCTTCTATCCAGAGGGTCCTTGAAGGAGGTTGAATCATCTAGGGGTAAAGTGACGTTCTTGGCCAGCCTTACCACTGCGGCATCTACCACCGGCGGGCCGTCCAGCATTTTGGAATCTGCCTCGGAGAGAGGGTATAATTTTCCCAATCGATTGGTGGAAAGTCTTTTGTCTGTCCTCCCCCATTCTTCCTCGATCACCTCCCTGATTTCCTCCATAAGAGGGAAGAAGGAGATCTGGCGCTTAAGGAAGGGGAAGTATGATTTGGACTTCCTGACCTCCACGTTGGAATCCTCCCAACCGATTGCTTGTTTAACGGCCTGCACATAGGGCTGGACCATGGCAAAGGCAAAGCCAGAGGCATCTGTGTCATCTGAGGAATCCTCTGAAATGGCCATTTCGTCCTGATGCTTAGAGGAGGAGGGAGGGAACAGACGACCACTTCCACTGGTGGATGGACCAGGAATGGAGGCCTCAGCCATCAGCTCCTGAGGAGGAGATGCCGGTTGTTGTGTCGGCCTTGTAGCGACCAATTCCGTAAGGGAGTCTTTTACTGCCTTTTTAAGGAGATCTGCCACCTGTAGGCTCTCAGACTCTCTGTCTGCTGCATAGTCTCTAAGGCAGTCTCGACAAATTAGTTTGTCCGGAAGTGGGGAGCCTCCGCAGGCCTGACATCTGGTAGGTCTAGGTCTCGGGGAGCGTGAATGACGGCGCCTCTTAGCTGAAGCTTTCCTGCCGCTTCTGTAATGCCCATGTCTGGGTGACCTGTCTCTGCTGTGACAGGAATCATCATCGTCATCTCCATATCGCCTTGAGGTCTTCTTAGACGTCTTCTGGCGTACAGGACTGAAATACAAAAGTATTGTCCTTAGTGCACTCTTTTTTTTTTTTTTTTTTTTAAAACTTACCTGGGCGTAGGTCCTTACCTTGGGAGTAGAGTAGGATCTTGAGCGGGCGGCGAAAGGCTCATGTTTAGGCGGCTTAGCAGAGGTAACGGCTAGGAAAGAGTCAGAGGAAAAAGGCGTCAACCAGTCGTGCGCTGATTCACGGAAAAGAAGGGAATTTGCCTACAAAAGTGACGATTCCCACCCCCCGTTACTGTGTGTTGTGTTTTTGTGTTTTTTTTTTTTTTTTTAAATCCATTTTTTATATATATATTTTTTTTTTGGAGGCTCCGATTTAAATAATTTAATATATTAATAAATTAATTCTTTTTAAGTGAAAAGAGACATTCCATCAGAGCTATACCAATATATTCGGATGATCACATGTACAAAAACAAATGCATTAAAACATGCCTTACCTTAACAGGGGTGGGAATAGCCTGGAACTCTAGAGTGTAATTCTCTTGTTGACCACAGGCATTTCACTTGTGCTGCTGGGGAAATAAATAGGAGGAGGGGAAGTGATGTCGTGCTAAAGCTCCTCCTCTGACACTCTGAGGGCAAAAAGAACCATTCGCCCTCAAAAAAGATGGCCGCCGAAGCTTCCGACGCTACCGCGCACGCGCCGAACGTCAAAACTGACCGTCGAAACATACGACCCGCCGGCGCATGCGCAGACGACGGCGGGAACGCTATACTATTATAAAATGACACAGACTCGCCACGCGCGGCCCCTAGTGAGTCTGGGAGTGACAAACACACATGGGAAAGGAAAGGGGGGCCTGCTAGGACTATGGGGACCGCGGAAACAGAGCGCAGGAGAGAGGAAGGACAGATGAGACTGGAGGGAAAAAACAAACCTCAGGGACAGAGCAAAAGCTGCTACCTCTGCTGCCATAGACTGGAGCCTGAACGCCCATACTGCAGGTAAAGCTCTTACTTAAGAGACAAACTGCTTGTCCCAAAAGATCCTACAGAAGGGACTTCCAACCTTATAAGCGCATTTAGCTGCCCAAGAGAAGGAACTGCGTCCGGGAGAGGCTTGAACCCGGACGGACGCTGCCGAATGCAGAAGGTAAGGACGCCGACCAGGATTCACTGCCATGAGGTATGAGGAAAAAAAGGAGAATGCGGGGGCTGTACTAACCTTTTCTTTTATAATATTCACTAGTCCTGAGGGAGGAGCCAAGGCGGAGCTTGTCACAGGTATGCTGCCATGGAGGCACCAGGAAATATGAATTTTCATTAAATTCGGAAACTTTGTTAAAATAATGAAAATTCGTTATGATGAATTTATCATTATGAGGGGTTCCCACCATCCCTGTGCTGTGCTGACTTGGGTTTTTAACTTTTAAGTTTGTTAACTTTTTGTAACAGTTACGAATGTTCGTTATGATGAATTTATCATTATGTGGGGTCCCCACCATCCCTGTACTGAGTTCCCAGGTCTGTACACCTGCTGTACCCATTATGAGAGGTTCCTACCATCCCTGTGCTGAGCTGACTGATTGGTGAACAAAACACCAGTCACATTTCTGTTAATCTGGATCCGAAATTCATTAACGAAATTTTGTGTAGCGCCGGCTCCTGAAGAGCACTCGCTATGTGTTTTTCTCTATTTAACATTCCTAGAACCGCAGTTTGGTTTTGGGTTTAATTAAACCAAATTATGGTTTCAGTACCAGTGTAGATGGATTGCACTGTGTTCTGCTTGGCCCTAGGTGGCGCTGTCATCTCTGGCAGGTGTGAGAACGCAGTTCAGCTGGGCACATTGATTACCATTCTTTCTCGGAAACCAGCCCAGTGGGCGTAACATCCTGCTGAGCATTCTGGGAGAGGGTACATAAGGTACTGACATCACGTACTTCTGGGTTCCGGTCCAGAAGATCTTTCTGTCTGTTTGGTCCTGGTCCTCCCGACCAGCCCCTATCACTCTCATGGCCTGGGGTGCAGATCCATCCAATTCCGAGTCTCGGGGCTGGCTAGCCCGAGGCAGAGTAACTGGAGGGAGGATTCTTAGGTGGTCTGGTGCTGTCTCGTCTGTGGAGAGGCCCAGCAACTAAGGAAGTAACCAGGGGAGGACTCTTTGGGGGAAGGCCACGCTGGAGGTTGGCTTCTCAGAAAGAGCCTGGAGGCTTGGTTGAAAGACCACAATTGAATCTACACTCGTACGGTATCGCCGGGCCGGTTGCAAGATACTGGTACCGTATGAGGGTTCTCTAAGTTTTGTCTATATCCTTCAGTTACTAAACGTCTGTGGCAGAGACTCTATTACAAGTGTTCTACAATAAGTCTGTGACAGAGACTTTATTCAAATGTTCCATATGCAAGTCTGTGGCAGAGGCTTCACTTTATCTGAACACTCTATCGGCTGCAAGGCCTAGTGAGAGGAGGTCTATCTGGTAGCGGTGAGGATCCAGTTGTGAATGGCTATTCTCTGGATTTTTATAGTGAGAGACTTCCTACTTTGAATAAGTTCCAAGAGTACCTGAACTTTATACCTGAACCCCTTATTGAGAGACTGTGTTTTGTCTACTCCTTTTTGCAAATAAAAATCCCAAAAGCGGATCCAGTGTCAGTCTCTACAATTTCTTGGGCCATCAACCTCAGGAAATCCCTAGACGCAGACGAGGTCAAGAAGGTAACGGTAAGCCCAATAAAATCAACAGCTCCTTCGGGGGTCAGTGCTACATGCGTATGAAATTCATAAGCATAAAAATTACCATAGGGTTCCCACCATCCCTGTGCTGAGTTCCCAGCTCTGTACACCTGCTGCGTCCATTATGGGGGGTTCCCACCATCCCTGTGCTGAGTTCCCAGGTCTGTACACCCGCTGTGCCCACTATGAGGGGTTTCCACCATCCCTGTGCTGAGTTCCAAGGTCTGTACACCTGCTGCGTCCATTATGAGGGGTTCCCACCATCCCTGCGCTGAGTTCCCGGGTCTGGGTGTGCACCCACTGTGCCCATTGAGGGGTTCCCACCATCCCTGTGCTGAGTTCCCAGGTCTGTACACCTGCTGTGTTCATTATGAGGTGTTCCCACCATCCCTGCGCCGAGTTTCCGGGTCTGAGTGTGCACCCACTGTGCCCATTATGAGGGGTTTCCGCCATCCCTGCGCTGAGTTCCCGGGTCTGAGTGTGCACCCACTGTGCCCATTATGAGGGGTTTCGGCCATCCCTGTGCTGTGTTGACTTCCTCTGATTGGTGATAAAAACATCAGTCACAATTCTGTTAATTTGGATCCGAAATTCGTTAACGAAATTTTGTATTTCATATAAAATTTGTAAGCATAGAAATTTCCCATAGGGTTCCCACCATCCCTGTGCTGTGCTGACTTCCTGGGTTTTTAACTTTTAGGTTCGTCAACTTTTCATAACAATTACAAATTTTCGTTTTGATATTGAATCCGAAATTCGTAAATGAAATTTCGTGTTTCATAAGGAATTCTTATGCATAAAAATTTGTATTTTGGATTCGTATGAATGTACGAATTTTCCGATTCGCAATCTGTGTTTGGGATGCAGTTAAAGCATAAGTTCACCTTTTGTAACATGTAACATGTTACAGATGCACCAGCTTCCGAACTGAGCTTGCTGTCACAGTCTAAAAAAAAAAAACAAAAAAAAAAAAAACCCAGCCGTGCGCGGCTCTGCCTGGCCACGTCATTCATTCCCAGAGTTTTGTGAATGTGAAAACTGCAAGTACCAACAGCCTTTGCAGCTGTTGGCATGTAGTTCTCAATGAACTAGCGAGGGCGCTGTTGATCGCTCTAGGAGTTGAGCTGCATTGAGCTTCCTTTCATTGTGTAACTGCCTGCTCGTATCGGAGGTATGAACAGACAGCTAGGCAGACAGTCTGCAGGACCGTGACCTTACACCCATAATCTTCTGATCATGGGGGACAATGCTTTACAGTCTCCTAACAAAAAAAATAATAATACATGCATTTTTTTTTTTACCTGCAAAATTATGTGCATTTTTTTTTTTTTATAAAGATGAACTTATCCTTTGACATTAAAGGTAGACTTATCCTTTGAACTTATAAAAACATGGAGGCTGCCATTGCTGATTACTCCTGAAAATATTAATAGCCTGGCTTTCCTATTGGCCCTCCTGCTTCAATACATTAATCATAGACCTCAAACAAGTAAACAAATGATTTCCCAATCAAAATCCTCCTCCTTCTCTGGGTCATTAATACTACTGAAACCAGTTGTCTGCAAGATAACCAATCAAGTAGCAAAATACAGCTACACAACAATCAAATCAGTTTGTTTTGAATTGCCTTATGGCAGTCGTGACATTGCAAGAGGAGTTCTGATTGGTCGTTATAGGTTACTGTAATTTGAACAATGGTACTTTACTATATGATTCAATCATATTTGTTGAAACTGGGGATTTAAAAAAAATCTGAACTGAGCACAGCAAACTGTCAGATTCAAAAACTGTTAGACCCCATTCACACCTGAGCGTTTTGTAGCTTGACGCCTAAAGCTACAAAACGCTGGAGGGGAAAAAATCCATTATTCTCAATGGAGATGGTTCACATCTCCACTCCAAGTCGCCTGAAGCCCTACGCCTGAAGCTCAAACAAGTTCCGGACCCTTTTTTGTCACGCAAATCGGGCTGATTTGGGCGTTTTTCTTCTTTTAACATTGGTGACCTTTTGCCCTGCACAAATTCGCGTCAAATCGCGGTAAAAAATGCGGTAAAAAATGCCGCGAACCGCGGTAAAAAACGCTGCAAAACGCGGTAAAAAACGCTTATAAAACACTACGCTTAGGTGTGAATGCAGCCTTATGCAGGGTAGGTTTGGCTGTTCTACAGACACTATCAAGTACAGTACCTAAAAATGAACCTCCAGCCTCACCGCCAGGCCCGGACTGGGACAAAAAATAGGCCCGGGCAGTTTGGAATGAGCAGCCCATGACACTATAACCGGCCTCTTTCCCACTTTCCATCCTGATGAATCCCCCGGGAGAGGGGAGGGGGAAACCCGGCAAAGGTGCGTGGGGCGAGAGGGACAGGGAAAGAGTGAAAGGAGGGGGGCAGAGAGCACAGTGAAGAACCTTGAGAACATGGGGTGGGGCGAGAGTACAAGGGGGCTGGAGAGCACTGTGGGGGGAGGCAGAGAGCATGGGGGGGCAGAGAGCACAGGGGAGAGGCAAGCACAAGGGGGCCGGAGAGCATGGGGGGGGACTGGAGAGCACAGGGGGAAGCAAAAACACAGGGTGGGGCGGAGAGCACAGGGGGAAGCGGAGAGCACAGGGGGGAGGCGGAGAGCACAGGGGGGAGGCAGAGAGAACAGGGGGTAGGCGGAGATCAATGGGGGGGGGCTGTAGTGCACTGGAGGCAGTTTAGAGCATGGGGAGGTGGAGATAACAGGGGGGCTAGAAAGCACAGGGAGAGAGATGGAGGGCTCCGGGGGCAGCGTAGAGCATGGGGGGAGGTGGAGAGCACAGAGGGCAGGTGGAGAGAAGAGGGGGGCGGTGAAGAGCACAGGGGGAGAGGCAGAGGGCAGTGTAGAACATAGGGGGAGGTGGAGAGCACAGGGGGTGAAGTGCAGGGCACAGGGGGCAGCGTAGAGCATGGGGGGAGGTGGAGAGCACAGGAGGGAGATGGAGAGCACAGGGGGTGAGGCGGGCACAGGTGGGCAGCATAGAGCATGGGGGGAGGTGGAGATCACAGGGGGAGGTGAAAAGCACAGCGGGAGAGGCGGAGGGCACAGGGGGAGAAGTGGAAGGCACAGGGGGCAGCCAAGAGTATGGGGGGGAGGTGGAGAGCACAGGGAGAGAGAGGCAGAGGGCACAGCAGAGAGAGAGAGGCGGAGGGCACAGGAGAGAGAGAGAGAGAGGCGGAGGGCACAGCAGAGAGAGAGAGAGGCGGAGGGCACAGCAGAGAGAGAGAGAGAGGCGGAGGGCACAGCAGAGAGAGAGGCGGAGGGCACAGCAGAGAGAGAGAGAGGCGGAGGGCACAGGGGGCAGTGTAGAGCATGGGGGTGGTGGAGAGCCCAGGAGTGAGGAGGAGAGCACGGGGGGGCTTGATAGCACTGGGGGAGAAGTGGAGGGTACAGGGGACTGTGAAGAGCATGGGGGGAAGTGGAGAGCACAGGGAGAGAGACGAAGAGCAGCAGAGAGCATGGGGGGAAGTGGAGAGCACAGGGAGAGAGACGAAGAGCAGCAGAGAGCATGGGGGGAGGTGGAGAGCACTGGGGGAGGTGAAGAGCACAGGGGGAGAGCGTAGAGCACAGGAGGAGGTAAAAAAGCATACGGGGGAGAGGCGGAGGGCACAGGGGGGCAGTGTAGAGCATGGGGGTGGTGGAGAGCACGGGGGGGCTGGATAGCACTGGGGGAGAAGTGGAAGGTACAGGGGGCAGCCAAGAGCATGGGGGGGGAGGTGGAGAGCACAGGAAGAGAGAGGCAGAGGGCACAGCAGAGAGCGAGAGAGGCAGAGGGCACAGCAGAGAGCGAGAGAGGTGGAGGGCACAGCAGAGAGAGAGAGGCAAAGGACACAGCAGAGAGAGAGAGGCGAAGGACACAGCAGAGAGAGAGAGAGGCGGAGGGCACAGCAGAGATAGAGAGAGGCGGAGGGCACAGCAGAGAGAGAGAGGCGGAGGGCACAGCAGAGAGAGAGAGAGAGAGAGGCGGAGGGCACAGCAGAGAGAGAGAGGCGGAGGGCACAGCAGAGAGAGAGAGGCGGAGGGCACAGCAGAGAGAGAGAGGCGGAGGGCACAGCAGAGAGAGAGAGGCGAAGGGCACAACAGAGAGAGAGGTGGAGGGCACACCAGAGAGCGAGAGGCGGAGGGCACAGCAGAGAGAGAGGCGGAGGGCACAGCAGAGAGAGAGGCGGAGGGCACAGCAGAGAGAGAGAGAGGCGGAGGGCACAGCAGAGAGAGAGAGAGGCGGAGGGCACAGCAGAGAGAGAGAGAGGCGGAGGGCACAGCAGAGAGAGAGAGAGGCGGAGGGCACAGCAGAGAGAGAGAGAGAGAGGCGGAGGGCACAGCAGAGAGAGAGAGAGGCGGAGGGCACAGCAGAGAGAGAGAGAGAGAGAGGCGGAGGGCACAGCAAAGAGAGAGGCGGAGGGCACAGCAGAGAGAGAGAGAGGCGGAGGGCACAGCAGAGAGAGAGAGGCAGAGGGCACAGCAGAGAGAGAGGCAGAGGGCACAGCAGAGAGAGAGGCGGAGGGCACAGCAGAGAGAGAGAGAGAGGCGGAGGGCACAGCAGAGAGAGAGAGGCGGAAGACACAGCAGAGAGAGAGAGGTGGAGGGCACACCAGAGAGAGAGAGGCGGAGGGCACACCAGAGAGAGAGAGGCGGAGGGCACACCAGAGAGAGAGAGGCGGAGGGCACACCAGAGAGAGAGAGAGGCGGAGGGCACAGCAGAGAGAGAGGCGGAGGGCACAGCAGAGAGAGAGGCGGAGGGCACAGCAGAGAGAGAGAGGCGGAGGGCCCAACAGAGAGAGAGAGAGGCGGAGGGCCCAGCAGAGAGAGAGGCGGAGGGCACAGCAGAGAGAGAGAGAGGCGGAGGGCACAGCAGAGAGAGAGAGGCGGAGGGCACAGCAGAGAGAGAGAGAGGCGGAGGGCACAGCAGAGAGAGGCGGAGGGCACAGCAGAGAGAGGCGGAGGGCACAGCAGAGAGAGGCAGAGGGCACAGCAGAGAGAGAGAGAGGCAGAGGGCACAGCAGAGAGAGAGAGAGGCAGAGGGCACAGCAGAGAGAGAGGCGGAGGGCACAGCAGAGAGAGAGAGAGAGGCGGAGGGCACAGCAGAGAGAGAGAGAGGCAGGGGGCACAGCAGAGAGAGGCAGGGGGCACAGCAGAGAGAGGCAGAGGGCACAGCAGAGAGAGGCAGAGGGCACACGGTGGGGGGGGTAGAGATAAGCAGGATAGGAGGAGGGGTGAAGCGGCTGCATAGAGAAGAATTATTCTCTCCATCTTCCTCCCGCAGTACCTGAAAGCCTGCAAGAGGGAGAGGAGCAGAAGCAGAAGCATTCAGAGACTGTGGGAGGAGGATGGAGAGAATGATTCTTCTCTATGCAGCCGCCCCACCCCCTCCTCCTATTCAGGTTACAGGTGGCCACACTTACGTTCTGATCCGGGGCTGCATCAGGCTCCTCCCCTAGTCACGCCCCCATGCTCCAAAGGCTTAACTCTACTGGCGGCCGTGGAGAGGTCTCTCCTCTAGCCCCTCCCCCTTCATATTTCAGTACCCCTGGTACCCCTGGTGCCCATGGCTGAGCCTGAGCTGACTGGGCGGCCGCGGAAAAGTTAGGGGACTGGCGCGGGCTTAAAGAAGAGCAGCCTGCCTTGTCCCCACAAGCAATCAGCCGTTGTGACAGAACACGTGACTTGTTAACGAGATTTGCAGCTGTTACTATAGCAACCAGGGACGTTATAGGGGATTTGGCTGTTCTGTTCTGTGATTGGTTGAACGGACTATAACTTCTCAGCACTGGCCGGTGTCTTGTAAAATAGTGTCCTCCATCAGATGGTGTCCCCTGCGTACTGCGCATGCGCCGTACACAGGAACACAGATTCCGAAAATTGCCGAGGATGAACGGTGCCTGCGCCGTGAGTCCAGGTTCCATCCCCACTATCCAAGTGGACATAGAGTTAGAATAAAAAAGAGCCGAGCGGAGCGAGGCCGAGCCCGAAGCGTGGCGAGCGAAGCTCGCCCGCGAGGGGCCCTCTAAAATTCTTAACCCTATGTCCGCTTGGATAGTGGGGCTACCTCCTCCACTCACGGCGCAGGCGCCGTTCAGCTTCGGAGTTTTTTCGAAGCCTCGTCTGCTCCGTACTGCGCATGCGCAGTACGGAGCGGACAGCATTTGATAGGCGGACACTATTAGGCAGAACACCGGCAGAGCGGCAGATGCTCTGCGCGGGGGAAGAGTGCGGACGTGTTTGCCTGGAGTACCTGGCCGCATCGGATAGCATGCCGATTGCTTCTATATCACTGTCATCTACAAGGAGCTTTCTGCCCGTGAGTGTCTGAAGGTCTTTACATTTACTATTTCAGTCCCGAGAGATTTTAAATTTATGTCTTTTTTTTTTTCCCACCACAAATTAATATTTTTTTTTGTGCTGTAAACCAAAAAGCGACACTTAAAAAAAAATATTGTGTGTGTTTGAGGTCTTTTTTTTTTTTTTTTTTTTTTTTATTCCTATATCCCCAAAATTAAAAAAAAAAAAAAAAAAAAAAAATTTCTTCATCAGTTTAGGCCAATATATAGTCTACATATTTTTGGTAAACAAATGCAGTAAGTTTATATATTGATTGGTTTGCGCAAAAGTTATAGCGCCTACAAACTATGGGAAAGATTTATGGCATTTTTATAATTCATATACGTTTTTTTTTTTCTATCAATGGCGGTGATCTGCGTGTGGGTTTTTTTTTCGGTATTGTGGTGCACAGATAAGACACTTTTGACACTTTTTTTTTGGACCAGTGACATTTATACAGCGATCAGTGCTATGAATATGCACTAATTACTGTGTAATTGTTCCTGGCAGGGAAGGGGTTAAATATGTGTTCCCTCAGTGTGTGCGACCTGTATGGCGATGTCACTGACGGGGAGCAGAAATCATTCCTACTCCAGGATTCAGGGCTGGTGCAAGGATTGTTGACACCCTAGGCGAAACCCCCCCCCCCCCGGCTGCGCACATGACTCCACCTTACCCTGCCCTTGCTACACATGACCTATCTGACCCCTACACTGACCCCTTGACACAAACGAATCCACCTGACTCCTACTTCCTGCACTACTCACATCATGCTGACACCTACACTGACCTACCTGATAATTACACCGACCTACCTGGCACCTACACTAACCCACCTGACACCTACACTGCCAATTACACTGACCATCACACTGACCATCACGCTGACACCTACACTAACCATCACGCTGACACCTACACTGACCATCACGCTGACACATACCCTGATGCATCACCCTGAAAACGCATCCACTGACACATCACACAGACACATACACGTACACTGGCATGACATGCACTGACACATACCCTGACATGACACATACACTGACACATACACTAACACATACAATGGCACTGACTCATCACACTGACTCATCACACTGACTCATCACACTGACACGTACACTGGCATGACATACACTGACACATACAATGGCACTGACACTGACGCATCACACTGACGCATCACACTGACGCATCACACTGACGCAGACACATACACCTACACTGGCATGACATACACTGACACATACCCTGACATGACACATACAATGAAACATACACTAACACATACAATGGCACTGACACTGACACATTCACTGCCCATCATACTGACATACACTGACCATCATACTGACACATACACTGACAATCATACTGACTCATACACTGACCATCATACTGACTCATACACTGACCATCATACTGACTCATACACTGACCATCATACTGACTCATACACTGACCATCATACTGACGCATCACACTGACGCGTAGACTGACCGTCACGCTGACGCGTAGACTGACCGTCACGCTGACGCGTAGACTGACCGTCACGCTGACGCGTACACTGACGCGTCACGCTGACGCGTACACTGACGCGTCACGCTGACGCGTACACTGACGCTCACACTGACCATCACACTGGCGCGCACACTGACGCGTACGCTGACCATCACGCTGACCATCACGCTGACACCTACGCTGACCATCACGCTGACCATCACGCTGACCATCACGGTGACGCGCACACTGATGCGCACACTGACCATCACACTGACGCATCACACTGACGCATCACACTGACGCATCACATTGACGCATCACACTGACGCGTACACTGACCGTCACACTGACGCGTAGACTGACCGTCACGCTGACGCGTACACTGACGCGTACACTGACGCTCACACTGACCATCACACTGGCGCGCACACTGACGCGTACGCTGACCATCACGCTGACGCGTACGCTGACCATCACGCTGACGCGTACGCTGACCATCACGCTGACACCTACGCTGACCATCACGCTGACCATCACGCTGACATCACGCTGACGCGCACACTGACGCGCACACTGACGCGCACACTGACCATCACACTGACCATCACACTGACGCGTACACTGACCATCACACTGACCATCACACTGACGCGTACACTGACGCGTACACTGACGCGTACACTGACGCATCACACTGACCATCACACTGATCATCACACTGACCATCACACTGACGCATCACACTGACGCATCACACTGACCATCACACTGACGCGTACACTGACCATCACACTGACGCGTACACTGACCATCACACTGACGCGTACACTGACCATCACACTGACGCGTACACTGACCATCACACTGACGCGTACACTGATCATCACACTGACCATCACACTGACGCGTACACTGACCATCACACTAACCATCACACTGACCATCACACTGACGCGTACACTGACCATCACACTGACGCGTAAACTGACGCGTACACTGAGGCGTACACTGACGCATCACACTGACGCATCACACTGACGCATCACACTGACCATCACACTGGTGCATACACTGACCATCACACTGACGCGTACACTGACCATCACACTGACGCGTACACTGACCATCACACTGACGCGTACACTGACCATCACACTGACGCGTACACTGACCATCACACTGACGCGTACACTGACCATCAAACTGACGCGTACACTGACCATCACACTGACGCGTACACTGACCAGCACACTGACCATCACACTGACCAGCACACTGACCATCACACTGACCAGCACACTGACCATCACACTGACCATCACACTGACCATCACACTGACGCATCACACTGACGCATCACACTGACCATCACAATGACGCATCACACTGACGCGTACACGGACATCACACTGACGCGTACACTGACCATCACACTGACACGTACACTGACCATCACACTGACGCGTACACTGACCATCACACTGACGCGTACACTGACCATCACACTGACGCGTACACTGACGCGTACACTGACCATCACACTGACGCGTACACTGACCATCACACTGACGCGTACACTGACCATCACACTGACCCCCGGCTGCGCACATGACTCCACCTTACCCTGCCCTTGCTACACATGACCTATCTGACCCCTACACTGACCCCTTGACACAAACTAATCCACCTGACTCCTACTTCCTGCACTACTCACATCATGCTGACCCCTACACTGACCTACCTGATAATTACACCGACCTACCTGTCACCTACCCTAACCCACCTGACACCTACACTGCCAATTACACTGACGCGTACACTGACCATCACGCTGACGCGTACACTGACCATCATGCTGACGCGTACACTGACCATCACGCTGACACCTACACTGACCATCACGCTGACCATCACACTGACGCGTACACTGACGCGTACACTGACACATACACTGACACATACACTGACGCGTACACTAACCATCACACTGACCATCACACTAACGCATACACTGACGCATCACACTGACCATCACACGGATGCATCACACTGACGCGTACACTGACCATCACACTGATGCATACACTGACGCATACACTGACGCGTACACTGACGCATCACACTGACGCGTACACTGACCATCACACTGACGCGTACACTGACGCGTATTGGTCTAGGTTTGAGTGTGCTACATTCCCTAAGTCTGGAAAGGAGTACTGGGGTTGTACGCACGGCCTGGCCACCACAGAAACTTGAAACTTGTCCATTTTTTTTAATTATTTTTATTTTTTGGTCTAGGTTTGAGTGTGCTACATACCCTAAGTCTGGAAAGGAGTACTGGGGTTGTACGCACTGCCTGGCCACCACAGAAACTTGAAACTTGTCATCCATTTTTTTTTGGTCTAGGTTTGAGTGTGCTACATTCCCTACGTCTGGAAAGGAGTACTGGGGTTGTACGCACTGCCTGGCCTCCACAGAATCTTACAACTTGTCATCCCCTTTTTTATTTTATTTTTTTGGTCTAGGTTTGAGTGTGCTACATACCCTAAGTCTGGAAAGGAGTACTGGGGTTGTACGCACTGCCTGGCCACCACAGAATCTTACAACTTGTCATCCCCTTTTTTATTTTATTTTTTTTGGTCTAGGTTTGAGTGTGCTACATACCCTAAGTCTGGAAAGGAGTACTGGGGTTGTACGCACTGCCTGGCCACCACAGAAACTTGCAACTTGTCATCCCCTTTTTTATTTTATTTTTTTGGTCTAGGTTTGAGTGTGCTACATACCCTAAGTCTGGAAAGGAGTACTGGGGTTGTACGCACTGCCTGGCCACCACAGAAACTTGCAACTTGTCATCCCTTTTTTATTTTATTTTTTTTGGTCTAGGTTTGAGTGTGCTACATACCCTAAGTCTGGAAAGGAGTACTGGGGTTGTACGCACTGCCTGGCCACCACAGAAGCTTGCAACTTGTCATCCCCTTTTTTTTTTTGGTCTAGGTTTGAGTGTGCTACATTCCCTAAGTCTGGAAAGGAGTACTGGGGTTGTACGCACTGCCTGGCCACCACAGACACTTGCAACTTGTCATCCCCTTTTTTATTTTATTTTTTTTGGTCTAGGTTTGAGTGTGCTACATACCCTAAGTCTGGAAAGGAGTACTGGGGTTGTACGCACTGCCTAGCCACCACAGAAACTTGCAACTTGTCATCCCCTTTTTTATTTTATTTTTTTTGGTCTAGGTTTGAGTGTGCTACATACCCTAAGTCTGGAAAGGAGTACTGGGGTTGTACGCACTGCCTGGCCACCACAGAAACTTGCAACTTGTCATCCCCTTTTTTATTTTATTTTTTTGGTCTAGGTTTGAATGTGCTACATACCTTAAGTCTGGAAAGGAGTACTGGGGTTGTACGCACTGCCTGGCCACCACAGAAACTTGCAACTTGTCATCCCCTTTTCTATTTTATTTTTTTTGGTCTAGGTTTGAGTGTGCTACATACCCTAAGTCTGGAAAGGAGTACTGAGGTTGTACGCACTGCCTGGCCACCACAGCAACTTGAAACTTGTCATCCATTTTTTTTACTCTAGGTTTGAGTGTGCTACATTCCCTAAGTCTGGAAAGGAGTACTGGGGTTGTACGCACTGCCTGGCCACCACAGACACTTGCAACTTGTCATCCCCTTTTTTATTGTATTTTTTTTGGTCTAGGTTTGAGTGTGCTACATACCCTAAGTCTGGAAAGGAGTACTGGGGTTGTACGCACTGCCTGTCCACCACAGAAACTTGAAACTTGTCCATTTTTTTTGGTCTAGGTTTGAGTGTGCTACATTCCCTAAGTCTGGAAAGGAGTACTGGGGTTGTACGCACTGCCTGGCCACCACAGACAATTGCAACTTGTCATCCCCTTTTTTATTTTATTTTTTTGGTCTAGGTTTGAGTGTGCTACATACCCTAAGTCTGGAAAGGAGTACTGGGGTTGTACGCACTGCCTGGCCACCACAGAAACTTGAAACTTGTCCATTTTATTTTTTATTTTTTTGGTCTAGGTTTGAGTGTGCTACATACCCTATGTCTGGAAAGGAGTACTGGGGTTGTACGCACTGCCTGGCCACCACAGCAACTTGAAACTTGTCATCCATTTTTATTTTTGGTCTAGGTTTGAGTGTGCTACATACCTCAAGTCTGGAAAGGAGTACTGGGGTTGTACGCACTGCCTGGCCACCACAGAAACTTGAAACTTGTCATCCATTTTTTTTTGGTCTAGGTTTGAGTGTGCTACATACCCTAAGTCTGGAAAGGAGTACTGGGGTTGTACGCACTGCCTGGTCACCACAGAAACTTGCAACTTGTCATCCCCTTTTTTATTTTATTTTTTTTGGTCTAGGTTTGAGTGTGCTACATACCCTATGTCTGGAAAGGAGTACTGGGGTTGTACGCACTGCCACTCCACCTTACCCTGCCCTTGCTACACATGACCTATGTGACCCCTACACTGACCCCTTGACACAAACTAATCCACCTGACTCCTACTTCCTGCACTACTCACATCATGCTGAACCCTACACTGACCTACCTGATAATTACACCGACCTACCTGGCACCTACACTAACCCACCTGACACCTATACTGCCAATTACACTGACACCTACACTGACACATACACTGACGCGTACACTGACCATCACACTGACGCGTACACTGACCATCACACTGACGCGTACACTGACCATCACGCTGACACCTACACTGACCATCACGCTGACCATCACACTGACGCGTACACTGACCATCACACTGACCATCACACTGACACATACACTGACGCGTACACTGACCATCACACTGACGCATACACTGACGCATCACACTGACATCACACAGATGCATCACACTGACGCGTACACTGACGCGTACACTGACCATCACACTGATGCATACACTGACGCATACACTGACGCATACACTGACGCGTACACTGACCATCACACTGACGCATCACACTGACGCGTACACTGACGTGTACACTGACCATCACACTGACGCGTACACTGACGCGTATTGGTCTAGGTTTGAGTGTGCTACATTCCCTAAGTCTGGAAAGGAGTACTGGGGTTGTACGCACTGCCTGGCCACCACAGAAACTTGAAACTTGTCCATTTTTTTTTTATTATTTTTATTTTTTGGTCTAGGTTTGAGTGTGCTACATACCCTAAGTCTGGAAAGGAGTACTGGGGTTGTACGCACTGCCTAGCCACCACAGAAACTTGCAACTTGTCATCCCCCTTTTTTTTTTGGTCTAGGTTTGAGTGTGCTACATACCCTAAGTCTGGAAATGAGTACTGGGGTTGTACGCACTGCCTGGCCACCACAGAAACTTCCAAATATTCATCCCCTTTTTTATTTTATTTTTTTTGGTCTAGGTTTGAGTGTGCTACATACCCTAAGTCTGGAAAGGAGTACTGGGGTTGTACGCACTGCCTGTCCACCACAGAAACTTGAAACTTGTCCATTTTTTTTGGTCTAGGTTTGAGTGTGCTACATTCCCTAAGTCTGGAAATGAGTACTGGGGTTGTACGCACTGCCTGGCCACCACAGAAACTTGCAAATTGTCATCACCTTTTTTATTTTATTTTTTTTGGTCTAGGTTTGAGCGTGCTACATACCCTAAGTCTGGAAAGGAGTACTGGGGTTGTACGCACTGCCTAGCCACCACAGAAACTTGCAACTTGTCATCCCCTTTTTTATTTTATTTTTTTGGTCTAGGTTTGAGTGTGCTACATACCCTAAGTCTGGAAAGGAGTACTGGGGTTGTACGCACTGCCTGGCCACCACAGAAACTTGCAACTTGTCATCCCCTTTTTTATTTTATTTTTTTGGTCTAGGTTTGAGTGTGCTACATTCCCTAAGTCTGGAAAGGAGTACTGGGGTTGTACGCACTGCCTGGCCACCACAGAAACTTGAAACGTATCCATTTTTTTTTGGTCTAGGTTTGAGTGTGCTACATACCCTATGTCTGGAAAGGAGTACTGGGGTTGTACGCCCTGCCTGGCCACCACAGAAACTTGAAACTTGTCATCCATTTTTTTTTCTTGGTCCAGGTTTGAGTGTGCTACATACCCTAAGTCTGGAAAGGAGTACTGGGGTTGTACGCACTGCCTGGCCACCACAGAAACTTGCAACTTGTCATCCCCTTTTTTATTTTATTTTTTTTGGTCTAGGTTTGAGTGTGCTACATACCCTCAGTCTGGAAAGGAGTACTGGGGTTTAAACGCACTGCCTGGCCCCCACAGCAACTTGAAACTTGTCATTTTATTTATATATTTTTTTTATTTTTATTTTTTATTAGTCTAGGTTTGAGTGTGCTACATTCCCTAAATCTGGAATGGAGTACTGGGGTTGTACGCACTGCCTGGCCACCACAGAAACTTGCAACTTGTCATCCCCTTTTTTATTTTATTTTTTTTGGTCTAGGTTTGAGTGTGCTACATTCCCTGAGTCTGGAAAGGAGTACTGGGGTTGTACGCACTGCCTGGCCACCACAGAAACTTGCAACTTGTTATCCATTTTTTTTTTGGTCTAGGTTTGAATGTGCTACATACCCTAAGTCTGGAAAGGAGTACTGGGGTTGTACGCACTGCCTGGCCACCACAGCAACATAAAGCCTTGACGCCAGCACTGTTGGAGGTGATTCCGCCACCACGGTTAAAAAAAGAGCATATATGCCGAAGCATGGGGGCAGAAGGGGTGGAGGAGCGATTTGCTCCTACATTTTGCGGGAGGATGCCCCCATGCTTCGTCATATATATATTTTAGGCACAGGTTGCGTTAAATGTTAAATTTTTTTGCTATTTTTATTTTTTTTGTATTTGCTTTGCAGGTATGGTAAGTCCTACTGTTATACTGTAATGTTGCTTTGTTTTATTGTTAACCATCATTTGCTTATTTGCTTAACAGGTACGCTATTCAGCTGCAGCGCGGATTTATTTATCTTGACAGCAACAGCGTTTGCTCCCACGATATATAAAGCCGTGACTCCAGCACTATCAGAGGTGATTTCACCACCACAGTTAAAAAAAGAGCATATATGCCGAAGCATGGGGGCAGAAGGGGTGGAGGAGTAATTTGCTCCTATCTTTTGCAGGAGGATGCCCCCATGCTTCGACATATATAAATGGTGCATGTATGCCCACCATTAGAAGTGGGTGGATGAAGGGAGGTATTCTAATGGTGGGCATACCCACCGATCAATATCCTTGTTTTTTGTTCAGTCCACAGGCTGCATGAAAAATAAATTATAATCTATGCCCAACCAGTTCCAGTAACGTACTTGTATGTTCCTGGACTTTCAGTGCTTGTACCAGAATGATGCCTGCAGGTTTTTTTTGTTTTGGTCTAGGTTTGAGTGTGCTACATACCCTAAGTCTGGAAAGGAGTACTGGGGTTATACGCACTGCCTGGCCACCACAGCAACTTGAAACTTGTCATCCATTTTTTTTGGTCTAGGTTTGAGTGTGCTACATACCCTAAGTCTGGAAAGGAGTACTGGGGTTGTACGCACTGCCTGGCCACCACAGCAACTTGCAACTTGTCATCCCCTTTTTTTTTGGTCTAGGTTTGAGTGTGCTACATACCCTAAGTCTGGAAAGGAGTACTGGGGTTGTACGCACTGCCTGGCCACCACAGAAACTTGAAACTTGTGCATTTTTTTTATTTTTTGGTCTAGGTTTGAGTGTGCTACATACCCTAAGTCTGGAAAGGAATACTGGGGTTGTAAGCACTGCCTGGCCACCACAGCAACTTGCAACTTGTCATCCCCTTTTTTATTTTATTTTTGGTCTAGGTTTGAGTGTGCTACATACCCTCAGTCTGGAAAGGAGTACTGGGTTGTACGCACTGCCTGTCCCCCACAGCAACTTGAAACTTGTCATTTTATTTATATATTTTTTAAAAAAAAATTTTGGTCTAGGTTTGAGTGTGCTACATACCCTAAGTCTGGAAAGGAGTTCTGGGGTTGTACGCACTGCCTGGCCACCACAGAAACTTGGAACTTGTCATCCCCTTTTTTATTTTATTTTTGGTCTAGGTTTTAGTGTGCTACATACCCTCAGTCTGGAAAGGAGTACTGGGTTGTACGCACTGCCTGGCCCCCACAGCAACTTGAAACTTGTCATTTTATTTATATATTTTTAAATTTTTTTTTTTTTGGTCTAGGTTTGAGTGTGCTACATACCCTAAGTCTGGAAAGGAGTTCTGGGGTTATACGCACTGCCTGGCCACCACAGCAACTTGAAACTTGTCATCCATTTTTTTTGGTCTAGGTTTGAGTGTGCTACATCCCCCAAGTCTGGAAAGGAGTACTGGGGTTGTACGCACTGCCTAGCCACCACAGCAACTTGCAACTTGTCATCCCCTTTTGTATTTTATTTTTTTTGGTCTAGGTTTGAGTGTGCTACATACCCTATGTCTGGAAAGTAGTACTGGGGTTGTACGCACTGCCTGGCCACCACAGCAACTTGAAACTTGTCATCCATTTTTTTTTCTTGGTCTAGGTTTGAGTGTGCTACATACCCTAAGTCTGGAAAGGAATACTGGGGTGGTACGCACTGCCTAGCCACCACAGAAACTTGCAACTTGTCATCCCCTTTTTTATTTTATTTTTTTGGTCTAGGTTTGAGTGTGCTACATTCCCTAAGTCTGGAAAGGAGTACTGGGGTTGTACGCACTGCCTGGCCACCACAGAAACTTGAAACTTGTCAATTTTATTTTTTTTGGTCTAGGTTTGAGTGTGCTACATACCCTCAGTCTGGAAAGGAGTACTGGGGTTGTACGCACTGCCTGGCCACCACAGAAACTTGCAACTTGTCATCCCCTTTTTTATTTTTGGTCTACGTTTGAGTGTGCTACATACCCTCAGTCTGGAAAGGAGTACTGGGGTTGTACGCACTGCCTGGCCACCACAGAAACTTGCAACGTGTCCTCCCCTTTTTTATTTTATTTTTGGTCTAGGTTTGAGTGTGCTACATACCCTCAGTCTGGAAAGGTGTACTGGGGTTGTACGCACTGCCTGGCCCCCACAGCAACTTGAAACTTGTCATTTTATTTATATATTTTTTAAATTATTTTTTATTGGTCTAGGTTTGAGTGTGCTACATTCCCTAAGTCTGGAATGGAGTACTGGGGTTGTACGCACTGCCTGGCCACCACAACTACTTGAAACTTGTTATGCATTTTTTTTTGGTCTAGGTTTGAATGTGCTACATACCCTAAGTCTGGAAAGGAGTACTGGGGTTGTACGCACTGCCTGGCCACCACAGAAACTTGCAACTTGTCATCCCCTTTTTTATTTTATTTATTTTTGGTCTAGGTTTGAGTGTGCTACATTCCCTGAGTCTGGAAAGGAGTACTGGGGTTGTACGCACTGCCTGGCCACCACAGAAACTTGCAACTTGTTATCCATTTTTTTTTTTGGTCTAGGTTTGAATGTGCTACATACCCTAAGTCTGGAAAGGAGTACTGGGGTTGTACGCACTGCCTGGCCACCACAGCAACATAAAGCCTTGACGCCAGCACTGTTGGAGGTGATTTCGCCACCACGGTTAAAAAAAGAGCATATATGCCGAAGCATGGGGGCAGAAGGGGTGGAGGAGCGATTTGCTCCTACATTTTGCGGGAGGATGCCCCCATGCTTCGTCATATATATATTTTAGGCACAGGTTGCGTTAAATGTTAAATTTTTTTGCTATTTTTATTTTTTTTGTATTTGCTTTGCAGGTATGGTAAGTCCTACTGTTATACTGTAATGTTGCTTTGTTTTATTGTTAACCATCATTTGCTTATTTGCTTAACAGGTACGCTATTCAGCTGCAGCGCGGATTTATTTATCTTGACAGCAACAGCGTTTGCTCCCACGATATATAAAGCCGTGACTCCAGCACTATCAGAGGTGATTTCACCACCACAGTTAAAAAAAGAGCATATATGCCGAAGCATGGGGGCAGAAGGGGTGGAGGAGTAATTTGCTCCTAACTTTTGCAGGAGGATGCCCCCATGCTTCGACATATATAAATGGTGCATGTATGCCCACCATTAGAAGTGGGTGGATGAAGGGAGGTATTCTAATGGTGGGCATACCCAGTGATCAATGTCCTTGTTTTTTGTTCAGTCCACAGGCTGCATGAAAAATAAATTATAATCTATGCCCAACCAGTTCCAGTAACGTACTTGTATGTTCCTGGACTTTCAGTGCTTGTACCAGAATGATGCCTGCAGGTTTTTTTTGTTTTGGTCTAGGTTTGAGTGTGCTACATACCCTAAGTCTGGAAAGGAGTACTGGGGTTATACGCACTGCCTGGCCACCACAGCAACTTGCAACTTGTCATCCCCTTTTTTTTTGGTCTAGGTTTGAGTGTGCTACATACCCTAAGTCTGGAAAGGAGTACTGGGGTTGTACGCACTGCCTGACCACCACAGAAACTTGAAACTTGTGCATTTTTTTATTTTTTGGTCTAGGTTTGAGTGTGCTACATACCCTAAGTCTGGAAAGGAATACTGGGGTTGTAAGCACTGCCTGGCCACCACAGCAACTTGCAACTTGTCATCCCCTTTTTTATTTTATTTTTGGTCTAGGTTTGAGTGTGCTACATACCCTCAGTCTGGAAAGGAGTACTGGGTTGTACGCACTGCCTGGCCCCCACAGCAACTTGAAACTTGTCATTTTATTTATATATTTTTAAAAAAAAAATTTTTTGGTCTAGGTTTGAGTGTGCTTAATACCCTAAGTCTGGAAAGGAGTTCTGGGGTTGTACGCACTGCCTGGCCACCACAGAAACTTGGAACTTGTCATCCCCTTTTTTATTTTATTTTTTTTGGTCTAGGTTTGAGTGTGCTACATACCTCAAGTCTGGAAAGGAGTACTGGGGTTGTACGCACTGCCTGGCCACCACAGCAACTTGAAACTTATCATCCATTTTTTTTGGTCTAGGTTTGAGTGTGCTACATCCCCCAAGTCTGGAAAGGAGTACTGGGGTTGTACGCACTGCCTAGCCACCACAGCAACTTGCAACTTGTCATCCCCTTTTTTATTTTATTTTTTTTGGTCTAGGTTTGAGTGTGCTACATACCCTATGTCTGGAAAGGAGTAGTGGGGTTGTACGCACTGCCTGGCCACCACAGCAACTTGAAACTTGTCATCCATTTTTTTTTCTTGGTCTAGGTTTGAGTGTGCTACATACCCTAAGTCTGGAAAGGAATACTGGGGTGGTACGCACTGCCTAGCCACCACAGAAACTTGCAACTTGTCATCCCCTTTTTTATTTTATTTTTTTGGTCTAGGTTTGAGTGTGCTACATTCCCTAAGTCTGGAAAGGAGTACTGGAGTTGTACGCACTGCCTGGCCACCACAGAAACTTGAAACTTGTCAATTTTATTTTTTTGGTCTAGGTTTGAGTGTGCTACATACCCTCAGTCTGGAAAGGAGTACTGGGGTTGTACGCACTGCCTGGCCACCACAGAAACTTGCAACGTGTCCTCCCCTTTTTTATTTTATTTTTGGTCTAGGTTTGAGTGTGCTACATACCCTCAGTCTGGAAAGGTGTACTGGGGTTGTACGCACTGCCTGGCCCACACAGCAACTTGAAACTTGTCATTTTATTTATATATTTTTTTAATTATTTTTTATTGGTCTAGGTTTGAGTGTGCTACATTCCCTAAGTCTGGAATGGAGTACTGGGGTTGTACGCACTGCCTGGCCACCACAGAAACTTGCAACTTGTCATCCCTTTTTTATTTTATTTTTTTTGGTCTAGGTTTGAGTGTGCTACATACCCTAAGTCTGGAAAGGAGTACTGGGGTTGTACGCACTGCCTGGCCACCACAGAAGCTTGCAACTTGTCATCCCCTTTTTTTTTTTGGTCTAGGTTTGAGTGTGCTACATTCCCTAAGTCTGGAAAGGAGTACTGGGGTTGTACGCACTGCCTGGCCACCACAGACACTTGCAACTTGTCATCCCCTTTTTTATTTTATTTTTTTTGGTCTAGGTTTGAGTGTGCTACATACCCTAAGTCTGGAAAGGAGTACTGGGGTTGTACGCACTGCCTAGCCACCACAGAAACTTGCAACTTGTCATCCCCTTTTTTATTTTATTTTTTTTGGTCTAGGTTTGAGTGTGCTACATACCCTAAGTCTGGAAAGGAGTACTGGGGTTGTACGCACTGCCTGGCCACCACAGAAACTTGCAACTTGTCATCCCCTTTTTTATTTTATTTTTTTGGTCTAGGTTTGAATGTGCTACATACCTTAAGTCTGGAAAGGAGTACTGGGGTTGTACGCACTGCCTGGCCACCACAGAAACTTGCAACTTGTCATCCCCTTTTCTATTTTATTTTTTTTGGTCTAGGTTTGAGTGTGCTACATACCCTAAGTCTGGAAAGGAGTACTGAGGTTGTACGCACTGCCTGGCCACCACAGCAACTTGAAACTTGTCATCCATTTTTTTTACTCTAGGTTTGAGTGTGCTACATTCCCTAAGTCTGGAAAGGAGTACTGGGGTTGTACGCACTGCCTGGCCACCACAGACACTTGCAACTTGTCATCCCCTTTTTTATTGTATTTTTTTTGGTCTAGGTTTGAGTGTGCTACATACCCTAAGTCTGGAAAGGAGTACTGGGGTTGTACGCACTGCCTGTCCACCACAGAAACTTGAAACTTGTCCATTTTTTTTGGTCTAGGTTTGAGTGTGCTACATTCCCTAAGTCTGGAAAGGAGTACTGGGGTTGTACGCACTGCCTGGCCACCACAGACAATTGCAACTTGTCATCCCCTTTTTTATTTTATTTTTTTGGTCTAGGTTTGAGTGTGCTACATACCCTAAGTCTGGAAAGGAGTACTGGGGTTGTACGCACTGCCTGGCCACCACAGAAACTTGAAACTTGTCCATTTTATTTTTTATTTTTTTGGTCTAGGTTTGAGTGTGCTACATACCCTATGTCTGGAAAGGAGTACTGGGGTTGTACGCACTGCCTGGCCACCACAGCAACTTGAAACTTGTCATCCATTTTTATTTTTGGTCTAGGTTTGAGTGTGCTACATACCTCAAGTCTGGAAAGGAGTACTGGGGTTGTACGCACTGCCTGGCCACCACAGAAACTTGAAACTTGTCATCCATTTTTTTTTGGTCTAGGTTTGAGTGTGCTACATACCCTAAGTCTGGAAAGGAGTACTGGGGTTGTACGCACTGCCTGGTCACCACAGAAACTTGCAACTTGTCATCCCCTTTTTTATTTTATTTTTTTTGGTCTAGGTTTGAGTGTGCTACATACCCTATGTCTGGAAAGGAGTACTGGGGTTGTACGCACTGCCACTCCACCTTACCCTGCCCTTGCTACACATGACCTATGTGACCCCTACACTGACCCCTTGACACAAACTAATCCACCTGACTCCTACTTCCTGCACTACTCACATCATGCTGAACCCTACACTGACCTACCTGATAATTACACCGACCTACCTGGCACCTACACTAACCCACCTGACACCTATACTGCCAATTACACTGACACCTACACTGACACATACACTGACGCGTACACTGACCATCACACTGACGCGTACACTGACCATCACACTGACGCGTACACTGACCATCACGCTGACACCTACACTGACCATCACGCTGACCATCACACTGACGCGTACACTGACCATCACACTGACCATCACACTGACACATACACTGACGCGTACACTGACCATCACACTGACGCATACACTGACGCATCACACTGACATCACACAGATGCATCACACTGACGCGTACACTGACGCGTACACTGACCATCACACTGATGCATACACTGACGCATACACTGACGCATACACTGACGCGTACACTGACCATCACACTGACGCATCACACTGACGCGTACACTGACGTGTACACTGACCATCACACTGACGCGTACACTGACGCGTATTGGTCTAGGTTTGAGTGTGCTACATTCCCTAAGTCTGGAAAGGAGTACTGGGGTTGTACGCACTGCCTGGCCACCACAGAAACTTGAAACTTGTCCATTTTTTTTTATTATTTTTATTTTTTGGTCTAGGTTTGAGTGTGCTACATACCCTAAGTCTGGAAAGGAGTACTGGGGTTGTACGCACTGCCTAGCCACCACAGAAACTTGCAACTTGTCATCCCCCTTTTTTTTTTGGTCTAGGTTTGAGTGTGCTACATACCCTAAGTCTGGAAATGAGTACTGGGGTTGTACGCACTGCCTGGCCACCACAGAAACTTCCAAATATTCATCCCCTTTTTTATTTTATTTTTTTTGGTCTAGGTTTGAGTGTGCTACATACCCTAAGTCTGGAAAGGAGTACTGGGGTTGTACGCACTGCCTGTCCACCACAGAAACTTGAAACTTGTCCATTTTTTTTGGTCTAGGTTTGAGTGTGCTACATTCCCTAAGTCTGGAAATGAGTACTGGGGTTGTACGCACTGCCTGGCCACCACAGAAACTTGCAAATTGTCATCACCTTTTTTATTTTATTTTTTTTGGTCTAGGTTTGAGCGTGCTACATACCCTAAGTCTGGAAAGGAGTACTGGGGTTGTACGCACTGCCTAGCCACCACAGAAACTTGCAACTTGTCATCCCCTTTTTTATTTTATTTTTTTGGTCTAGGTTTGAGTGTGCTACATACCCTAAGTCTGGAAAGGAGTACTGGGGTTGTACGCACTGCCTGGCCACCACAGAAACTTGCAACTTGTCATCCCCTTTTTTATTTTATTTTTTTGGTCTAGGTTTGAGTGTGCTACATTCCCTAAGTCTGGAAAGGAGTACTGGGGTTGTACGCACTGCCTGGCCACCACAGAAACTTGAAACGTATCCATTTTTTTTTGGTCTAGGTTTGAGTGTGCTACATACCCTATGTCTGGAAAGGAGTACTGGGGTTGTACGCCCTGCCTGGCCACCACAGAAACTTGAAACTTGTCATCCATTTTTTTTTCTTGGTCCAGGTTTGAGTGTGCTACATACCCTAAGTCTGGAAAGGAGTACTGGGGTTGTACGCACTGCCTGGCCACCACAGAAACTTGCAACTTGTCATCCCCTTTTTTATTTTATTTTTTTTGGTCTAGGTTTGAGTGTGCTACATACCCTCAGTCTGGAAAGGAGTACTGGGGTTTAAACGCACTGCCTGGCCCCCACAGCAACTTGAAACTTGTCATTTTATTTATATATTTTTTTTATTTTTATTTTTTATTAGTCTAGGTTTGAGTGTGCTACATTCCCTAAATCTGGAATGGAGTACTGGGGTTGTACGCACTGCCTGGCCACCACAGAAACTTGCAACTTGTCATCCCCTTTTTTATTTTATTTTTTTTGGTCTAGGTTTGAGTGTGCTACATTCCCTGAGTCTGGAAAGGAGTACTGGGGTTGTACGCACTGCCTGGCCACCACAGAAACTTGCAACTTGTTATCCATTTTTTTTTTGGTCTAGGTTTGAATGTGCTACATACCCTAAGTCTGGAAAGGAGTACTGGGGTTGTACGCACTGCCTGGCCACCACAGCAACATAAAGCCTTGACGCCAGCACTGTTGGAGGTGATTCCGCCACCACGGTTAAAAAAAGAGCATATATGCCGAAGCATGGGGGCAGAAGGGGTGGAGGAGCGATTTGCTCCTACATTTTGCGGGAGGATGCCCCCATGCTTCGTCATATATATATTTTAGGCACAGGTTGCGTTAAATGTTAAATTTTTTTGCTATTTTTATTTTTTTTGTATTTGCTTTGCAGGTATGGTAAGTCCTACTGTTATACTGTAATGTTGCTTTGTTTTATTGTTAACCATCATTTGCTTATTTGCTTAACAGGTACGCTATTCAGCTGCAGCGCGGATTTATTTATCTTGACAGCAACAGCGTTTGCTCCCACGATATATAAAGCCGTGACTCCAGCACTATCAGAGGTGATTTCACCACCACAGTTAAAAAAAGAGCATATATGCCGAAGCATGGGGGCAGAAGGGGTGGAGGAGTAATTTGCTCCTATCTTTTGCAGGAGGATGCCCCCATGCTTCGACATATATAAATGGTGCATGTATGCCCACCATTAGAAGTGGGTGGATGAAGGGAGGTATTCTAATGGTGGGCATACCCACCGATCAATATCCTTGTTTTTTGTTCAGTCCACAGGCTGCATGAAAAATAAATTATAATCTATGCCCAACCAGTTCCAGTAACGTACTTGTATGTTCCTGGACTTTCAGTGCTTGTACCAGAATGATGCCTGCAGGTTTTTTTTGTTTTGGTCTAGGTTTGAGTGTGCTACATACCCTAAGTCTGGAAAGGAGTACTGGGGTTATATGCACTGCCTGGCCACCACAGCAACTTGAAACTTGTCATCCATTTTTTTTGGTCTAGGTTTGAGTGTGCTACATACCCTAAGTCTGGAAAGGAGTACTGGGGTTGTACGCACTGCCTGGCCACCACAGCAACTTGCAACTTGTCATCCCCTTTTTTTTTGGTCTAGGTTTGAGTGTGCTACATACCCTAAGTCTGGAAAGGAGTACTGGGGTTGTACGCACTGCCTGGCCACCACAGAAACTTGAAACTTGTGCATTTTTTTTATTTTTTGGTCTAGGTTTGAGTGTGCTACATACCCTAAGTCTGGAAAGGAATACTGGGGTTGTAAGCACTGCCTGGCCACCACAGCAACTTGCAACTTGTCATCCCCTTTTTTATTTTATTTTTGGTCTAGGTTTGAGTGTGCTACATACCCTCAGTCTGGAAAGGAGTACTGGGTTGTACGCACTGCCTGTCCCCCACAGCAACTTGAAACTTGTCATTTTATTTATATATTTTTTAAAAAAAAATTTTGGTCTAGGTTTGAGTGTGCTACATACCCTAAGTCTGGAAAGGAGTTCTGGGGTTGTACGCACTGCCTGGCCACCACAGAAACTTGGAACTTGTCATCCCCTTTTTTATTTTATTTTTGGTCTAGGTTTTAGTGTGCTACATACCCTCAGTCTGGAAAGGAGTACTGGGTTGTACGCACTGCCTGGCCCCCACAGCAACTTGAAACTTGTCATTTTATTTATATATTTTTAAATTTTTTTTTTTTTGGTCTAGGTTTGAGTGTGCTACATACCCTAAGTCTGGAAAGGAGTTCTGGGGTTATACGCACTGCCTGGCCACCACAGCAACTTGAAACTTGTCATCCATTTTTTTTGGTCTAGGTTTGAGTGTGCTACATCCCCCAAGTCTGGAAAGGAGTACTGGGGTTGTACGCACTGCCTAGCCACCACAGCAACTTGCAACTTGTCATCCCCTTTTGTATTTTATTTTTTTTGGTCTAGGTTTGAGTGTGCTACATACCCTATGTCTGGAAAGTAGTACTGGGGTTGTACGCACTGCCTGGCCACCACAGCAACTTGAAACTTGTCATCCATTTTTTTTTCTTGGTCTAGGTTTGAGTGTGCTACATACCCTAAGTCTGGAAAGGAATACTGGGGTGGTACGCACTGCCTAGCCACCACAGAAACTTGCAACTTGTCATCCCCTTTTTTATTTTATTTTTTTGGTCTAGGTTTGAGTGTGCTACATTCCCTAAGTCTGGAAAGGAGTACTGGGGTTGTACGCACTGCCTGGCCACCACAGAAACTTGAAACTTGTCAATTTTATTTTTTTTGGTCTAGGTTTGAGTGTGCTACATACCCTCAGTCTGGAAAGGAGTACTGGGGTTGTACGCACTGCCTGGCCACCACAGAAACTTGCAACTTGTCATCCCCTTTTTTATTTTTGGTCTACGTTTGAGTGTGCTACATACCCTCAGTCTGGAAAGGAGTACTGGGGTTGTACGCACTGCCTGGCCACCACAGAAACTTGCAACGTGTCCTCCCCTTTTTTATTTTATTTTTGGTCTAGGTTTGAGTGTGCTACATACCCTCAGTCTGGAAAGGTGTACTGGGGTTGTACGCACTGCCTGGCCCCCACAGCAACTTGAAACTTGTCATTTTATTTATATATTTTTTAAATTATTTTTTATTGGTCTAGGTTTGAGTGTGCTACATTCCCTAAGTCTGGAATGGAGTACTGGGGTTGTACGCACTGCCTGGCCACCACAACTACTTGAAACTTGTTATGCATTTTTTTTTGGTCTAGGTTTGAATGTGCTACATACCCTAAGTCTGGAAAGGAGTACTGGGGTTGTACGCACTGCCTGGCCACCACAGAAACTTGCAACTTGTCATCCCCTTTTTTATTTTATTTATTTTTGGTCTAGGTTTGAGTGTGCTACATTCCCTGAGTCTGGAAAGGAGTACTGGGGTTGTACGCACTGCCTGGCCACCACAGAAACTTGCAACTTGTTATCCATTTTTTTTTTTGGTCTAGGTTTGAATGTGCTACATACCCTAAGTCTGGAAAGGAGTACTGGGGTTGTACGCACTGCCTGGCCACCACAGCAACATAAAGCCTTGACGCCAGCACTGTTGGAGGTGATTTCGCCACCACGGTTAAAAAAAGAGCATATATGCCGAAGCATGGGGGCAGAAGGGGTGGAGGAGCGATTTGCTCCTACATTTTGCGGGAGGATGCCCCCATGCTTCGTCATATATATATTTTAGGCACAGGTTGCGTTAAATGTTAAATTTTTTTGCTATTTTTATTTTTTTTGTATTTGCTTTGCAGGTATGGTAAGTCCTACTGTTATACTGTAATGTTGCTTTGTTTTATTGTTAACCATCATTTGCTTATTTGCTTAACAGGTACGCTATTCAGCTGCAGCGCGGATTTATTTATCTTGACAGCAACAGCGTTTGCTCCCACGATATATAAAGCCGTGACTCCAGCACTATCAGAGGTGATTTCACCACCACAGTTAAAAAAAGAGCATATATGCCGAAGCATGGGGGCAGAAGGGGTGGAGGAGTAATTTGCTCCTAACTTTTGCAGGAGGATGCCCCCATGCTTCGACATATATAAATGGTGCATGTATGCCCACCATTAGAAGTGGGTGGATGAAGGGAGGTATTCTAATGGTGGGCATACCCAGTGATCAATGTCCTTGTTTTTTGTTCAGTCCACAGGCTGCATGAAAAATAAATTATAATCTATGCCCAACCAGTTCCAGTAACGTACTTGTATGTTCCTGGACTTTCAGTGCTTGTACCAGAATGATGCCTGCAGGTTTTTTTTGTTTTGGTCTAGGTTTGAGTGTGCTACATACCCTAAGTCTGGAAAGGAGTACTGGGGTTATACGCACTGCCTGGCCACCACAGCAACTTGCAACTTGTCATCCCCTTTTTTTTTGGTCTAGGTTTGAGTGTGCTACATACCCTAAGTCTGGAAAGGAGTACTGGGGTTGTACGCACTGCCTGACCACCACAGAAACTTGAAACTTGTGCATTTTTTTATTTTTTGGTCTAGGTTTGAGTGTGCTACATACCCTAAGTCTGGAAAGGAATACTGGGGTTGTAAGCACTGCCTGGCCACCACAGCAACTTGCAACTTGTCATCCCCTTTTTTATTTTATTTTTGGTCTAGGTTTGAGTGTGCTACATACCCTCAGTCTGGAAAGGAGTACTGGGTTGTACGCACTGCCTGGCCCCCACAGCAACTTGAAACTTGTCATTTTATTTATATATTTTTAAAAAAAAAATTTTTTGGTCTAGGTTTGAGTGTGCTTAATACCCTAAGTCTGGAAAGGAGTTCTGGGGTTGTACGCACTGCCTGGCCACCACAGAAACTTGGAACTTGTCATCCCCTTTTTTATTTTATTTTTTTTGGTCTAGGTTTGAGTGTGCTACATACCTCAAGTCTGGAAAGGAGTACTGGGGTTGTACGCACTGCCTGGCCACCACAGCAACTTGAAACTTATCATCCATTTTTTTTGGTCTAGGTTTGAGTGTGCTACATCCCCCAAGTCTGGAAAGGAGTACTGGGGTTGTACGCACTGCCTAGCCACCACAGCAACTTGCAACTTGTCATCCCCTTTTTTATTTTATTTTTTTTGGTCTAGGTTTGAGTGTGCTACATACCCTATGTCTGGAAAGGAGTAGTGGGGTTGTACGCACTGCCTGGCCACCACAGCAACTTGAAACTTGTCATCCATTTTTTTTTCTTGGTCTAGGTTTGAGTGTGCTACATACCCTAAGTCTGGAAAGGAATACTGGGGTGGTACGCACTGCCTAGCCACCACAGAAACTTGCAACTTGTCATCCCCTTTTTTATTTTATTTTTTTGGTCTAGGTTTGAGTGTGCTACATTCCCTAAGTCTGGAAAGGAGTACTGGAGTTGTACGCACTGCCTGGCCACCACAGAAACTTGAAACTTGTCAATTTTATTTTTTTGGTCTAGGTTTGAGTGTGCTACATACCCTCAGTCTGGAAAGGAGTACTGGGGTTGTACGCACTGCCTGGCCACCACAGAAACTTGCAACGTGTCCTCCCCTTTTTTATTTTATTTTTGGTCTAGGTTTGAGTGTGCTACATACCCTCAGTCTGGAAAGGTGTACTGGGGTTGTACGCACTGCCTGGCCCACACAGCAACTTGAAACTTGTCATTTTATTTATATATTTTTTTAATTATTTTTTATTGGTCTAGGTTTGAGTGTGCTACATTCCCTAAGTCTGGAATGGAGTACTGGGGTTGTACGCACTGCCTGGCCACCACAACTACTTGAAACTTGTTATGCATTTTTTTTGGTCTAGGTTTGAATGTGCTACATACCCTAAGTCTGGAAAGGAGTACTGGGGTTGTACGCACTGCCTGGCCACCACAGAAACTTGCAACTTGTCATCCCCTTTTTTATTTTTATTTTTTATTGCTCTAGGTTTGAGTGTGCTACATACCCCAAGTCTAGAAAGGAGTACTGGGGTTGTACGCACTGCCTGGCCACCACAGCAACATAAAGCCTTGACGCCAGCACTGTTGGAGGTGATTTCGCCACCACGGTTAAAAAAAGAGCATGTATGCCAAAGCATGGGGGCAGAAGGGGTGGAGGAGTGATTTGCTCCTACATTTTGCGGGAGGATGCCCCCATGCTTCGTCATATATATATTTTAGGCACAGGTTGCGTTAAATGTTTAATTTTTTTGCTTTTTTTTTTGTATTTGCTTTGCAGGTATGGTAAGTCCTACTGTTATACTGTAATGTTGCTTTGTTTTATTGTTAACCATCATTTGCTTATTTGCTTAGCAGGTACGCTATTCAGCTGCAGCGCAGATTTATTTATCTTGAAAGCAACAGCGTTTGCTCCCACGATACATAAAGCCGTGACTCCAGCACTGTCAGAGGTGATTTCACCGCCACAGTTAAAAAAAGAGCATATATGCCGAAGCATGGGGGCAGAAGGGGTGGAGGAGTAATTTGCTCCTAACTTTTGTGGGAGGATGCCCCCATGCTTCGACATATATAAATGGTGCATGTATGCCCACCATTAGAAGTGGGTGGATGAAGGGAGGTATTCTAATGGTGGGCATACCCACCGATCAATATCCTTGTTTTTTGTTCAGTCCATAGGCTGCATGAAAAATAAATTATAATCTATGCCCAACCAGTTCCAGCAACGTACTGGTATGTTGCTGGACTTTGAGTGCTTATACCAAAATGATGCCTGCAGGTTTTTTTGTTTTGGTCTAGGTTTGAGTGTGCTACATACCCTAAGTCTGGAAAGGAGTACTGGGGTTATACGCACTGCCTGGCCACCACAGCAACTTGCAACTTGTCATCCATTTTTTTTTTTTTGGTCTAGGTTTGAGTGTGCTACATACCCTAAGTCTGGAAAGGAGTACTGGGGTTGTACGCACTGCCTGGTCACCACAGCAACATAAAACCTTGACGCCAGCACTGTTGGAGGTGATTTCGCCACCACAGTTAAAAAAGAGCATACATGCCGAAGCATGGGGGCAGAAGGGGTGGAGGAGCGATTTGCTCCTACATTTTGCGGGAGGATGCCCCCATGCTTCGTCATATATATATTTTAGGCACAGGTTGCGTTAAATGTTAAATTTTTTTTGCTATTTTTTTTTTTGGTATTTGCTTTGCAGGTATGGTAAGTCCTACTGTTATACTGTAATGTTGCTTTGTTTTATTGTTAACCATTTGCTTATTTGCTTAGCAGGTACGATATTTAGCTGCAGCGCGGATTTATTTATCTTGATAGCAACAGCGTTTGCTCCCACGATACATAAAGCCGTGACTCCAGCACTGTCGGAGGTGATTTCACCACCACAGTTAAAAAAAGAGCATATATGCCGAAGCATGGGGGCAGAAGGGGTGGAGGAGCAATTTGCTCCTAACTTTTGCGGGAGGATGCCCCCATGCTTCGACATATATAAATGGTGCATGTATGCCCACCATTAGAAGTGTGTGGATGAAGGGAGGTATTCTAATGGTGGGCATACCCACCGATCAATATCCTTTTTTTTTTTTTGTTCAGTCCACAGGCTGCATGAAAAATAAATTATAATCTATGCCCAACCAGTTCCAGCAACGTACTGGTATGTTGCTGGACTTTGAGTGCTTATACCAGAATGATGCCTGCAGGTTTTTTTTGTTTTGGTCTAGGTTTGAGTGTGCTACATACCCTAAGTCTGGAAAGGAGTACTGGGGTTATACGCACTGCCTGGCCCCCACAGCAACTTGAAACTTGTCATCCATTTTTTATTTTTTTTGGTCTAGGTTTGATTGTGCTACATACCCTAAGTCTGGAAAGGAGTACTGGGTTGTACGCACTGCCTGGCCACCACAGCAACATAAAGCCTTGACGCCAGCACTGTTGGAGGTGATTTCGCCACCACAGTTAAAAAAGAGCATATATGCCGAAGCATGGGGGCAGAAGGGGTGGAGGATACCCCCCCATGGTTCGGCATATATAAATGGTGCATGTATGCCCACCATTAGAAGTGGGTGGATGAAGGGAGGTATTCTAATGGTGGGCATACCCACCGATCAATATCCTTATTTTTATTTATTTTTTTCGTTCAGCCCACAGGCTGCATGAAAAAAAAAATTACAATATATGCCCAACCAGTTCCAGCAACGTACTGGTATGGTGCTGGACTTTGAGTGCTTATACCAGAATGATGCCTGCAGGTTTAGGTATCATCTTGGTATCATTCTTTTCAGCCAGCGGTCGGCTTTTATGTAAAGGCAATCCTAGTGGCTAATTAGCCTCTAGACCAGTGATATGCAATTAGCGGACCTCCAGCTGTTGCAGAACTACAATTCCCATGAGGCATAGCGAGACAGCCACAAGCATGACACCCAGAGGCAGAGACATGATGGGACTTGTAGTTTTGCAACAGCTGGAGGTCCACTAATTGCATATCCCTGCTCTAGACTGTTTTTACAAGCAGTGGGAGGGAATGTTCCCCCCCATCTTCCATGGTTTTCTCAGGCTCTCCAGTCCCAACAGGGAACCTGAGAATGCAACCGGTGGTTCCGCCAGTTGACCATAGAGCTTATCAGAGACCAGAATGGCTCCAATCATCTCTATGGCCTAAGAAACTGGAAGCTACGAGCATTTCATGACTTAGATTTCGCGGGATGTAAATCGCGCCATTAGGAAATTGATCTAGCGTCTGATAGACCCTCATTTTTTCAAAAGAGTACCTGTCCCTACCTATTGCAATCATAGGAGATATTTACATTCTCTGAGATAACAATAAAAATGTTACAATTATATAAATGAAAGGAACAGTTTGAAGAAAAAAAAAAAGAAAGCTAAATAATAAAAAAAACACACCCCTGTCCCCCCCCCCCCCGCTAAGGCGCAACGTCGAACGCAAGCGTCGGTCTGGCGTTACATGTGAACAGCAATTGCACTATGCATGTGAGGTATCACCGCGAAGGTCAGATGGAGGGTACTAATTTTAGCAGTAGACCTCCTCTGTAAATCTAAAGTGGTCCCCTGTAAAGGCGTTTAAAAATGTATGTAGTTTGTCGCTGCTGCACGTTTCTGTGCAATTTTAAATCATGTCGTATTTGGTATCGATTTACTCGGCCTAAGATCATCTTTTTTATTTCATCAAACATTTGGGCAATATAGTGCTTTTTTTAGTGCATTAAAAAAAAATTTCCCCAAAAAATGCTTTTGAAAAATCGCTGCGCAAATACCGTGTGAAAAAAATAAAATGAAACACCCACCATTTTAATCTGTGGGGCCTTTGCTTTAAAAAAAATACTTAATGTTTGGGGGTTCAAAGTAATTTTCTTACAAAAAAATTTTTTTTTTAATGCAAACAAAAAGTGTCAGAAAGGGCTTTGTCTTCAAATGGTTAGAAGAGTGGGTGAAGTGTGACATACGCTTCTAAATGTTGTGCATAAAATGCCAGGACAATTCAAACCCCCCCCCCAATGACCCCATTTTAGAAGGTAGACACCCCAAGCTATTTGCTGAGGCATGTCGAGTCCATGGAATATTTTATATTTTGACACAAGTTGCGGGGAAAAAATACATTCTTAATTTTTATTTTTTATTTTTTTTGCACAACGTTGTCATTAAATGATATATTGCTCAAACATGCCATGGTTATATGTGAAATTACACCCCAAAATACATTCTGTTGCTTCTCCTGAGTACGGGAATACCACAAGAGTGAGACCTTATGGGAGCCTAGCCGCGTACAGTACCCCAAAATCCAAGCACCACCTTCAGGCTTTCTAAGGGTGTAAATTTTTGATTTCATTCCTCACTGCCTATCACAGTTTCGGAGGCCATGGAATACCCAGATAGCACAAAATCCCCCCAAGTGACCCCCATTTTGGAAAGGAGACACCCCAACCTATTTGACGAGAGGCATGGTGAGTATTTTGCAGACCCTGATCTTCGTCACAAAGTTTTGAAAATTAAAAAAAAGAAAGAAATATACTTTTTTTCTTAATTTTCAAAAACAAATGAGAGCTGCAAAATACTCACCATTTTATGGCCTTCAAAACTGTGATGGGTAGTGAGGAGTGAAATCAAAAATTTACACCCTTAGAAATCCTGAAGGCGGTGCTTGGTTTTCGGGGCCCCGTACGTGGCTAGGCTCCCAAAAAGTCCCACACATGTGGTATCCCTGTACTCATGAGAAGTAGCAGAATTTATTTTGGGGTGTACTTTCACATATGCCCATGGCATGTGTGAGCAATATATCATTTAGTAACAACTTTGTGAAAAAAAAAAAAAAGTTTGTAATTTTCCTGCAACTTATGGCAAAATATAAAATATTCCATGGACTCAACATGCCTCTCAGCAAATAGCTTGGGTGTCTACTTTATAAAATGGGGTCAGTTGTGGGGGTTTTGTGCCATCTTGGCATTTTATGGTCTTCAAAACTGTGATGGGTAGTGAGGAGTGAAATTACAAATGTATGTCCTTAGTAATCCTGAAGGCGATGCTTGGCTTTCGGGGCCCCGTACGTGGCTAGGCTCCCAAAAAGTCCACCACATGTGGTATACCCGTACTCAGGAGAAGCAGCAGAATGTATTTTGGGGTACAATTCCACATATAACCATGGCATGTGTGAGCAATATATCCTTTAGTGACAACTTTTTGTAAAAAAACAAAAAACTTTTTATTTATTTTTTGTAATTTATTCAATCACTTGGGGCAAAAAAATAAAATATTCAATGGGCTCAACATGTCTCTTATCAATTTTTCTTAGGGTGTCTACTTTCCAAAATGGGGTAATTTGGAGGGGGTTTGTACTGCCCTGCCATTTTAGCACCTCAAGAAATGAGATGGGCAGTCATAAAATAAAAGCTGCGTAAATTCCAGAAAATGTACCTTAGTTTGTAGACGTGACAACTTTTGCGCAAACCAATAAATATACTTATTGACTTTGGTAAAAAAAAGACTGAATACATTTTGGCCTAAATGTATGACTAAAATTGAGTTTATTGGATTTTTCTAATAACAAAAAGTAGAAAATAATTTTTTTTTCAAAATTTTCGGTCTTTTTACGTTTTATATCGCAAACAATAAAAATCGCAGTCAGTCAAATACCTTTTTAAAAGAAAGCTCTATTTGTGGGGGGAAAAGACGCACATTTTGTTGGGGTACAACATTGCATGACTGTGCAATTACCAGTTAAAGCAGAGCCAAATTGTAAAAAGACCTCTGGTCATTGATCAGCAAAATGGTCCAGTCTGAAAGTGGTTTAATACAGTAGCGCTAGCAACTACTGTTTAAAAAAAAAAAAAAAAAAAAGCAGTTCAGATGTAAACTGGAGATATAAAACTTCTCTTCTGTATCTGCATTTTTCATATCTGTATAGATCAAAGGGATGAGTTTCAATCTGCAGATGCCAGTTAAAGCAACCTGGCAATTAACATGGAATGAATATATTGTAGCTAGAGATGAGGTGGCTGCATTTGTTTTCTTTTGCCTTTTTTCCCCTGGTGATCTGGCCAGTAACACACCTCCTGTATTAGAGTGCCCCCACTCTAGATTATGAAACACAGGGGGGCACACCTTTTGGACAGCAGAATTTTCAGTCTGGGGGGAGGGGAATGTTAGATGTACTAGCCAAATTAAATACACTAACAAAATGAAGCCAAACTCCAGCTGAAGGTACAGCAAGTTTTTGCTTTGTTTTTGGGGATAAAGGTTTTACAAAAATACAGTAAATAATAGATGATCATTTTAAGCACCTGTGTCAATGATAAACGGTTTATCTCATCCCTGTAACTGCTACATATTCATGAGGACTTGGTCTATTGAAAAACACACTTACTGGCTGGATCATAAGGTAAAAATAAAAAGCCTACAAAACTAATGCAGCCATCATATCTAAGAATTAGTAAGCTGCAATATAATAGATGTCTGTATTTGGGTTTAACCACTTTGCGCCCAGGCCAATTCTGACATTTCTCTCCTACATGTAAAATTCCTAATTTTTTTGCTAGAAAATTACATAGAACCCCCAAACATTATATGTTTTTTTTTTAGCAAAGACCCTAGAGAATACAATGGCGGTTGTTGCAACTTTTTATCTCGCACGGTATTTGTGCAGTAAAGTTAGCCCAATTTTTTTGTATATTGTTTTTTTTGCTGGTTACATGTTTTGGGTTACAGAGGAGGTCTAGAGCTAGAATTATTGCTCTCGCTCTAACGTTCGCGGCAATACCTCACATGTGTGGTTTGAACACCGTTTTCATATGTGGGCGGGACTTATTTATGCGTTCGCTTCTGTGTGCGAGCTCATGGGGACAGGGGCGCTTTACCCCCCCCCCTTTTTATTATTTTTTTTTTATTATTATTAAGTGTCAAACTAAAAAAATAAAATTAACAGAAAAAAAAAATTGACATTTATTCGGCACGATCGGACATATTTACAGTGAGATATGGGGTCAATAAGACCCCCCATCTCACCTCTAGGCTGGGAATAAAAAAAAAAAAAAATCCTGACCTCCCTGCCAAATCGGCGCTGTTATTTTGAATACCAAGGCCGGGTGTGATGTCATAACATCGCGCCCGGCCTCCGAACAATCATAGAGACTCCGGGGACGATCTGGTCCGCCGGAAATGGGTACAAGCACCGGAGGGTGGCGGGAGGGGGGGCGTCCCCTCCCGCCACCCGTAAGAATGATCAAGCGGCGGAACAGCAGCTATGATCGTTCTTATGGTGCAGGGAATCACCGGCTGAAAACGCTGATATCTGAATGATGTCTGTGGTCTCAGGCATCATTCAGATATAACCACCGAAAGCCCATGAATTTAATTAAAGTAATTGGATATATGAAATAAAATGTTAATATTTTGTTGAGAACCCTTTACGGACAATGACTGCTTGAAGTCTGGAACCCATGGACATTACCAAAGACTGTTTCCTCCTTTCTGATGCTTTGCTCTAACTGCCGCGATCTTCAGTTCTTTGTTTGCGGGTCTTTCTGCCTTTAGTTTTGCCTTCAGCAAGTGAAATGCATGCTCAATTGGGTTGAGATCAGGGGATTGACTTGGTCATTGCAGAAATTTCCACTTATTTTCCTTCAGAAAGCTTCTAGGTGTGTTTTGGATTGTCCATCGGTACTGTGAAGCGCCGTCCAATTAACTTTGCTGCATTTTGGCTTAATCTGGGCTGACAGTATATCTCTAAGCACATTCATCCGGCTGCTCCTGTCTTCGGTGACATCAATAAACACCAATGACCCAGTGCCACTGGAAGCCATGCATGCCCATGTCATCACACTGCCTCCATCACGTTTTACAGATTATGCTGTGTGCTTTGGATCATGAGCTGTTCCAAGCCTTTTCCACACTTTTTTTCTTCCCTCCATTCTGGTACAGATGAATCTTAGTTTCATCTGTCCAAAGAATACTTTTCCAGACCTGGTCTGGCTTTTATAGATGTTTTTTTTTAGCAAAGTGTAATCTGGCTTTTCTATTCTTCAGGCTTATGAATGGTTTGCACCTTGTGGTGAACCCTCTATATTTGCTCTTGTGAAGTCTTCTCTTGATTGTAAACGTTGACAATGATACGCCCACCTCCTGGAGAATGTCCTTCACTTGTCTGGATGTTGTGAATGTTTGTTAATTTTTTTTATTTATTTTTTTAACTTTACCATAGAGAGGATCCTCTTTCATACACCACTGTAGTCTTCCAGGCCTTTTTATATTGCTGAGCTCACTAGTGCGTTTTTTTTTTCTCGGAATGTACCAAACTGTTGATTTGGCCACTCCTAATGTTGCTGCTATCTCTGATGAGTTGTTTTTGTAGCCTTACAATGGCCTGTTTCACTTGCATGGCCAGCTCCATTAAACGCATGCTGTAGGTTCACAGCAATAAATTTCAAATGCATATTCCACACTTAGGCCTCGTACACACATTTGATTGTTGTACGACTGAGTTGTGTGCATGATTTTGTCTACCATACCAACTATCCACACATTGTCGTCTGACAAAACACAAACGTAGTGATGTACTATGAGAGCATAAAGAGGGAGTCAATTTCTCAAGCACCACCCTTTGGGCCCCTTCTGCTAATTTCATGTAAGTAGAAGATTGGTATTGTCTGTCTGCACCTAAAGGCGCTGTCCCTTTATCCGAGACTGGAAAGTCGCTATAGCCCTCTGCATCGCTAAGAGCTCTCTCCCATTCAAGGCTCTTTTGGCCTCCACTGGAGACCAAGTTTCCCGAGGTAATGTTCCCTCCAGGTGGGCACCCCAGCCGAAAGCACTGGCATCTGTTGTCATCACTAGGGCTGAAGGTCTTACCTATAAAAGACCCTTGTCTAAATTGTGATGGGCCCTCCACCACCACAGCACCCTCTTGACCTTGGATGAAACGGGCATATGCTGGTCTAAGCTCTGTTTGGTGCGAACCCAGCAATGTAGCATGAGACCTTTTAGTGGACGCGGATGATGTCTTGCCCAAGGGACTGCTGGGTAGGGATGAGCTTCGTGTTCGAGTCGAACATACGTTCGACTCGAACATCGGCTGTTCGCCCGTTCGGCGAATTCCGAACGTTATGGGCCGTTCGCACCAAATTCGTGTGGCGCTCACGGCCCACAACGCACTGCGATGGCGCAGTGCATTGCTGGCTCATGATTAGCCAAGCATGCACTGTGACCCTGCATGCTTGGCCAATCACAGCGCCAGCAGCGAGGAGAGCCATGATTGCATGTGGCCAATGATAGCTCAGGCTGTGTAGTACACGCCCCACACTATATAAGGCCGCCAGCGCGGCAGCCTTGTGTAGTGTGTTGGCATCTGTAGCAGTTAATGGGTGTTCTGTGTACCTTCAACACAGTATACACCGATCGTTATCGGCCGATTTTTCGTTCTTGCTCTTCTGTAGTGGTTGTTGTCTGCGTGCCCTGACCGCAGTATACACCGCTATATCCACCTATATAGCTAAATATCTTGCTCTTTTTAAATAGAGCTTTCAGTCAGTGTTAGGAGATTGTGCGTGCTGTCTGCGTGCTCTGAACGCAGTATACACCGCTATATCCACCTATATAGCTAAATATCTTGTTCGTTTTAAATAGAGCTTTCAGTCAGTGTTAGGAGATTGTGCGTGCTGTCTGCGTGCTCTGAACCCAGTATACACCGCTATATCCACCTATATAGCCAAATATCTTGCTCGTTTTAAATAGAGCTTTCAGTCAGTGTTAGGAGATTGTGCGTGCTCTGAAAAAGACGGACGGCAAAACAAATCATACAGGGGTGATAACCCTTCCCTATGTTTTCCAAAAAGCTTAAAAATAGTTTTTTTGACTGGAGCTACACTTTAAAAATGTACCAGTTGAAAATTACAAACAGATTCAACTTAACACAACAAACCTACACAGTCCCTGTCTTGTTTGCACCGCCTGTATACTGCTGTTCTGAGTATATAGGGCCTGGGGGCCACACGTATTTCCTTTTTTTAATATGGGTATGGGGTTCCCCTTAATATGAGTACAAGACCCAAAGGGGCAGGGAGGGCTACCCATGCCATTTTTCTCAATGATTTTCAACCATATTGCAGAAACCAGATATAACATTAAAACCGCAAGCAGCTTTAAATGATGTTATTTCCGTTAAATGTCATTTTGTGCAGGGACTGTTTTAAACACGGGAAACATGTGGCACTTCACAGGCATACTACAGACACCCCCCCGGCACGATATTTAAAAGAATATTTCACTTTTTTTTTCATTTTAATCGTCATTAAAATCAGTGCTCCGCCAAAACGGCCGTTTTTGAAAGTTTTTTTTCTGTATTGACCCATGTCCCCTGGGGCAGGAGTCAGGTCCCCAAACCCTTTTTAGGACAGTATCTTGCATATTAGCCGTTAAAATTAACACTTTTAATTTCGAATGTTCGAGTCCCATAGACTTCAATGGGGTTCTAACGTTCGTACGAATTTGGGGTCTGTTCGAAAGTTCTGGTGCGAACCGAACCGGGGGATGTTCGGCTCATCCCTACTGCTGGGAAACAGGACGTCATCAGACCCAGCACTCTCATGACTTCTCTTATCCAGGCTTGCTGATTGGTCTGAAGTTGTGCCACTGCTTGTCCAATTTTCTTAATCTTTTTCCATAGGGAGAAAGATCTTCATCTCTACTGAAGACATTCTGTACCCCAAATACTAGACTTCTTGTGTAGGGGTCAGTTGAGACTTGTCCCAGTTGATCAGCCAACCAAGGGACTGCAGTAAATCCTGTGCTTCCTGCAAGTCTCTCGCCAGCTGCTGGAATGAATGGGCGACAAATAGCAGATCGTCCAAGTAGGGTATCACCATAATGGCCCTGATTCTTAACAGGGCTAAGGCCGCTGCTGGGATCTTTGTAAAGATCCTTGGCGAGGAAGACAGTCCAAAAGGTACTGCTGCCTGTGGTCTATAAAACAACATTTACCCTCTATACCTTCCTTCTTTTCAGGGAATGCTTTTTTTTTTTTTTCTTATCCCGAGGCCGGGTCCAAACAGGTGATCACTTGAAAAAGGTAACCCACAAAGCGTAAGCTGTGAATGAGGTGTTACTGGTCCAGGCTTTCAGCCACACAGCCCTTCTAGCGGCATTCACTAGAGATGCAGACTTTGCTGCCAATTTTACTGATTCTGCCGAGGCATTCACCAAAAATCCAACAGCTTAAAATGGCAACAGGAAAGATTTAAGAAGCTGTTGTCTGGATATGCCGGACGAAAATGTGGGACTGCCACGCAAGTAGGTACTAGGGCTGGCTTTAAACCGATAGATGAGGCATCCCAAGCCCTTTTTAACAACACGTTACACTCTTTGTCCATGGGATCTCTGAGTGACCCCAGGTCATCAAAAGCCAAATCACTCTTTCTAGATACCTTGGCTAATGGTGCATCTAATTTTGGAATTTTATTCCAAGGTTGGGAAGCATCCTTCTCAAAAGGGAACCTACATTTAAGGCTACCAAAGTCTTTTTCCCAGCTGCTCACAATCCAGCAAGATGGACTCCACCAAAGATTTATGCACAGGGAAATGCCCTGGCTTTCTGTGCACTAGACCGCTGGTACCTCAGGTCGTGCTTAGAAATTTAATCCTGCTCCTCACAGATTTCCAAGGTGTCATAGATTGCCTTGAGTAAGTCCCCCACATCATGCAAAGACAACTTGTACCTGGACCCCCTGGAGGAATCTTCCTCTCCCTCAGAGTCAGCGGCCGAGCCTGCTTGAGAGGAGGCAATCAACCTAGGTTCCCAATCCTCCCGACTAAGTTCATACATGGAAGGCAGACTCACTGCTCTAGAAAGGGGCGACGAGGGACCCTGCATCCTATCCTTCATCCCCTTGAAGGAATGAAACGTGGATGCAATTTCATCTTTAACAGATGCCAGGATCTTATGACAAGCAGTCACAGAATCATCCTTGACCAGACTACTGCCACATTCAGGGAAAAGCAGTTTTTTTTCCAACTGGAACCTAACTTTAACCAACATACGACACACATTTCTTGCTAGAACGCTGCATCTGGGTCCTGTCCTGGGTTTTTTTTTTGTAAAATCTTTATTTTGAAAAATTTAACAAAGGAATACACTTGAGTACACATAAGACAGGTATGCCAGGACCAATTACAAGTCATATAAACTTGAAGAAACAATTACACCTGTTTGTTTTGGCTAGGGAGGCAAAGAGAAGATAGCCTCAGTCGGGCACGTGGACCCATTGCCCTGCTTTAAGCTAGTACTTGCAATGTCTCCTGCATATCCACATCTGTTCTGGCTTCTGTGATCCATGGTCCTGGCAGAGAGTGCTTCTAGTTTCACGGAGGGGACAGGCCGATGCCCGACCCGCCCGCCCTCCCTCCCTCCCTCCAGTATGCGTGGGGTCGGGGGAGCATAGGGCAACCCAGGAGAGGGGGCCAAGCCGCCTCCATCTACCTATCCCAAGTCTCCCCCGGGGGTGAAACAGACCCCCAGCAGTCCCACCGCCCAGGCGGGGTGAACATTTAAGGGCCCCTCCGGACAGAGGGATTCCCCTTCACCAGCTAGGCGAGGCAGCCACAGGATCAGCTAGCTTGCAGGCAACATAGCTTGTGGCTACATCTGTCCTGGGTTTTAAGCTTAAAGTCAGAGAGGAAAGAGACCCATTAGTGCATACCCTTGCCCCTCCCCACCACTATGCTTGGGGTCAGCCTAGAATTGCACATCCCATCAACTGTGGTTCCCTATCCAGGGAGGGATCTTTTGGTCCCAAGACCCTAACTCTCCAGGGTAAGCCATGGCCTCCCCCCTTACTACACTTACCTGGGAGGTGCCGGTGCCAGAAGAACCAGAGTCTACCACCTGTGCTGCCGCGCCCACCATGGTTCTCTGTGTATGCTTAGCCTCTTCACCAGCCACCGGATGCCTGTCCATCCACCGTGCCCCAGAGACCGGAAACTCATCTTGCGGCACCCCTGATGACATGGTTCCACCGGAAGTACTCGTCACTTTCTCCTGTCGGAATGCAGAAGCCCCACCTCCAACACCCCATGCTCTTTACCTGGAAGAACTAGGAGCAGTGGCCGGCAAGTGCGTTTCCCACCCACCCACCCTGATCACAGCGGAATGGATGCAATCTCTTCCAGGTAACCCATAGCGTTGGGCATGGGGGCAGGGTGAGCGCAGAGAGGTCCTACTCTCCCCAAGTATAAACCGGCAGCGGTGGGGGTCAGCAACCCTACTCTTCCCCAGCAGGACAGAGGGATGCTTGCAGGTAGCGGAGAGATAAAACGCCAGGTGCTCACTTCAGGACAGCCCTGAGACATGGAGCTCCTTCGGTTCCTAACGTGCTCCTTCCCAACCGGCAGGGAACACAAACAAACTGAAGAGGGAGGCCTGGAGGACCACCTTTAAACAATTGTGGGTGTACGCGTTTCCTGTCCCGGAGGGAGGAGCCCCATGTCTCAGAGGCTGTTCTGGAAGAGGAAAGTAAAAATCTCTATTTTTGTAAATAAAATAAGAATTTAGTTTTGCGTGGTCATGCAACAGTGCACTCATTGTAAAAGTGCAGCAGTGCTGAAAGTTGAAAATTGGCCTGTGCAGGAAGGGGATAAAATGCCCGGTATGGAAGTGGCTAACCATTAGTTAGCCCTCATTGCTTTCCATTATATTCCTAACATTATTAAAATGTATTTGTTTTGTTAAGGCCCCATTCACGCACATTTCCACTCACTTTGGCGCAATTTGAGGGTGTGTCATGAATAGGGCAGCTCATTCACTTGAATGGGCTGTCCTATGCACAACAAAGATGCCAAAGAAGCTCCCATGTCTTTTCAGGAGTGCAGTGTTGCACAGTAAAAAGCGTCTGCTAGCTGCATTTAGGGTGCCATTAAAAATGAATGGCACCTCAAGTATGTAGCGTTTTGATTTTAGCACAATCACATAATTCTGCTGCAGTGAGGTGTGAACAGGGCCTAATTGTTTTTAGTATCACATAAAAAAAAAAAAAAACTTTAAAATTATGATTCTGTTAAAGAATTGCAGTATAATTTTTAACAAATTCAAGGAAAAAAAAAAAAAAAAAAAAAAAAAAAAAAAAACTATACTGTTTATTTGACAAACACGCACAAAAAAAAAAAAAAATATAAGCGAATGAGTAAAGGTATACAAGCATATAGATGTGTAAAATTCTTCATGGTCAGTATGCCAATATGCTCACTTATACATTAAACAAGTAAACACGCAAGGAAATTGCATTTAAAAATGTAATTTATTTGTTTTACTGCTCTGTACTCAATGCTGTATTACTGATCTTTACTCAGCTGTGTGCAATGACCCATAGACAACAATGCATCTAATTTCAGATCAATAAAAAAAAAAAAAAAAAAACATTTTTTTACTCCCGCAAATCTATAGAGAAAAATAAAAATTCCAAAACAATGTAATGAAAAGAAAGCCTCGTTTGCCGTCAAAATGCAAAAAACATTAATTTCCACATTGCATTTTATTCAATTCTACTTATATTAATCTGAATGACTGAAGTTTGTAAAATTTTTGAAGAATCCCACAGGATTTACAGCCTTGACTTCTAGGACACATTCATTATACTCTGCTTCATCACAAAATTCACACAGAACCTGCCTTCTGAACCACAAGAGGTACTGAGCATAGGTGTTTCAAGAGGCAATGTCAGTACAAAGATCACTGCTTGCAGCCAGCATACTACTATGGGATACAAAACCCTTAAATGGGTTGTAAAGGTAATGCAACAATGCACTAGCTTAAAGGAACCCATTTAGAAAAAAAAAAAAAAAATGAACCTTTACAACCTCTTTTTTTCAATAAGCTCGTATCAGATGCTCAAAAATATTTATCATTTTTATTGCTAGAACAATACTGAGGTTATTGAAATTACTGGAACTATAAGGCCCCTTGCACATGGGCAGAATAATTTACAGATGTTAAAGTGGAAGTAAACCCATCGATTTAAACGGTTTAAAAAAACGGCATGGCAGGAATGCTAACTGCACATTGGCTGTGCTCTCAACCAAACTGTCAAAACACCCAATGGTTGGTGTCATAACAAATCACATGTGCAGCACCGTGGCAGCTGAAGATTAAACAGAGGCAAAGATGGCAGCTTCTGTGGATGAAAATGATAGGGGAGTTTACTTCCACTTTAACTTGTGTGCAAGGAGTCAAAAACGGTGTGTAAAGATCTGAGTAATGTTGAGTTTAGGCAAGCAAAAAAGGTGCATAAGTGTATAGAGGAGTATATTGCAATACTGACAATGAAGAATTTTACACATTTAGGCCCCTCACACACTGGAGTAAAAAAAAATAAAAAAATAATGCGAGTTTTTTTACGGATCTGAAATGAGATGCATTGCTGGCTATGGGGCATTGCACACAGACAAGTAAAGATCAGTAATACAACATTGAGTACAGAGCAGTAAAACAAAAATAGAACATTTTACATTTGAGTGCAGCAATTTACTCGCACGATTACTCGTTTAGGCCTCATGCACACTTTACAGTTGCTGTTTTTTGGCTTCAGGCATTTTTTTTCTGCAGCAAGTAAAATCCCCAGCATGTTACCCTATATGTCCATGTGCACATAGGCTTTTATTATTTAGGCAGGGGTGTTTTCTAGATAGTACTAGTGGCTTTGGAGAGGAGTTTTTCAGCTGTAAAAATGCTAGCATCGTATCGTATTTGTGGTAGTATAGTTTTGCTAAAAAAATAAACGATAAAAAAGGAAATCTACAGCTACAGCTTAAGCTACTGACATTTTTATAATGTCCAGTGTGCATGAGGCCTGAGCATATTACAATACTGGCAACGAAGAAGAATTTTACTCCTCTATATGCCTGCACACCTTTACATATTATTTAGGTCTTTAGGTCAAAAGTTTCTGGGTAAACATCCGTAAATTATGACGCCATGTGCATGGGGCCCGATACTCACATAAAACACACTTAGGCCCGTTGCACACGTGCGCCATAAATTACGGATGTTTTCTCAGGAACTTGTGATGCCGATGTGCAAGGGGGGAAAAAAAATGAGTGTAAAGACCTGAGTAATGTTGAGTATAAGCAAGTAAAAGTATGTAAGCGTACATACGAGTAAAATTCTTCTTTATTGCCAGTTTTGTAATATACTCATTTATACTCACGTAAACATGCTCACAGAGTAAACACGTGTATGAGTAAATTACTGCATTCAAATGAAACATTTTCTATTTTTGTTTTACCGCTCTGTACTCAATGCTGTATTACTGATCTTTACTCAGCTGTGTGCAATGACTCAAACAATGCATCTCATTTCAGAGCAGTAAAAAACGGAATATTTTTACTCCCGTGTGCAAGAAGCATAAGTCGGCTTTAAAAGAACATTATATATGTATTAGCTTGTTATGACAAAGTTATTGCCAAATAAACAGGTTCACAGCAGAAATGTAAAAACCGCTCCGCTCTAAAGGGGTGTACAAGTGCGAGCGATGAAGTGCTTTTAGGCTCTGTTCACACTACAGCTATGCGGGCACCCTGCGAATCCACTGTGGGTTCCGCATCGCATGTCTCCAGGCAGCAGTTTCCCAGCAGTTCACACTATTGTTGGGAGTGTCAATTGAAAGTTAATCCCCAAATCCGTTATACGCATATGGCAGTTAGAACTGCAAATTTGGACAGGTATCAGATCGCATGTGTGTGAACACCCATGCGATCAGATTCTGCTGCGGACTGAAAAAAGGGTCCTGTGTGAGTTTGGTCCAAATGCAATTTCAGCCATACTATTGGTATGGCTGAAACTGCATTACACAGAGACCACATGTGATTTACGCTGCAGTGCAAACAAAATCTGATGTCGGACATCGCACCAGTGGGAACCAACCCTTAATGTTTGTTTTGAATATGTAAAGATTTTAGTGTGCATAGTTTGGGCACTGATTCACTTTAAATATAGGCAGCGGAATGAAATAGTCTATGTTGCCAAATAGTCGTCACATTTATACCAATACACAACACTGAAATAAGAGGACAATTTTGGGAGTGAAAAAAAATAAGGATATTACAGTTGAAATAAATAAAAATACATCACCACTGATATTGTATAATATGTCCACAGTTCAGTATTTTTATTTCATGTTTTATTTTTATTTTTTTTTCTTTAAATCTGTCATCTCAAATTGCACAAACAAAACCGAACAGCATTTAATTTTTTTTATGTTGTTGCTTAAATTCTCTCCTCTGTACACTCAAAACAGTGACCTAAGAACACCACAATATCCAACATACATAAACCTCAGGGAATAGGAGAAGGGTAGTACACAGACTGGAATCATGGTGCCTTCTTCGTTCCTGAATGAAATGGTCCCACAAAAAAAGCACAGGATACAGCACAACATAGGGCCATCTGTTCATCATGGAGTGAGCTACACACACTAGCATTATCTATACGCGCAAATGAATATTCCCTTACGCAACTTTTTTCTGTTTATGCAACGTTGTTTTGTATGTTGCTAAAATTAATAGTTTTATGAGCTGCACAACAAAACTGGAATAGAACATAGAGATTAGTGTTCTTTTGTCATCGGCAGTCTTGCATGTGGAAATAGAAACTTTTTTTTTTCTTCAGAATATACAAGTAGATATATGTATTTAGATAAGACAGTACATAAGCTGCTTACATACATCAATTTTGAGAGATTCAATATTAAGTTTTCTAACACTACAGAGTGCAAATCAGAGATTCTTCACATAGACTGTTAGCTTTGTTAACCCCTTTGCTGCCAGTGTTTCTACACGATATATTTTAGAATGTATTGCAGGTCCTGTGAGGGGTTCAGAGGATTGCGTTAACCTCTGCAATAGCCAAGGTTTCCAAACCTAGCCTAGACATACGCATCCCCCAGTTACTGGAGAGGTTACAAGCAGTCCTCCGTAAAAAGAAAGGAAAAACCACAAACACAAAAATAAAAAAATAGAAAGCCCACTTAAAGCATTGAAGTACTATGCCCATCAAAATAATCATCATAATTTTGGAGAATATGGAATGTGAACAAAAGAATTTAAAGTGGTGTGATCCATATGCTGTAGAAAATAAAACTGTCCTTCATGAAACAAAGGGATTTTGGAGCTCTTCCCTGCTATGGGTCAAGAAGGGGGGAAGGAGGACGGTGGAATTTCTTTAAGAAAATAGCCCAGGTTCAGAGGTTGCAGCTCTTTGTTTTACATGCTGTATCCAAATCCAGGTTGGGGCTGCGCGTATGTAGGTGGTGCAGTATAGCCGTAACCAAATGGCGCTTGGGGAGGTACTGGGACACTGGGTCCTGCGGTCAGCATTAGCTGGGGCTGGCCTGTAGGAAGAAAAAATAAATAAAAATGTAAATTATTTATAAATTATATAAGATCTCTGATGCGTCAAGATAGTAGAACTATTTCCTGAAAAAATATTCTGTTAGCGAAAATTTTACTTTCAACTGTGCGTGAAAAAAAAAATAAATAAAAAAAATAACTATAGCACTTTAATATTTTTTCAAGATGTTGGAGAACTCTTCCAATGGGGACACTCTTTTTGGTGACAACCAGGGATTTCCTCACTTTGGAGCAATTTCCCAAATGGGACAAAGATCACAAAAAAATAAAAAAGTTTTGCCTTTAGTTCCACTTTAAAGCGATATTAAACCCTTGTTATTTTACGTTTTTTAAATATCAAACATGTTATACTTACCTGCTCTGTATAATGGTTTTGCACAGAGCAGCCTGAATCCTCCTCTTCTCTGGTCCAACGCCAGGGCTTCTAGCCCCTCCCCTCCTGCTAGGTGCCTCCACAGCAAGCAGCTTGCTGTGGGGGCACCCAAGTAGGTGTGCTCCTGAGCCAAGGCTGTGTCCATTCACACACACACACGCATCTCCCGATTGGCTCAATGGTTGGCCAATGGCTCCCACTGCTGCCAAAAACTAATCAGGAGCGCGAGTCCCCAAAGAGGCAAGGCTCACATGAACATCGATGAATCGGGATGGAGCTCAGGTAAGTATTGGGAGGGGGGGGGGGGATGCTGCACACAGAAGGTTTTTTTACCTTCATAGATAGAATCCATGAAGGTAAAAAACCTTGTGCCTTTACAACCACTTACTGGCCTCATGCACACAGGGAGTTTAAAAAAAATAAAAAAACAGCAGCAAAGCCAGTACCAACGCCAGGGGAGAAAGAAAAAAAAAAGAAATCGGCTGTAAAAACACACTTTTAGAAGCACTTCACATTGACCTTAATGCACATTTAGCTGCATTAGCATTTGGCAGTGTTTCTCTGCCCTCTATTTTCCATTCTCAAATCCAATTACTACAGCTTAAAAACAGTTAACGGTATACATCGTTAACATGCGTTTAGCCGTATCAGGCGCTTTTACAGCGGTAACACTGCTGTTCCAGAACGCACTGGCCCGGGGTTTTTTTTTTTTTGCAGCTTGAAAAACATCTATGCCACTTCCAGCTCCCAGAAGCCTATGTGTGCCTAGACACACACAATAAACAGAGTTTTTTATTTATTTATTTTTTTGAACAGCTTAAAAATGCCTGACACACCCCTAGGAGCAGCTGTAAAAACATCCAGTGTGCATGAGGCCTAAAGCTTAAAGTGGTTGTAAACCCTGTACAACAACTTTTACCTATAGGCAAGCCTAGGTGCTGGAAATATCTCCCATTTACCATATACGCTTGCACCTACGTCAGCGGTGCATGTGCACTGAAGGGACACGATTGTGCCATTTCTAAAGGGCTTGTGCCGTGACTGGTGGCACCCGCACGCATGCACGGGAGTGACATCACGCGACTCCGGCCAGTCAGAGAGCTGGAGTCCACGGCTCCAGAAGGAAGAGTAAAGACAAACTCTTCCATACAGCGGGGGGACAGCAGTGACTTTGCAGGCAAGTGCAACATAATGGGCTAGTATGCATGCTTTTACTTTGCAGGGGGAAAAAAAAAAAAAAAAAGACGTAAAACCCATCAGGGTTTACCTTCCTCTTTAAAAGGAGAAGTCCAGCCAAAGCTCGTTTGGCTGAGCTTCTCTTATGGATTACAGGAGCGCAATTCTTTTTGCACTCCTTTGACCTGTTTTCAGCAGAGTGGACTGATGTCTGCTCTTTGCCGACCTCACAGAAAGTAGTCCAGGCTGATTGCCAGTCAGCAGCTCTCTGCTCAGGGAGCTATGAGAACAAAGCCATCAACGATGGCTCGGTTCTCAGCGTAGAGGCGCCAGGGGGCCGATGCTGCATCCACCTAGGTAAGAATGAATATGGAAAAAACCCCAAACCCATACCTCTTAAGTTTTGCAATTGTTTTATTTATTCAGAACAAGGGACAGCAATTACAGTGAACAAGAAGTGTTACTTGTGCTGGTGACTGCTCTGCTTGGTGAAATGTTCATTCCTTTGCCCCCAACCCCTCTCCTTCCTCGATCCATACCCTTGCAGCTATGATCTTCTGATGCCATGGGAGTTCTTATGTACTGAACCTGTCACAGTCACTCAAGTGGCATAGCCGACTATGCCTGCACTTTCCACATCCTGCTCCATTCATAAAAGCGGTTGTAACGCAGGTCAGTGACCAGACCTGAACCTAGTAACTCCACCTTGTGTCTTGATGCCCCATGTTGGCATGGTGTCCAGCGTAGCATTTGCAGTGTAGCTAAATGGCCACAAGAGGGATTACTTTGACGCAGTTGGCCAGCTTAAGCATATATTGCAATATGTGTGAAATAAAAATCCCTGTTTTTCATTGCATAGTCCTGGAAAGGGTGTATAGCAGTGTGTAGAGGGTCCATCTGGAATTTGTAGTGTTAATATGTGGTAACATCCCTTTAGCACCTGATTAAATATATGTACAAGCCACTGGTATTTGAGCAGTTATATATATTTTCTCTGCTCCATTCATAACGCTGTACCATCACTTTCCAAAATAAAAAGTGCTCTAAGAATGTGAGAAGTGATATTACAGCTTTCATGAATGTAGCAGGGGTGCATAAAATGCGAGCAGAGCATATAGTCAGCACTTTTGATGCGTGCCCTTGACAGGTCAAATGACTCCCACAGCACCAGAAGATCACAGCTGCAGGGGTTAGGAGGTTTAAAAAAAAAAAAAATAATAAAAAATAAAACCCCACACAGAGCACTCACCAATTAGGACAACAAGCCGATTTCCCAGCATTTAAGCAGCATCCTAAATGCGTGCATCCTCATTTATAGCCTTCTGGTAGGCCTGGGTCGCTACCCCCTTATAAATATACCTACTAGGTTCTTTTTAACCCCTTTGCGCGCCGGTAGTATGCATATATGCGTCCTCTTGGCGGGTGGGCCTCAACGTCGAGCGGCCGCATATACGCTTACCAGAATATAAAACAGCTGTGTCAATAGTGCGTGCTCCCGACACAGTTACCAGTGGGTTAACAAAGTTCAGATCTTTACTTGGGAATGGGAACTTTCTGATCATGCGACAGCCAATGACAGCGGTCACATAATCAGAAACCCCACGCCACCTTCCAACATCAGAAACCTCTTGAAGGGCAGAGAGGCAAGGACGTTAAGGGGTTAAACAAGATTAGAAAATTAGGTGTTTATAGTTACGAGAAATAATTGGTCAAATGTATCCCAATAAGCCTAGATATGTATAGGGGATTAAATCTCTGCTACGAAGAGATTTAACTATTTTGCTTACATTAAACCCTATTTGCAACAAACGAATTTAAGCCAATGTTGGACACAAAGGGCCCATAGGTCAGTGATGGTGAATCTTGGCACCCCAGATGTTTTGAAATCACATTTCCCATGATGCTCATGCATTCTGCAGTGTAGTTGATCATCATGGGAAATGTAGTTCCAAAACAACTGGCATGCCAAAGTTCATCATAACTGCCTTAGGTTATAGTTAAAAAATGTAAAGAATTACCATAAACAATTGGTTGTGTCTCTGTTGCTTGCTCCTCCTCTTTTCTGAGAGATTCAGAGGCATCCAGCTTGTCAACCTTGAAAAAGAATTACAATAAAAAAATGGTTAGATTCCCAGTAGATACAAAGCCTCACTGTGACTCCTATATGAATGACCAGTAAAATGTGGAAAAGCCTTAAGATTCCCCTCTCATGGAGGTTACACAACTAGAACATGCTGCCATACAAGGCAGTAATTGCCAGTATTTAGTAACCACAATAATTAAATACGTTCATGTACAATTGGGAAACTTACCAAATGCAATGTAATTTATTAATATAAAGTACCACCAAGAGAATGACAGTAGGGGGTCCTTTTGGTTTTGGATATACAAGTCTAATGTATAAGTGCATCACTGGCTGGATTGCTATGTAACAAAATATGTAACTGAAGACCAGCAGTTGAAAATTTTCATCTGTAGTTCTGTTCTATAAACAAAAGTTATCTAATGTCAATCTATATTTCCATACACCTGCTCCTCAAAGGAAAAATCTGAAAACTGAACTGACATGCAAGCAGTTCTCGCACACTGTACAATTTGGTTAATGGTTTCAGTCACAACAATACAATGAAAAAAGTTAAGATTTTACAGACAAACGTTATCCTATAAACAAGAAGGAAATTGGCAAAAAGTTCACCCTGACCTCAGTCCAAAGCCAAATTCTTCATTCTGTCTGATCATGCCTCATGTGTGCTCCACTGCGATGTTCGATATAAACCTAACTGAGCAGAATGCCCCAGAGAAGAATTCACTCTAACAGCTAGAAACCTCATTGAGCCTCGTCCTGAGAGGTCTGCAAGAATGAGGCAGGTAAAAGGTGCCATAAATTTACGATAGTACTTTCTCTTCATTTTCAGTTGACCAATGTCCACTTTGTCTCCAAAATATGAGGAAGAAGAATTCTGGAAGATGCCACCTAAACAATTTGTGTGCGTGTTCCTACAAACCTCATGCAGGCAAAGCGTTCTATCAAACTGCTGACAGGTTATTAAGGTTAATGATAAATCATAACAAGAAAAGTTCTTGATATTTTAATCACACTACAGCAGCCTATACCACTTGATCCAGTATGGACAAAAAAGGCCCAGAAGGACAGAAGCATAAGATTATGCAGCAGAGAATCAACAAACACACATGCTCAAATACGTGACAAGCATATTGTCTCAGAAAACACTATGAAACACAGCGTTTCCATTAGTTGGAAGGGTATAAAGAAAAGCCCGACAAAACCTTCCATGCACACAAAAGCCATGTTTTTTTTGTAATAAAACACACGTTTTCTTGGCACCAATGAGTTCCTCCATCACTGGGCACATATGTTCTGGAAAACTAGCACCTGGAAACATACATTTGTAGTCTGCACAGTATAAGCAAATTGCACATTGTGAGGGATATCTAACATTTTACATTTTTGGAGACAGGTTTTTTTTTTTTTAAACATGAAGATTATATCTAGATAAAAGAGTAAGACTAAACAGGTTACAAATAAATACTATACAAAAATGCATAGGTTTAATTTACAGATTAAAATTATACACCACTATTCCATGGGGAATAGATACTCTTGCTAGATAAAAAGCACCTGTTTTTTTTTCTATTGCAGCATCACAATCTAAACTAAAAGTACTTCTATGTCTGAGTGAGCCCCTTGTTTTGGTAGGCCTGGAGCCTAGTAGGTTTTAATTTGCTTTTCTTTAAAGTGCAAGTTCACTTTCAGCAGGCTTTCCCCAAATTTCCCAAGCATTTATTCTCTGAACTGTACATAACAGTCCAACTGTTAGATTATCTATCCACAAAAACCCCTGGCCAGCTAATCCCCCTCCATCCTGATGTTTGCAGAACAGGCTGGACATCTGAATTGTTCATCCCATAGCGGCTGCTCTAGGATGCCCACACTGCGCTAAGTGCGCTCTTCTTCTCTAGATGAGCTCAGCAAAATCTATTTTCCTTCTCATCCATTGAGTGCATAGAAAGTCTTTCACCTTCGGGATGTCCAAAAGCAGTCTAAAGAGCCTCCTGAAGCTGGCATCAACGTCCACCTGGTAGAACTTCGAGAATGTGTAAACAGATGACCAGGAGAAAGCCTAGCTAATCTAAAAAGCACTCAGTGTGCACTGCCAAGAAATGGTGGTACTTGATCCTTGAAACTATAAGCTTGGATGAACTGGTGAACAAGAAGCTGTAGTACTCTTCCAGGATATAGCTGGGGTGACAAAAAGAAAAAAGAAAACCTCCCTGAAAGCAGTAACTAAGACTTTTACAGCCTAAACCATATCCAGACAATAGAAGGAAATATCTTTTGAGTGAACCTGGAGTCATACAGAGGGACAGAGACTGTGTCCTGGTTTAGGTGAAAGGGAGAATATATTTGGCAAGAAGGAAGTCCTAGCCCTCAACACCACCTTGTCCCTAAGGAAAAAAAAAAAAAAAAAAGGAAGGGTTCCTTAAAGGATTGGGTTCAGACGTACCTTACAATGATGATGGAAACAAGTAATACCACCTTGTAGGTAGTGGGGCCTGAGGCATTCAAACAGCAGTTTCTGAAGCGCAGACAGAAACAGATTCCAAATTCCAGTGTTACAAGGGAACAAACATGGAAAGCTACAAGAGAGACTACTTGTACAAAGGTCTTGATGGAAGAATGAGAGGGCTATGGTCTCTGAAACAAAACAGTAGAAACACGACCCTTGAGAGTACTTACAGTTGAAGCTGGTCCAGACCCAACTGGGTGAAAGAAGAATTGTCCCACAGAGAAACTCCCTGGGTGAAAATAGAGATTCACATTTGCTAAGCCAACATAGCACACCTACCAGGGCTAATGTGGAGCAATGAGAATTGCCTGGATGCCCTTCATCTCGATCTTGCAAAGGAGCCATCTCCTGTTACCGCTAGAGAATCTGTGTACTTGGACACAAACATGTTCAGTTTGTTGTTGATTTGGAAGCCAGGTGGTCAGTATCCAATGACCCCATCGGCAATACATGCCCTGGACCACCTCCCTTTTGCTCATCTGTGCAACACAGAAAGGTTGGAGGTGAGAAACCAAGAAGGGGGCAAGATACCACACCCTGCACCGGGTGTCTGAGATCAAAGCAGTCCAAGTGTCTGGAAATACTGCCTTACTCTGAAAAGTGGAGGTGCACCTTCATGAGGAGGAAAGTTAGTCTAAGAATTTGGCAGACCTTTGAGCCCCAGACCTTGCTGTTTGACTATGAGACAAGCTTGGGGGACATGGAAATGATAATTAGACAATTATTAGATGTGGTTTCCCTTTTAAAGACACTTTGACCAGTTGGCCAAGGTTTGGCAACGTCAAGTCAAAGCCAAGATGGTGTGAAAAGCAGGACCTGTCACAGCAAGGCTACAGCTCTAGAGGGGACTTCCAACCATGTATTGGTTATTTGCTTAAAGACAGATGCATGCTCCATCAGTACGCTTGTTGCTTGTTAAAGTAGGACACTGCCAGATCAACAGTGGGGCAGTCTAAACAGGTACAAGACTAATAAGTGCTTGGGGGGAAGAAAACATCTTGTCTGGGTATTTCCAAACTCTGTAAAGGAACATATGAAACAGCAGGTGCATTGGAAAAGTCTTTGGAGGTCTTAGGGGCTCTAAATAACACAAGACTGAAAGCACCACTGGCAGGAAGCAGCAGGCTGATCATCTAGTTTCAGAGTAGCGTGCTGCACATCCATAAGAGCTGAAATGGTCTTTTTAAAATTGAGCACAATGGCGGTCAACTGCAATTTCTTGAAGACAGACTAGTCATGTAAAGACTAAAGTGACTCAGAATCAAAGTCTCAGCAGATTGGGTAAATCAGATACAGAATCTGCAGAGGGAAGGGAAGCAGGTGGTGTGGGAGCATGGTTTTAACCTCAGAAGTATCAGAGTCAGCAAATAAAAAAAGCTGTCCAGAGACTGTTCGACTCTCGGCTGGTTCAGGAGGAGTTGATCAATCAATCATTTTGGGTACAACCAGCCTGCTGAATTTTACATGTGATTATTGGAAGCAGATATTATAGCCGCTAGCAATAATCACTGTCTCCTTCAGGCGGGGGTGGCTTCCCCCTCTGTGGGAAGACAATGATATGGCAGGAGGGTTTCCCGAATCAACACTTGTTCGTATTGATGGGAGAATTAAACTAATTTCTTTAATAAATTTGCTCCGTCTACGGCCTGCATAAGTGATCTTGGCCACAAAGTCTTGCATGACTGTAGTTACAAACCTCAGCTGCAATGGCAAAGGAACCGACTACACCCAATGGCGCAAAGGAAGACTGTGTAGACCCTGAAGCAAAGAACAGGATCCCAGGCTGCAGAGGACCAACTGCATCAGTAGGTGCACTGCAGTTAGCCCAAGAGCTATTAGAGTGTGAGCTGGGGGCAGTCAGTTCTGCAGGACTTTCCTTCTCTATCTAGAGTAATACACATTCCCACTGCATAGTGGTAAGGCAACTTAAAACTCGGAGTACAAGGAATGGTCTTAGATCCTCGCAAAACCCAGAGAGCTGGTAGAGGTTAAGGGTCAAGTGGCCAAAGTCACTGTGGAAGGGCAGCAGGAACAGCTCTGTGTGGCTCTTTGCAAACCAGGAGCAGCGGTGGGGAGAGGTTTCCTTAATGCTGCATTTCAGTAAAGAGCATGCGTGCACACTCCACCTAGCAGATGTAGTAAGTGGTCATTCACACAGGGTTACCCACCTAAGCAGTGAAAAATGGGGTTAAAGGAAGTATATTTTAAAGACAACTAGAGACCCTTGTACTTGATGAGGCTGAAGTCTTCACAGAGAGCACAAATGTTGAGGTGAGGCCAGCAGTTCTGGATCCGGAAAGAGCTCCATAACTAACGTAACCAAAATAGAGTCTTGAAAGTTCCCTACGTGTAACCTTGTACCTGAAAGTCCCTTCCAGGCTGTCACCACAATGTTAAGCTCAAGGTGCAGATGTGGCACTCCATAGGACAGGCTAAGGATGTCTGTGCCATTGCCCTGCAATTAAAGAGCCAAGCTTGAGCAGCAGTTTAAAGAAAAGTCATATTTGAAGCAAAAAATAAAATAAAGAGGTGCTAGCAAAAAAATAAGTTAACCAGCGCTATCCTGGGCTAGTGTACATTTTTTTTTAGTTTGAGGGTCCAATCCACCTGAAGGCAAAAAAGCTTCCTATGTACCTCAATGGATGAGACAGAAATTTAATCTTAAACATTTAAATTAATTGGAATTTCCTCTTTCAACCTCAAAGTGCCAACTGGCCAAATTTTCATCCATCCTCAGCAATGGACTTGTGATGGTTAAAAGGCTACGTTTTGTTGACCTTTTAAGTTGTCAACATAGCAAAAATGACCATTACAGCTATTGCTCTAACCACAGCCAGGAATCAACGTTCTCCTCAAATTGAAGATTTTGAGCAGGGGCGTGCTGGTTTTAAAAAAACAGGAAAAATACTTTGCACGTGATAGCCTAGTAATAGATTATGTGATATGAATTAGAGATGCCTAAAGAGAAAAAGTACATGTCTATTTAAAGGTTATCATTTCCTTCCTTTCCCGAGAAATGTGGAATAATTCAGTGTTACCCATGTAAACAGATTACAAAAAGGTTAGTAGGGACACACTGTAAAAGGCTTTTCCACAGAAGCTGCAGTAAGCTGCAGATCTAAGACCGCCTAATGAAACATGCATTTGATGCTGTGTGTTATGTGTACATGAGAATAAAAAAATAAAAAAAAAATAAAAGCAAGAAGTGGATTCTGTCTATGAAGTTTGCCATACACATTTCTGTTATCAAAAGCCTACACAGCAATGCTTGTTCCAAGTTGCAAAAACATGGTGATGCAGTTACAAAAGCTGTCAGACATGCTCATCAGGGCAATACAAACACAGTTAAATTGCTTATATTGTTTCACACACACACACCCTCAAATTTGGAGGACCAGACACAGAAGGACATTTTCCTGATGTCTACATTTATACTACTATCTTAATATTGATCCCTTTTCAGAACAGTACACATTTGTAAGGTTGTAGGTTTTCCTACTGGGAAAATTCCAGCAAACGGTTTAATTACAAATGAACCAAATATGGATTGCTAAAAAAAATAAAAAAATAAAAATAAAAAAAATGATCATCCTTTTTACTACTTTTTAGTTTAGTTTTTCCCAAGTAGTGAAGCTGTGCACTCCAAAGGTAACAAGGGATAGGCTAATAGCTCGCCACATATTTTAATTGTGAGCTTAAAAAAAAGCACAAGGGTTACATTTCACCGGCTAAAGGTATTGGGATCTTTTTCTTGGTACCTTTCAGTCTTGTCTGCTGCCCACAGTATCTAGCAATTAACCCAGCCAATTAAATTTAGGATAAATTAATATTTGTAGTTTTTGACTTTGGATACTACTCTCCTATACCCCTAATGCCTGTTCAGGTCAAATACTGGACTCTTGCTGTACAGGAATCTCCTTAAAGCTTGCCTACAATGAAAACACAACCACTTCTTTGAGCCTTCTCACTGTGCCAATATAACACAAAAAGTCATAGGTCAAGGCATTTGATCACATGATGTCAAAATAAGTGGCCTGAGAGCGACACCAGGCAGAAGTGTTTAAATGATCTGTGTCTAGACTCTGACCATTAACCTTTAGCGGAGACCTCATGCCCAAATGCTTATCACTTGAATGGTCACCTTGAAAACTGGAAGGTGCATTCTTTTTTTTTTTTTTTCCTTTTGATCATTTAACATAAAAAAGGGGGGCTGGAGGTCAGGCTAGGGAAAGGGGGTTGTATTTTCACAATAAGTTTGCTTTAACCCGAGACTTCCCGTACTCAACAGTAAACAGAATATTTTGAGCAATTTGACCCTTGACAGTAATAAAAGGAGATCATTTCTCAATAACAGCAGGAAAAAATCACTTCTGTGACTACTTTTGCCTACTGTCAGCAAATTTTAAATCATCAGAAACTGGATCACAGTTCAATGTTAGTGGCAAAATTGACATTTCTGAAGGATATGTATGGTTTAATGCAATTCCAAACAATATAATTAAAATATAGAAAATGTAAACCATGGGAAACAAAACGTCTAAGCACTTGGGATGTACTATCCACAAATTTAGCATGGGTATGTTAGGAGAAACAGGATCCGAATGTGTTTGCTCAATAGGTGCTCAGTATTTTTCACTCATGAATATGAATTCAGAGTTCAAAAGAACACAATTGGATGGATGCAGAGTGGAAAAACAAGAGAAAGGGGCAAGGACTGGAACTAGCATCTCTGCAAATCCCAAGATTAGCATAACTCAAATGAACACAATTAACTCTAGCACATCCACCCAAAACCTAAAAGTTAACTTCGTCTTGAATGGAAATCTTGATAAAATCCCACCTTTTCCACTTTGATTAAATTGCAATAAGCTTTTCAAATTTTTATGATATAACTATCATTTTAAACTGGTAAGATATTTAAATATGGCATTCTTCTAAAACTTTGGAGCTTTCTGTACATCATTTCCAGTACTCCATAGAAAATCAATTTCCTGGTCATGTCATGGGATTTTTTTATTACAACTCTGGGATTGATCATGTAACTTCAGCAAGCAGATTCTCACACTCAAATAGTAGGGAGTGACCAAAATACATGCTTTCATTTCAACACAAACAGCAACAGGCAAAAAGCTGCAATACATGGCCCCTACAGACCAGGAAAGGATTTTTTTGTTAAAAGTGACATTACTCTTAAAGAGGCAAGCACTGGTAACCATTTTAGTTGCTGCTTTAGAAAGGAAAATTTTGAAAATAGAATACAAAAATCTTTTGTGCAGTCTTCACAAGCTGAAAGTGACAACACATTTACATATTTTCTGCATTTAAAGTCCTTCAGTTGTCTAAACATGACTGGCCAGCTTTACATTAGTAACTGTGAGCCAATGCCTTATGCCTTTCCTGAGTATAGATTAGCCAATTAGTAGTAACACACTAAGAGACCTACTGCTAACTAATTTAGTTCATTTAGTTAAATGCCAGCAGAGGCTTTAAGTAAATGCAGGTCAGGAAAGAAGGAAAGTAGAAGCAGTAGTAATAATTAAGGAAGGGAAAATGGGAAACGCATGCAGATTCTTTAGACTTAGTCTTCCAGGTTTAAAGATGGAATACAAAAATCAACTTTCACCTTTTCCTTTATTGCATCAACCTGCAAAGGAATTCAGAGGGTGCAGCTTAGAAAATCAAATTTCACATTCAGCATAAAAAAAAAGGAAGAATAAGCAAAGAAAACAAAATGCGGCTGTTAGAAAGAAAAATAAAAGGAGAGGGAAAAAAAAATTACATGACCACAAAAAAAAGGAACTGAAAGTATGAGATTGTGCCTTGGTCACCACACTGCACATAGAGAATAACAGTGTTCCTCTTTATACGTTAGTACAGAGAATATGAAATACACAAGAAAACGTGTGATGTGTCTGCAGAAACCATATGCAACAAACACAATCTGTAATGGAAATATTCTGTAGCTTGTAAAGCAGATTACAGGTCTTCATTTTTGTGCCTTACACCTTGAACACTGGCTGCACTAGCTTGTAGAATATACTGTGACATCTGCTTTTAGAGGAAAGAATATATCATACATCAGTGATCACAAAGTACCAAATATGTTTTTGCATTTATTAGCTAAAAGGAACCTCTGCGGATAGAAATAGGGGAGCTGCCAAGGCTAACTTGTGTAGTTCACTGCTAAGTGAGCAGCTGAACTAAACAAGCAGGGTCATATTAGATGGAACACCATCTAATATGCTCAAAGCTTATTTCAAGTTAATGAATCATGAAATGAAGCAATGACAAGGACAATAATCCTGTAGCATGCAAACATACACACAAAGTTGGCAATGGTTTCTCCCATATGCCTATTCAGACTGCGCTTATGTTCACACACAGATTAGTGTATATACTACTACATATTATAAGTTATACTATATACATCAGGCTACTGGCTCCAGAATGTTTTTGCACCTATCATTGTGCAAATGTTTTTTTTTCTGGCAGGTAGACAAACTAGATACACCATTTAATTAATGTTTAATATTCAAAGTAAACTCCCCCATCCATCCATATATGTCTCCAAGCTTTATTTTGCTGAGAAAAAACTTTGAAAAACACCCACATCTTGAGTAAGGGCAAATGATTCACATAGCATTTACTTACTGGAATCCATATGCCCTTACCTCAGGCCTGGGATGTATATGACATTTGCCTAGGCTGGGAAAACAAAGTAACTGAAGAAATGTAAAAAAAAGCTCAACACAAGTAAATATACTTTCCTATGTATTTACAGTTGCAGCATAAGGATTAAAAATAGTGTTGATTGAGAGAGTAAAGTTCCACTTAACTGTAAAAAATCTTTTTCTTGGAGTACATCACAGGACACAGAGCCACAGTAATAACTGTATGGGTTATATGGCACCTTCAGGTGGTGGACACTGGCACACCCTAAACAGGATGTTCAATTCCCCATATAACCCCTCCCCTTACAGAGAGTACCTGCTGTTAAAAAAAAAATCATATTTTCTTTATCGTACATCACGGGACACAGGGCCACAGTAATAACTGTATGGGATGTCCCAGAGCAATGCCACCTGAGGGGAGGGGACACAAACAAAAGTAAGGTGCAATCAGACCTGAGAACCTATACTGCTGCCTGCAGCACACTTCGCCCAAAGGACATATCCTCATGCCTTCTTACATCCACCTGATAGAATCTGGTGTATGTACGGACTGAAGGCCAGGTTGTGGCCTTGCAGATTTGACCAACACCTAAGACACTAGCGGAAAAACACGAAGGTACTCCCGGTAAGGGGAGGGGTTATAAGGGGAATTGAATTTCCTGTTTAGGGTGTGCCAGTGTCCACCACCTGAAGGTGCCAAACAACCCATACAGTTATTACTGTGGCTATGTGCCCCATGATGTACGATAAAGAAAACAAACTTGGTATACTTACCTGCTCTGTGCAATGATACTGCACAGAGCAGCCCTCAACCTACTCTTCTGGGGTCCTCCGCCGACTCTCCAGACTGGTCTTCCAAGTGTGCCTCCAAAGCAAGCCGCTTGCTAGAGGGAGCTGGCATGGTCAGTTTAGTTTACCTTAATGCAGAGAATGCAAAAGAGCATTTTGCATTTACAGCCACTTTAAGTTAATTGTTATTCAGGGGGGGGGGGGGGGGAATTGTCTTAGGGCCCTTTCACACAAGCATTCAGACTGGATACGCCTGTCAGTTTGACAGATGGATCCAGACTGAACCTCAATGTAGATCTATGGGCAGTTGGATTTAAACAGATGCCAACATACGTGCATGTTCAGATCTTTTATTTTTTAATAGAACAGGGCTGCATCTTTTTCTGTTAGACAGAGCTAACCAGATGCCATCCATTCCATTCGATTTATGTCTGCTTTTAGCCAAGAAACATTTTTTGTTCATCCTTTGGACACCCATAATGGCTTTCTGAAACTATATAAAAGAAAAGAATGTAAAACTGAACTAATGTGTAAACTGATGTAAACTGAAAGATGGAACTGATATAACCCTAATATGTTATTCATTGTTTTGTTCTTTACATACAATGTGACCGAACTGATGGCACCCGTGTAAAAGGACCCTTGAACTGCTCTACTAGAAAGAGAAATGAAAAGGTACTTGGGAAAACAATATTGGCAAGTAGATTATATTTTTCATAATTTTACTAGCTTTAACAATCCAGTACAATGAAAAAAGCAAGCTTAATAAAGCAGATGTTGCCAATATCCTATATTGCAGGTTAACATCAAAAGTCCTTTTTTTTTTTTTTTTTTAAATAAAGTATTCCTTCAGTTTATTCACAAACGCCTCAGCTCTTTGATAAACAGGGGCAGTGCCTTTTTTTTGCATTTGCCATATGGGATAATTATTATAAATAGAATTGTTGAACATAAATCAAAATTCCACCAGAAGATGGCAGGTAAAATCATGAAATTATTTTCAATAAAACCTTTTTTTTTGAGGATGAGTCCCATCTCTTTATACACAAAGCACGTAGTAGGAACTTCTGTAAGTCCTAACACAAGCATAGAAAACACTTTACGATCCTATGGTACCTTCCTGCTAGAACATGCAATAAATGCCTCATGGTAAGCTATGGCTACCTGTCAAGGATTTTACAAACGTCAATCTTTTACAATCATTACACATTTTAAAGTACTTTATCATCATTTGTTTGACATCCATGTTTTATGAAATACCAACAAACCGTGAGATTGATGCTATGTAGTTTTCTTTCTAATTTGTCCATGTGTGTAGGGCAGCAATTGTCAGCACTGATGGAGATTACAGGATTATAAAGGTTTCCAATTTCAGTGGATAAACTGCACTCCTGGAGTCGTGCCCACAGGCAATGGCTTTTCTTTTTTGGCCAAACGTTCAGCTGAAGGCGACATGCTTGAAAGTTTAAAGCGGGGTTCCACCCTAAATTGGAACTTCTGCTCATCAGAACTTCCCCCCCTCCGGTGTCACAGTTGGCACCTTTCAGGGGGGAGGGGGGTGCAGATACCCGTCTAAGACAGGTATTTGCACCCACTTCCAGGCATAGACTCCCACGGAAGTCTATGCCTCTTCCTGTCCCGGCGCACCATCTGCTGGGACACACACGGGTCCCAGAGACAGTTCGGACCATTCCTATTGCACTGCGCAACTCACGCATGCGCAGTAGGGAACCGGGAAGTGAAGCCGCAATGCTTCACTTCCCGATTCCCTCACCCAGAATGGCGGCGGCAAACTGCCTTGGCTGCCTACATTGCTGGATCCTGGGACAGGTGAGTGTCCATTTATTAAAACTCAGCAACTGCAATATTTGTAGCTGCTGGCTTTTAATATTTTTTTTTACAGTGAAATCCCTCTATAACTTGCTGGGCTTCGGTCACCTATCTCTGGACGAAACCCACTGCAATCAGTACTAAACTCTAAAAAGTAGTAAGAGCCTGAAATGTTCTAAATACATTAAAAGTGGAATGTTACCTAAAAAAGGGAAAGTTCCGCTATTCCTCCATCTCATCCCTACCCTCAACCTCCTGGGACACATCACAGGTTCCAGGAGGCTGCGGCTCCATTCAGAAAACACAGCGCTACTCACAAGTGCCCAGTGGGAAACTGGCGATGAAGCAACAGGAAGTCACAGCTAGCTTCTCACATTCAAGTTGGCAGCACCAGAGACCTGAAGACCAGTGAGGAACTGGTCTAGGTGGAGACAGTACTGGATTCCTGGACTAATAAGTACATCTTTAGTAAAAAATCAGCATCCACAACAGTGTAAATCCTACTTTTTCTATAAAACTGTACTGGATTTAAAAAAGAAATAACTTATTAAGTCAGCAACTACCAGTATTTGTAGCTGTTGACTTTTTTTTTTTTTTCCTTCAAGGCAAGTCGCTCTTTAACTTACATTTGTACATCATTAAACTTCTATTGTATGATGACAAATAAAAACTATTTACATCAAGTAAAAAAATATGTGGTAATACTCAAAACAGTGTATACATGCCCACATGTTTAAACAGAACCAACCATGTATAACATTGCTTGGTATGTTTAGCATTAGTGGTGCTTGTATTGTTCCTCAATGTCCTTGGTACTATTAGCCATTTTTAAAGATAGTAGTTAGCCTGTATTGTCCCTTAGTGGACTGGTTAAACGTTTGCAGTTAATAGAAAAACACTTTATACTGTAAATTTTTGCTGAAAGTGAACATGGCACACTTATTTCCATATCTCTAGTTCTAGTCTAGTTACATAGAATAAAAGTGTAATGCCCAATATTCTGGCCCTTAACATCCAAGGTACACACCAAATGAGCCAGCAATCTCAAGTTCTTACTTTCTTTTAACTGTCAGAAGCTACTTATGGTTGCTTTCGTATGGATGTGGTTTTCCCGCACCGCAGGTGCGGCTCGGTGTATCTGTGATTTGTCTGCGATATGCCATAGACTTCAATGGCATCAGGCATATTTGGTGCATTTTCTGAAAGTGCACCAAAAGTCTTGCAGGCAGAACTTTGGTGCACTTTCAGAAGACACACCAAAACCGACCCATGCAATTGAAGTCTATGTCATATCGCAGACAACCCGTGGATACACTGAGCTGCACCCACCGCATCAGTGTTAAAGTGCTTTAACGGGGGAAGATGTGAAACGTTAAAAAAAAATATGCCCAAGAACGCCAATTTTATAGCAGGTAGGAAGTTGACTTGAATGTAAAGTACACATCAACACACAAGAATTCAGGTATGAACACAACCAATTTCCTAATGTAAATAAATCCAAACACGTGGCTGCTTGGAGGTGCCTCAAAGCAGAGCTTTGTTATATTTACTAATGCTCAACCTAATTCTTATTTCAAGAGAGAAAACATGGGGATAAATGTGCATGTTGCCCAGGGCGACCAGATTTCAAAGTTAACCTTCTCCAGTTTTTTCCCCCCATATACAAACAGCCTCTTATGGGCCTTTCTTCAACTGTTTTCATATTACTTTAAACCTATTCACATCCTTTGTCTATTTCGTTCAAATTTGATAATTATCTAATGCATTAAAAAATTTTAAATATTGCATTTCAATTATCTAATTTAGATGAACTGGTTTCTGGTGTCCTTTAAGCGAAAACAACATGATATATCCTTGAAAAGTTGCTTTTGTTGCTCCCAAGCCCATTGATAGTTGTATGTGGTCAACTAATTTTTTTTTTCTTTTACAATTTTTCTAAAGGCAAAACCATTTGTAACAATATTTGAAGGAGATTTATTCAATTCTATGCTTCAAAAGCTCTTACTGGGTAGCTTTAGTACCTACCTTGGATAAGTACTCCCTCATGACTTGAATGAAGTAGGGCATGGCAAAGTCCATAATGTTGTGCCTCCATGCTGTTTCCATGACAACATCTGGTCGCAGCAGGTCATAACAGGTAAAAAGACAAGCACCAAAACATTCTTTCTTTCCTTCAACCAAAAACCACTGCAGAAGCTCCTCTGCCAGTTCTGTATCTTTGGATTCAGAGGCATACTGCATAGCATCCTAGAAGAAGAAAAAAAATGGTCAACATTAGTGCTGTTACAGCCTTTAACCCTTGTCCGACCAGGAGCTGCAGGGGAGATGTCATAGCTGTACGTTGGCTCTTTAACAAGCGCGCTCGCCCGCAGAGTGTCCCCGGAGCAAATGCGTGTGCATCACACCCACCGGGCGCTCGTGATAGAGCGAGAACCAGGATCTGTGTGTGTAAACACACAAATCCCGGATATCTCAGGGGAGAGCAGACAGATAGTGTGTTCATACTAATTTTGAACACTGATCGGTCTCCTCCCCAGACAGTACCATTCCCCCCCAGTTAGAACAAACCTAGGGGACACAGTTAACTCCTTGATCGCCCCCTAATGTTAACCCCTTCCCTGCTAATGACATTTATACAGTAATCAGTGGGTATTTTTTAGCTCTGATCTCTGTATAAATGTCACTGGTTCCAAAATGGTGTCAAGTGTCCGATTTGTTCGCCGCAATATTGCAGTCACGATAAAAACCGGTGATCACTGCCATTACTAGTAAAAAAAAAAAAAAAAAAAAAAGAAGATGCCATAAATCTATCCCCTATTTGATAGACGCCATAACTTTTGCGCAAACCATTATACACTTATTGTGATTTTTTTTTTTTTTTACCAAAAATATGTAGAATACATATCTGCCTAAACTGATGAAGAACTATGTTTTTTTGTTTAATTTGGGGATATTTATTATAGCAAAAAGTAAAAAATAGGGTTTAAAAAATTGTCACGGTTTTTGTTTATCGGCGCAATTGTCAGTTAAAGTGACGCAGCGCCGGATCGCAAAAAATTACCTCGTTAAGAAGGGGGCAAATCCTTCCGGGGCTGAAGTGGTTAATCAACCTACATTTTCATTGCCATACATTAGTTTGTAGTATATATACTCAATTTCTTCATTACTACAACTGCTACTACCACAACAGGCAACTATGATCCAACTAAAATAGTCCTTCTCTTTACTAAGATAGTAGAACTTCTTCATTGAAAAAGGTACCTAACAGATTTCACTGTCCCAAACATATTTAAAGAAAAAATTCCCTTAAAACTGTTAGCCATTTTCACCTTCTAAACATTAACGCTTGGTTAAACTGGGCACACACATATCACACATTACACAATCTGCAAAGCCTATATTAAAAGTGTTATTAAACCCAGGACCCTGCATTCACTATATCTGGTCTCCCCACAGTACACAGAACATGGAAATGCAATTATTTTGGTAAAATGTAAACTGCTAAATAACGTCTCATCAGCAGGATATAGCAGTCTTGTATGAGGCATGACTCCTGACCATTTGTGGACAGTGCAGATTGTCCCTGTGCAGATCACATGCACCCTCCCAAAACCAACCAAAAAATAAATAAATAAAAAAAATAAAAAATAAAAAACAACCTCTAGCAATACACACCAAACTGAACATGTGCAGAGTGACTCCAAAGGCTCTGCACTATCAGCAGATGGATTAAGGACAGTAAAAGGGGAGGATCAGAGAAGGTCAGTTTAAACAGCCTTTTTACAGAAAGAGGATTAACCCCTTTAGGTTCCACAGCGATTATAACAAGCCAACTTTACTGGATATACAGACTGATTTTACTGTATAGGTTTTGCATTTAAAGTGTTACTAAACCCACATCTACCAAACCAAAAATTTAATGGGGAATACTGAATTAGCAACTTTATAATCTTGCTAGAACAAAAAAACATTCCCAATCTTGTCTGATTTATGTAAGCAAACGCATGCATACATTTATGTTCAATTATTTAAATGCCACAAAGGGTACAATCAGAATGTAAAATGTGTAGCCAGAATAAGAGCAGATGCCACAAGATGCATGTAAAGCCCCTTCAATGCATTTCTCCCACCTTTAAAGTCCCACCACTATTTCCCCGCTCCATTAAATTTTTTACAATTTTGAATACATCTTCCTAGCTAAAAGAAATGAAGCCTTGAGATACACACACAGTGTGCAGTCTGCCTACAGAGTAGCTCAGTGTCTCATCCAGACGTGTATCTTGTAATGTTGGAATGTGCCTGGATAGATTTTGGAGCCCCGAATAAAATAAGCGTATGAAAAACACATTGGTGATCACGAGTCTAAACAAACCTTATACAGTCTGTCTTTTTTGCACAGCTCCACACTCTGTTTCCAGCGATTGTTGCCCTTAAAGAGGTATGCTGCAATCCTTCTGAATTCAATCAGTTCATGTTTTTCCAAGCGTTGAGCAAGAGAAATATTGTCAAAGTTGTCATATGCATCTATAGATGTACGGAGTGCCTTGAAGAAAGAAAAAAAAAAAAAAAAACACATTGCTTAAAAACAAACAGAAAAGCACAGACTTCCTGCTCTATAAATGGTTCCAAAAGACTAATAGTTGGGGGGAGCGCTTGTTACCTGGTAGTCCTCTTCTGTAATGAAAAGGTTGTTCAGAGACTCATTCACGGATTTGTTGTTATGGTTCTGCACTGAACGAAGGTATGGTTTCACTAGAGGGAGCTGTTTTACCTTCAAAAAGAAAAAAAACAGCATTTTGAAGAAATGTTATATACATAAAAATTCCTTACATATATTGCATAACAGAGCAGATACTTGAACTCTAATCCTCTCATAATTTGTTTTTGGACATGAGAATATTAGTGCCTGAAACTTAGGCAATGTTCTAGCAGTGGCCATTACATGCTTATCATAACCTTAAAATTACAGGCGTAGTGTAAACTAATAAAATCAATACATATTGCTGCAGTACTATAAAGCAGATAGTTAGTGCTGCACCCAAATCACACTCTGCAATGTCCTTTATCAAAATGTATTAATCATTCCATTTGAGACTGAGCCTACCTTATTGTAACTATGTGGCTTTACAACCAACAAGGAGTCCAGTGTGATTTACCTTGGAGAAGTAGTTGACTGCACGGGTGTGGTCCAGTCTGGGAGACAGCACCATCAAAAGGTCATTGAGAAGCAATGGTTTGAATTCTAAGTAGAACTGTATTGCTCTGTAATAAAGCTCCACGTTGGCCACCTACAAGGAGAAACAGGTACACATTTAAAGCCAAGAAGGGTTTTCAGATTTTAATATTTGCAAGGTTCAGACTAAACATTTTTAAAGCTTCCACTTTCAGTTAATTTCTGAGCCAGTAGATGGCGCGCTAGGCGCCTTTTTACACATTTACCAGACTAATCTTTAAGTGACACTAAATGTCCTCATTCTCCAAAAAATATCTATTTTTTAATGAAACCATTTCCTACTGTTTTTCCGTCTCTTTGTAATGTCCTCCATTAACTCTCACTTCTCTCTCCCCCCTCATTTATGTTTATTTGAAATAAGCAATAATTGTTTGCTGCAATCAGCTTTTTCAAATTAACACATACTTGATTTCATTTTTTATTTTGATTTTAAACAGTTGTGTCAAATTTAACTAGCTTGTTTTAGGAGAGATTAAAACGGTAAAGCTTAGTTAATGGGCCCTGGACAGATTTTAGAGACAATAAGCCTAAAGAGAAAACTGCCATTGTTGTAAAATGTTAACAGAAAATAATGTGATTAGGATTTTTTTCTGAAGTGTTGCTATAATATTAAAGCGCAGTAAAACAAATGATGTTGTGTCAAATATATGACAGCCAGCTGAAATAAGTAAATCTACAGAGTAGCTTAGTTAGTACTTCTGCCTTGCAGTACTAAGGTCTTGGATTCAAATCCCAACCTGAACACTATCTGTATTGAGTTTTCATATTTACTGTGCTTGCGTGGGTTTCCTTTGGGTATTTCAGCTTCCTTCAACTCTCTAAAAGCCTTGCTAAAAAAATTGATTGGCTCAAACAAGTGCGCCAAACATGGTTGCCTAAGTGCTATGAGTCGCAGGGGGGTAAAAACAATATAGAAATAAAAATAAATAAAAAAAAGGAAAGACAGGGTATTCCGCATTGGACTAGATGAACAATAGAAAATATGCACATAAAACAGAGTTATTACCTTAGTTATGATGTCTTTAAACTGCCCTTCTTTCCATGCATCTGTAGGATGGCTCATCATTGTAATAATTGCGTTATCATACTCTTCATACTTGTCATATAAAAATACCAATTCTGACCACAAGTGAGCTTGTTCTGCTGCCCTCAGCACCTGTAAAAAGAGTGAATGCACTGTTTACAAAAACACACACAGACCAGATGCCATTACCTGTATAAAAACAAAAAAATAAAAATAAAGAGTTACACCATTAAGCCCTAGTTCACACCAGTGCAGCTTTGAAATCATGCTACTTCAGTGTGATTTTGAGGTGCTTTTTAAAAGTCGCTGCAAGTTGAGTCGCAACAATTTGAACAGTTTCATTGCCGAAAACAGGGCGAGACTTATGTGATTTTGAACTGTCAAATTGCATTGGTGTAAATGAAGGCTAAAAGGTGTACACAAGGAGATTTGCATTACCTTGGGAATGTTGACCCTGGACCAGAACAGCTCCAAGTGCTCCCTCATTTTCTGTGGTTTGAACTTTGAATACAAAATGGCAAGCTCTGTAAACATTCCCATGTGTGCACGTTCCAGGCCTAGGGCTGCTTCAAGCATGGTGATCAACTCTTCGAAATAGCCACGGTCCTGAATAAGAGATTTAAAAAAAAAAAAAAAAACAGTTAATATGGCATTTCATGACCTAAATCTTATATACACAACCCATAAGTTTGCTGCAGGTTTGTAAAAATACATGTCTGCTTACCTGATAGTAATTTATTAACTCCTCCAGTTCATCAGCATGTACCACTATGTGAAGACCACACATCTGGGCAAGACGGAACTCTTTACCATCCACACAAGCAAAACAAACCTGAAATAAAATGCAAAGAAACTGGTAAGAATTTAGCATTTCATACAAGTTCCCTTAAAAAGGGTGGACAAATCAATTTAATTTGGGAGCCATTCAGCCAGTAGTAATTTTTAGTCTACATTAGCTGTGCCGTGGTTTCTAAAGTACAGACACAGAGGAGCAGCTTTAAAGGGAAAGTTTACCTTTTCGGAACAGGTTACATGTTCCAGCTCCCGCAGCTTCTCCCCCTATTCCCTATTTCAATGCAACAGTGGGTGGGGGGTCATCTCCCTCTGCCCACACGGCTGTAGCATTCATTCTCAGTTTCCTGTGAATTAATAGACTACAACCAATCACCACAGCTGCCAGTTTGCCATTCCTTAATGGACTGTGAAGGTGCTAATGAGCACTTCTGTAGTTCAATCACAAGTCCTGCAGCTTGTAAACAGTCAGCTCATATGGAGGTATGGGCTAAAAGGTGCAGGGCTTGTCTGCGGAAGCCTGAAACTGTACCCCTAATCCACCGATTGCAGGAGAAATCCGTTTCAGGCTTCTTCAGGAAAAAATGCATTTATCATTTATTCCTCAAAAGGTGAACTTCTCCTTTAAAGAAAAAGTGAATAAAAAAATGTCAAACAGAAAAAAATGTTTTTTGCGGGCTGCTGGAAATTCCCTTAGACCTGCTTGATTAGTATTTAATGAAAAATTTGAGATGCGAACATACATGAGGGCTACAGTCTGATTAAAAATAAAATAAAATAAAAATTTTTTAAAAAAGTAATTTGTCAATGCAGTGACCAATGGCTGCAGTTGTATAAATTGGATGAACAAAATGATGGAACTTGAGAACAGGTTTAACTTTTGTCGCATAGCTTCACAGTGAATGCTGCAATTTGTATTGAACTGTGAAATACCTCAGCATGTGCACTCCTATTTACTGTATAATAATTCTGATCAGTGGCTAAAAAAAAAAAAATGTTTGTATTCTTAAGTGTTGAGCAATTTAGTAATGATGACAGGCATATTTACAGATTTTCGATAATCACCTCTTTCCAAGTGCGTGTACTGTTTGCTTTTCTAGCACCATCCACAGCAGCCTGATACTCTCCTAGGTGAACAAGGGTGGACGCCAAACGCCCAAAATTTGAAACATTGTTGTAGAGCAGTTTAGCAGCATCGTACATTTTTTCATCATAGCAGCGGTCACCAACCTAATTAAAACAAATTATTATTATTGAAATTAAACGTGTGAAAATGACAGATTCTAACATCAGGTAAAAAAAAAAAAAAATGTAAATATGAAAAATGAAGACCAGTGCCTAATACATTAAGTATGGCACCCCATCAAGCTTTAAATCAATAACAGCTTCATAGGAATAAAATCACAAATTAGCTTTCCTCTATCCTAGATGAGAAAGTGCCACATAAGTTGACAGGAGACAAAAATACTGTACATTAGGCAAGAATACATTTCCAGACTGCCTTGGTGTCCTCCAAACCAAATTATTGGGTTAAAGGGATTGTAAAGTGATTTTTATTTTTAAACAACAAACATGTTATACTTACCTCCACTGTGCAGCTCGTTTTGCACAGAGTGGCCCCGAACCTGCTCTTCTGGGGTCCCTCGGCGGCTGTCTCGGCTTCCTCCCGCAGGTGCTTCTCACTTTCATGCAAGCTCCCTTGCATGGTGAGAAGCATCTGCGGGCGCGCTCCCGTGATACAGCCGGCAGCTATAGCCGCTCGCTGTATCACACGGCCCCGCCCCCGGCGCTCCGCGTCAGTGGATGTGATCGACAGCAGCGCGAGCCAATGGCTGCGCTGCTTTCCATCCATCCACTCCAGCCAATCAGCGGCCAGGCTGAACGGTGGAAATGACGTCGGGGGACGAGCGCGGGACTTTCGAGGGGTAAGGTAAGTAAAACAGGGGGGGAGGGGTTGCTGGGGGCGCCGGCACTGTCAGATGTTTTTTCACCTTAATGCATAGAATGCATTAAGGTGAAAAAACATTTACCTTTACAACCCCTTTAAGCATACTATAATACATAAATTTAACCATTTCCCAAAGCAGGTACATTTAAGGCATGCCGTGAATAACTATCACAGCTGTTCATTGCTCTCGACAGAACTGTAAAGTCAGCAACATGGCAACTGTAGATCAGAGGCCAAGATGGTGACTTCCGACTGTAAATGATTGGAGGTTTTAATTCTCCTTTAGGTTATGAATGTTCCTTGGACAGCAAATTTCTTCTAATCTGTTGTGCTTTGATGTTTCTAATTATAAAATCTGACTATTCAGCAAATGTTCCCACACAGCTTTTTGGCCATTTCCCTCTTCCTGGACTGCCAAGTTGGACAGGGGACCCCATCAGGCCAGGTACCAATTGTTCCATCAGGGATTTGGTGAATGTGAAGGTATATTACAAACCTGCTGGATGTGGGCATTGTTTGGTCCATTAATAAATTCCTCAAGTTCAGTGAGCCGATTGGTTTTAGCCAGAGCAAAGATGAGCTCTGTTTCCACATAGGATTCCCTTGCTTTCTTCCGGGCCATCTGCAGATATTTAACTAGCTCTTCCCAATTTCCTGTGTAGCATAAAAATGTAAGAAAATAATCCAAAACATGCATATCTGTCATATAGCAAACCTAGACATGGCAAAGCCCATGGGGACTTGTATATTCCCAATTTAGCACAAATGCTCCATTCAGTGAATGGTGATAATTATGAAAAATGACCGACTACGGATAGGACAACAGACATACAGCATGGTCATAAAGAGCCATTCCAGGTAAAACTAAACTGACTTTTTTTTTCAGTCCTGAACCCTAGCATCTACTTATCTTTAATTGGGTAAAGCCCACTAGTACAGAAATAGCCTGGTATTGGCAATTAAAGTCTAAATTCACCTTTAGAATAAAAAAAATAATAAATGAACTTTTTTTGCAGTAAATGTGCATTTATTATTTTCTGCTCCTGGAGACTACAAAACCCCCACGATCAGTGGATCAATCAGTGGCTCACAGGTGCAATGTCAGGCTCCTGCAGACCTGTCTTCCAGCTTTCTTGCCTGTACCTCTGTACAGCCTCCGTTGGAAAGCTGGAAGTGTCAGTGGACTATGGGGGTGCTCACCAGCCCCCTCGCAGTCCATTGAGAATTATAAATTAGTCTGCCATGGTGGGGATTAGGGGAGGTGCTGGAGTGTATTATCTGTTACACACCAAATACGGTTGTAGCGTGTAACATGTTCTAAACAAACTTATCCTTTAAAATAAAAAGCACTTATGGCATTCACCTGTATATTTGTAAACTGGATTTAGTCACCAAGCAAATTAAATGTGAGGTTAGAAAAATAGAACCACCTCTCCAACAGAAAATATCTCCCTTCCTAGACAGCCCTTCCCAAAACAAGTGTGTCCCCTGAAATTTCCCACCTAATCCTGGTAGTGGCATATTTAAAAATGTTTCAAAATTTCCCATTGCTCTCTCTTTGTGACAATGAGCTTCAGGACAAAAAGGCTGAATCTCCTCCTCAGGACACAGACAACAATGATTCTCGACTGAAATATTGGGCTTTAATAAGACTGTAAGCTTCCATGCTGAAACTGGTGAGACAATGAATATAGGGGTATGCAAAAACTGAAAGGAGGAAAAAGACATTTACCACTAGCATTAGCAGCCTGTACCACTTCCATATAAGAGGAAGGATCATCTGCTTTAATATAGGAGTCAATTGCTTCTTTAACCATTCCTTTCTGCAACTGTGCCTTTGCCAGCTGACTCCAAACAGCTGGTTCATTACAACGTTCAGCAAATTCATAAGCACGGTCCAGGTTTCCAATATGTTCAATCAAGACCTAAGGGATAGAAGATTTAAAACATTATTTCTCAAACTCATAAGCAAATAGGCTAGAAAAAAAAAAGGGAAACATTTGGTAGCACATCATACCTGTACAGCAGATGTGTTCACATCAAATTTCCTGAAAATTGCAAAGGCTTCCTCAAATAGCTCATTACTGATGGCAATGTTTGCAATATCAGGGGCATCATAATTATCCAGGCGGTTTATGTATTCCATGACTCTAGTACGATCAGCTTTGATAGCAGTGAGGATCAACAAGTTTTGGAGATTCCTGTAAATAAAGCCAGGTTACAGTGCATCTAAAACAGTCTCTACACCAGAGTTCCAAGAAACTTCTAGGTTTTAATTATACATTAATGTGTGAATACGAATACAATTAATGGCATTAGGTCAGTAAATTGATGGTGCTTGAAACCCAACTGTTAAAAAATAAAATAAATAAATAATAATAAAAAAAAAAAAAAAAGGCACTAGGTTTGTTGGAATGGCATAAACATTTTACAGAATTAGAAAAGCCGGACCTTGGAATGTAATTTTGTACATGGCAATCACATCAGCTAGGGGAAGTATTTTTATTACCTGTGTTCACTGAAGACCGAGTTGTCCAAAACAATCTTCTCCAACAGCTCAATGAGCTCATTTGGTAAGTCTGCAGTCATGAAGGCTTTCACTGTGACAGACACTTCCTCAGGGTCTTGGGTTTCTGGCAAAGCAGTCTGTACAACCTAAAAAAGGAAGGAAGAAAATTATCTTTTTAGAAAAAAAAAATAAAAAAAAAATAACTGTGTGCGTGTATATAGAGTCACAATACAGTGTCTGCTCAAAAATATTATAACGTACCTGGTCAATCAGAGGCCTTCTGTATGGGTTGCTTTCTAGTAACACACTAGCCCACAATTCTGGATCTTTACGGCGCACCAGATATCTTGAAAGGCTTTTGAACAAAGAATTTTCATTGCACACCTAAGGAAAAACCGTCAGACTCTTTAGTTTACAGTAACTGAAGACAATGCAGGTTCTTAATACATTTTCTTTAGCTGTAAAATTATCCAGTTACAGGTATTTAAAGTGGCTGTAAACCTCAGACCATGAAATGTGAGTAAATCATATCCCTCTATAACGTGTACTTGTTTAAATTAAGAACACCAAGTGTCCTGTCTGCTGCTTCATTTCCCCCAATATCAGCACAAATCACTTCAGACAAGTTTTCCTGTCACCAAGAGAAAAATGGCAACAAGAGAGGGACCTACAGCTGACTGACAGCCTCAGCTCTGATCCTGTGCGAGGGAGAGTGTATCCTATCAGCTCTCAGAACTCTGCTCCGCAGTGCGCAACTTCAGCTCTGTGCCCCCTTTTCTCTGAACTTGCACTAGCTATAAATATTCAGCACTTTGATGGGATATATAGAAAAGAAGACTGCAGATTAACAGCTGAAACTTAGGAAGTATGATTTGTTTCATTTCTGTTTCACCTGAGGCCAGTCACTTCACTGGGTATATGTAGGCAGAGGTAGGCAACCTTCAAGAGGTTGAGATCTATCTGAACAACATGGGAGAAAGCAAAGATCACTGGGACCAGGATCCTGTTAGCGAGATAACTTGGCAAGGCATCCAGGAGTTTTGGTGTGCTTTAATGAAAGCGCACAAAACCTGCAAAATAAAAGTCTATTGCTAAAGCATCGTTATAGGTTCTGTGCCCGTATAGATGCCATTGTGCCCATATAGAAGCACAGCAGCAGCTATATGGGTACAATAGCATATTTATGCTATTGTGCCCAAATAGATGCAGTTATGCCCATATCAATGCTCAACAGGAGCTATATGGACACAACAGCATCTTTATGCTACTATGCCCATATAGCTGATATTTTCAATCTATATAGGCAAAATAAGTATCTCTATGCTTGTGCCCATCTAGCTTCTATTGGGAATCTATTTTGGCACCCTAGAATCTTTATGCAATTGTGCTCATTAGTTTACATACACTGGCAGAATTTATGATTTCTTGGCCATTTTTCAGAGAATATGAATGATAACACAAACATTTTTACTCATGGTTAGCATTTAGCTGAAGCCATTTATTATCAATCAACTGTGTTTACTCTTTAAATCATAATGGCAACAAACTACCCAAATAACCTTGATCAAAAGTTTACATACCCTGGTGATTTAGGCCTGATAACATGCACACGAATGGACACAAAGGGGTTTGAATGGCTATTAAAAAAGGTAACCATCCTCACCTGTGATCTGTTTGCTTGCAATTAGTGTGTGTGTGTATATAAAAAGGGCAATGAGTTTCTGGACTCCTGACAGATCCTTGCAACTATCATCCAGTGCTGCACTGATGTTTCTGGATTCCCAAGTCATGGGAAAAGCAAAAGAATTGTCAAAAGGACCTGCAGGAAAAGGTAGTTGAAATGTATAAAACAGGAAAGGGATATAAAAAGATATCCAAGGAAATGAGACTGCCAATCAGCAGTGTTCAAACTCTAATCAAGAAGTGGAAAATGAGGGGTTCTGGAAACCATACCAAGGTTCGGAAGACCAAATAACATTTCAGGAAAATTGTTTGGGATGCAAAGAAAACCCCACAAATAACTTCAGGTGAAATACAGGACTCTTGGAAAACAAAAGCTGTTTCAAGTTGCACAATAAAGAGGCACTTAAAGAAAGATGGGCCACATGGTCGAGTTGCCAGAAGAAAGCCATTACTGCACAAATGGCACAAAGTATTCTGCTTAAAATACGCCAAACAGCACAGAGATAAGCCTCAAACCACCTGGCACAAAGTCATTTGGAGCGATGAGACCAAAATTGAGCTTTTTGGCCACAACCATAAATGCTACGTTTGGAGGAGTCAACAAGGCCTGTGATGAAAGGTTGGAGGTGGATCGGTGATGTTTTGGGGATGTGTGAACTACAAAAAGGCACAGAAAATTTGGTCAAAATTGTTGGCAAGATGAATGCAGTATGTTATCAAAAAAATACTGGAGGAACATTTGCATTCATCAGCCAAGAAGCTGCGCATGGGATGTAATTGGACATTCCAACATGACAATGATCCAAAACATAAGGCCAAATCGACCTGCCATTGGCTACAGCAGAATAAAGTGAAGGTTCTGGAGTGGCCACCTTAGTCTGCTGATCCTCAATACAATTGAGCCACTCTGGGGAGATCTCAAAAGTGCAGTTCATGCAAGACAGCCAAAGAATTTACAGGAACTGGAGGCTTTTTGCCAAGAGTAATGGGCAGCTTTACCATCTAAGATAAAGAGCCTCATCCACAAATACCACAAAAGACTTCAAACTGTCGAGGTTAAAGGGGGAAAAATACACAGTATTAACTGGGGTATGTAACCTTTGGATCATGGTAATTTGGGTAGTTTCTCTTGTCATTATGATTTTAAAAAAAAGAGTAAACACTGTTGATTGATAATAAATGGCTTCAGCCAAACACCTACCATGAGTGAAAGAAAAGTTTTTGTGTCATCATTCACATGCTCTGAAAAATGGCCAAGAAATCAAATTCTGCCAGGGTAAACTTATGAGCAAAACTGTACCTGGTATTGTGTATCTATATGGGCACAAAAGCACAAATATGCTATTGTGCCCATAAAAAAAATGCTATTGTGTCCAGTATCATTAAGCCCAGTAACACTGACCTTGCATGCAGTAGTGCTGCTGCACGATACCTGCCTGGAAGTAGTACACACAGTGCACTTCATCTATGGCATGTGACAGCAGGTCGGCAAGCCCAGGCAATCTACCAGTCATCTAGCCGCAACTGACTGGTAGATCGCGGTCCACGGGTGCCAAACTGGGATGTAAGGGTTTAAAACCACTGACTCACAAAAACATTCACAACAAAAAAATGCTGAAATTTGATCTAGAGACCTGCATGGGCTCCTTTACATACTACATTCCTGTGGGCTGTGGTTTATACCCAACATGATTAACAATAGCCTCATCATATGCATAGAAAAAGCTCAAGCAGCTTAAACAAAAAAAACACTATAAATTATTTTTTTATGCATACTGCAGTGATCAATTGCACTTAACTTGATATTTATCTTAATTCAGAGAATAACATACATTGATTAGTTCCAGATCACACTGTCCTCGCTCATATGACACACATGCCAGATGGGGATCTCTCTTTTCACAATACTTTCCAACAACACGGCTGTCGTAAAATGGGTTTTCACGGAGAAACCGTTCTGGATTGTTGTTGCTGTCTATGTAAATCTTTGCCAAAGCATTGTGAGTGGCTGGCTCCTCACAGCCTTCATGGATTCTGGATTCCAACCATGGTAGAAGCAGCTTTAACCTAAAAAGAACAAAGACATTAACCAAGAATATCCGATCTGAATAGACAAGAAAATGTTCAAGCAGGATTACAGGTTTAGAGTCACATTCTGTGATGTGTATTAAATGATGGAATATAGCATGCACAAGATAAATTGAAGCTCCCTCCTTAAACCAAAAAGCCATTCAGGTTCAAAAGTTAGTAGTTATAGAACTAATCTGCGTGAAATTAAATGTTCACTATTAAACTAATAGAGGAACCCTCCTATATTATACAAACTTTACAGTTAAAGCTGAACTACAGGGACAAAAAAAAAAAAAAAAAAAAAAAAAAACACCTCACCACCTCAGGGGGGGGTCGCCCTACTCCACACTGCAAGGATTAACTGCTCATTTTACCTGGGGGATGATTACCAATAATGGAGTAAGGAATAGGGCAATTAGATCACCTTACTCATCATCCCTGGCAAAATCGAGTGGGTAACCCTTGCATCAGGGGCCATGATGATGCACTATGGTGAGGAAACGTTGGATGATTGAGGGAACAGTGACATGCTAGCAGTGAATCGAGCAGTGGTTCTGTCCTTGTCGGTAGGAAGTGCTGGGCGCTTTTTTTTTTATGCCTTCATTATATTAAGGAAACGTGAGATTATATCTACTGGGGTTTATGTAATAAAGAAAACCTTTTTCTGATGCTTGCGCAATGAGGACATTTTTCTGATCTCTTTACATTATGATCATCGTACTATTGATTTGGAGTACTCCTGTGCAAATAAGGTTGGGCTGAGATCTATGTACATATACGATGAGATTTCTGTTGGATGGGCAAATCAGTTCGAGAGGGTGGAATCTGAGACCTGACCATATGTGGTTTTTGCTTTCTGCATACAGTTTTTGTGCTGATGGTAAGAGGCAGTGTGATTGGGTGCTGGTGATGGTCTCCTCCTCCTATCCTTTTAAAGAATCCAGATGAACTGAATCCAGTGATTATCAAGACATCTTTTCAAAGCACCACATATGAACTTTTGTTTATATTTGTTTATTTTTTTAAGCGCTACACTGAACTTTTTTATTTTGCATTGCATCCAATATTGTGGTAGCAGCCATTATGGCATTTAGGTCTTCAGCTTTATAGCGCAACAAGTTCTTTCCTTTTTTTTTTTATTGCTGTAATATAGTGATCGTGGATTTAAAATTTCAAAATCTTTCCAGCAGTATTATAGTTAAAGCAGTATACCAACACTACGTTAAAGTACTGTAAAAAGGTAGAAAGTTTTTTTTTTGTAGGGAATCCTTGCATAGATGCACGTCAGAAATTTGCCACATTCCCAGCACTTACCGGTTTCGTTTTTCGACTTCAGCTACAAGCTCATCAGTGGAGAACTGGCCCCTTACCACCAGGATAAGGTTCTTTATCACATCTTCAGAGCAATCCACGTCTAGCAAACCACCAATAACCACTGGCAACCGACTTGGGTTAACCTTTAAAAGACACAGACAGCCGTCAGTATATTGTTAACCAAAAAAAAACACATTGAAAGCTTTGTGTGCTAATTAAAAGGGGTTGTAAAGGTTTGTTTTTTGTTTTCTAAATAGGTTCCTTTAAGATAGTGCATTTTTGGTTCACTTACCTTTTCCTTCGATTTCCCTTCTAAATGTTTTCTTTGTCTGAATTTCTCACTTCCCGTTTCTCCTCAGTAAACTTCACACCATCATCCGAGCGGTGTTTAGTCAGCCAGAACAGCTTACTGAGAAGGAACAGCAAGTGAGAAATTCAGACAAAGAAAAAAAAAACATTTAGAAGGGAAATCAAAGGAACAGGTAAGTGAACCAACAATGCACTTAAAGGAACCTATTTAGAAAATAAAAAACAAACCTTTACAACCCCTTTAACTTTTGAAGTGCATTGAAAGTTTGAATTGGTGATCTGCAATCATGTAATATTGGCAGATCTGGACAGGTGGTCAAAAATGCATGCATGTGACAACTGTGCGCGGGGTAGCAAGATCAACTTGTGTGACCATGAATAAGAATGTTCTATAAAGATTGGTACTGGAGATGCAAAGTGACAAGTTGTATGGGCCAGATATTGCCTGTATGTCAGGGGGAGCAGCAGAGATCGAAGCAGCTTTAACTTGTTTAAGTGAGGCTCCCTTTGACAGCAACAGGCTGGGCAGGTTCAGGTGATATCCAGTTATTTACTCCTTATCTAGCTGTAAATGGCAGGATCAAGAAACGGTCATCTTTTATGTATGGGTACCTTATGATATAAAAGTCAAATAGTTCAAGGAAGCCGAGGTGGTTTTCAACCTTCGGCTAGGAAGCCGATACTGCCCTTCTGTCAATGAAGCAAAAGCAATGAAATGAATATAGAAAAAAAAAAAAAAAAAATGGTGATGGCAAAGTGCATGAGTAGCTTAGTTTGTATCTTTTTTTTTTTTATTCTCCCAATGTGCCCCTAAGCAGCTTGAAAGGCATCACCATGTTGGAGCTGCATGGCTTATACATGTATGATGCAGACTGACCTTGGAAACCCTTTGAACATATAGCTGCTAAGCTACTTTGTGTGCCAGCATTTCATGGGAAGTACTGTACATAAATTGAGTGAAACATTCTGGTCATGTTTATTAACATATACAGCATATATATATATATATAAAAAAAATGTAAGCCTAGGTTCACACATATGCAGTGCGGTAAAAACGCAGCAACCCCTGCGTGTTTCCCGCACCACATTCGCAGTGTGATTGCCATCTGCTGTGGGTGCCAATGCAAAGTTGAAACTCCAAACACATCGCAAACAGTGCGGTTTGCCTGCAGTGGATCTAATATCAGGAGATTTTTAATAAGACAGAAATTTCTTTAAGACTGAAAAGCAAGATTGAGACTGTCAAACCACCATTTAATGAAAAAGAAATAACTCTTACCTTTTGTACATAGATCTCGATGTACTTCTGCAGGTTGTTTCTGTATAGATACAGCACCAGATCATGGACAAAGTCAAAGCGGTCACAGACAATTATGAGTGGCAGCTGGTCTGTAAGTTTAGCTTCCTGCAACAATGCATCAGAAAAGTTAAACATGAGGAACAAAAGATAAACCTCTATGCACTGCTTAATACTATCCTAGCACAACATAGATTTTGTGGTACCCTGGTTTAACAGTCTTAATTCGTATACAACCAAGGACTTTTACTAAAAACAACACTCATACTGTTGAAGATTTCTGCAAAACAAAGCTAAAATATAACGTTTCTAATGCTCATGCACGCTGTATTAAAACTGTACTGTGTCAGATTTACGATTAAATTGGGCTCAGCTCTAACTGTTATAATGTATGCTTTAACATGCTACAAAGATGCTGCAGTAGTAGCATAGCTACCAGATTTCTTAAAACAAAAATGGAAAAATAGGAAACCTGGAAAAAAGCTTAAAATTTTCCACATGACAATCCTACATACACAAATTACACCAAGAATACAGGTATAAAGCCTGCATGAAATTTACCTTGTACATGTCCTGCTCATTCCACAGACAAAAAGGAAAAGCACAAAAAATAACTTCCATCAGGAAACGGTTTAAAAACATAAAAATGCTTCTATATGGGCTTCTACTACTACTACTACGAATTCTCAGGAAATTCAAAGACTTTTTTCCCCCTTTTTAACAGGTAACCCGAATTCATGATACCACACTAATGACAGAAGATGGCTTCATATGGAAACATTTAAGTCAGCTCTCCGTATTCCCCACCTTGAACTTTAGAACCTGATGTATGAGGACTGGCTAAGCCCAGAACAGTTAACAGGAGTTTCACATCCTAAGTTTTAAAGAAAAGATAGAAAAACAGAGCTGAAAAGAGAACTCTGAACTGAAAATCCATTACAAACTAAGTAGCAGAGATAGACCTTGTTAGGAAAGGCTACAAGGTACATTATATGTACAGTTGGAGAGTATGTTCAAAGTCAAGTTCTTAAGGGACTGGAATGACATCTCACTATACTTTATATTTTCATGTGTACAGAATTTTCAAAGCAGGGAATCTGAAACTATTCTAAAGAAAACTACTGTACACAATCATTAAAAATCACCCAATATATACCATGTACTATAGGAGAAGGTCACTACACAACTCCTAGTTAACATGGTTCCCCAAATACTAATGCAGTAATTAAAATATTATTTGGAATAAAAAAAAAATAGAATATGCTAAACAGCTCAAGAATGTTGTTAATTAACCTAACAAGAAAAATTTTGCTAAGTGGGTTTAAACCTTTTAATTTCATAACAGGATGAAAAAGGTTTCATAATCCTGAGAGATTAAATATTAAGCATGTTAGACAAAATAAATCCATTGACAGAATAAAAATAAAATGTGCTATGGATTTTGCTGGTCTTCCGTTAACACCGAATTAGATAAAAATAAAAGTCCTTGATCAACAGAAAATTAAGCAGTCATTTATGTGCCACAGACAGCCCCTGCTGCATGTGCTGTGTTCTAGGTATCATACATTTGCTACCTCCATAAATTAAATACATTTTTATAGGCTCTAAAAAAAAAATCAGTTCAACACCTACTGGAAGTCTTTTTTGTGCAAGAGCTTCTTTATAGGAGGGAGATGCAATCTTTATCATGTGAGGCAAAACTATATCCTAGCTGTATACTCCCTTGGAGTCTGTGTGTAACACAGTGATAATATGGATTCTATCATTATCACTAAAACTGCATTCCTGCAACGGTTTTTCTTCTCTATTCCTACTTGTAGGTTGTGCAAATAATTTCACACAGAAACTTGTGCCTTTTGCACTGCAGACTCAGTTTACAACCTTAATTCCCAAAAAGTTGAAATTGTGTAAAATCTACTTAAAAACAGAATGCAACGGTTTGCAAAATCTCACAAACCGATATTTTCTTCACAATAGAAACATATAAAATATTTAAACTGAGCAAATGTACCATTTTAGGTCATTTTGAAATTGACAGCAACAAGTCTCAAAATAAGTTAGGACAGGGCAACAAAAATCAGGCAAAGTAAGCTGTACCAACAAGGAAGAGCTGGAAGAACATTTTGCAACTAATCAGTAACATTGGGTATAAAAAGATCTTAGAGAGTCGCATGATATAGATTTTTACACAGCGTCGCAACTTTTTTTGAATTGGGGGCGTACTAGATAAACACATTAGCCATTTAACTACTTGTGGTTCTGGTCAGAATACTTTTCAGATATTTCCTGCTTTTCTCTACTTCTTCCTTCAAAACAACTGGCCACAGTATAGTGGTCTCTCTCTCTCTCTGTGACTGTAGTAATGTATGGACCCCTTTCACACGGGCGCCTGTGTGAAGCAGGATCCACTTGCTCAGCAGGGATCTATCCGCTGAGCAGGCAGATGACAGGTCCATGTCTGCTTCGCAGAGCGGACACGAACACAGCCCGCTCTAGTCTATGGGGCAATCAGATGTAAAACGATCACCTGTCCATTTCAATCTGATGCCAACCGATCAGATATACTGATGGGAGAATAGGTCCCTCATCCATCTGTTTTTGGCAGACAGGATCAGATGGCTGTGGGTGTCAGCCGTCATGTGTCCGCTGAAATCTGCCGCTCCATAGAAGAGAGACTGGAAGGTACAATCAGGTCCACCTGAAAAACTGACAGGCAGACCTGATCGGATCGCCCCATGTGAAAGGGGCCTATTGCCAACAAAAAACAAAAAAACTGTGCTCACCATCTGGGAGGCAATGTGTTTGGCTCTCAGTACCTTTACTAAAGCCTAGCAAATACCAGTCTGGTCAACAAGCATACATGACTGTACAATATTGTAACTGTATGTACACGCATAACTCTTAAAATATCAAACACTACCGACTTTAGTTTTCCCCCCCTACCAACGTTCCCATAATAACCTGATGAATTCCCTGCACCTTGACCCCTAAATGTTGTGAGCACTATGGCATACACATCCATTTTACTTTCCTGCAAATTTCATCCATGGATCCAACTTCTATTACCATTAGGTCAAGTCACAATTTCAAACGCTCTCAATACAATTACCTTCAGGAAGTTCTTGACTCTTTCTGGATCATAACAATTGCTCTCTCTGCAGATTCTCTCAACTTCTTTAATCTGCCCAGTTTTGCATGCTGCCTGTATGTATTTGAAATGAACATCGGGATCTTGACTAAAGTTGACAATGGAACCCAAGAAATAGAAAAGTCCTGGAATAGGAAAATTGAAGAAACTTGAATAATTTTTATTCACTTCGTCATATACAATTCTATGAAAATGCACTAAACTCCATTGTAGGTCAAACCCAGATAGGTACTTTTTTTTCACATGGTTTAGGAGTGCCCCAAGATACAGACCTTCTGTTTAGTGCTCTTTGACCTGATTAACACTAAATTGGACCTATCAATTTATAAGTCTCTGAGCTGGCTCTATTAGGGATCCCTGATGATGCTCAGAAATCGCATCATAGGAAGCTGTTGATTTGTTACTTACTATTCTACGCTAAAAGGCAATCTGCAAATGGTCCTCCTCTGCTCCACCTGCTCTGTCGTCTTGGGAAATGACTGACGCCACGTTGCCCCTTTACAAAACGGAAGTACATCAGTCTTGACTGACCCTGGAAATTTGAGAAGGCGTGGCAGCCGTGGACTTCCCATTAAGTTGGGGTTTCTATACTGAACTGTTGTACTGCCTCAAGCTTGAACATAGCCTCTCTCCTTCCCCTCTCCCTCACTTCCCCCACTACATTCCTCCCCATGACACTTCCAGGGGGTAATGTAGCCCTCCCTCTAGATGTATATGCTATGGAAGATATTGTGGGATAGTTTGGAAGAGGGTGTCTCCTTCCTTCTTAGAATTGCTGAACGGTCCCCATTTGTTCCCCCTTATTTTAGTTAATTTTTTTCAGTTCGGCAACAGATTTAGATGCCCAACCTGTTTCTATTGTACTACCATGTAAAGTTTGGTTGTTTTTGTTTTTATTTTATTCCTCAATAAGGCAATCCTGATTTATTTTTATTTTTTTTAACAAACACCCTTTTCTGGACACAAGAAAATAAAAAATCCACCTGCAGTGGGGAGCTTAAAAACTAAGGGCTAACTGCTCTTTATGTGTAGGGGTACAGAAATAAGGTGTAATACTAGTCTCACGACTTGCTCTGGTAGGTTCCCTGTTTTTGTGAAGCAGTCCTTAAAAAAAGCTCCCTAAAGTGCTCTGGCCTGAGTTTCAACACATACTTGGTCTCATATAATGCAGGACTAATGGTCCTGCATTGTACGTGATAATGCTGCCCACAACCTGAAGCATCTGGGAGAGAAAGAGCATGTGGGATTGTAGGAGCTACATAGGTTAACCCAGGGGTTGACAAATTTGCTTGGAATCTAGGAGCCAGCTAAAAAAGTTAGGAGCCAGGTCCGTGACGGCGATCTGGACCTGTCCCTGGCCTGACATGGAGACGAGTGAGGGGGAAGATAGCCCCCAGCCCCCCACATATGAGATCACCTCTCATTGGACACACCGCTCGAGTGCTAAATGGCCGCTGTGATTGGTCATTTAGCATGATCTGTGATTGGCTGTATCCAAGGGACACGGCCAACACAGAACTTCCCCGATGCTCGCCCATGGCGGCGTGCAGAGGGGAAGTAAACAGGAGGATGTCTAGGGACGCCCTCCCGGCAATTGGTGTCCACGCTGTAGACATCTTTCGTCTATAGCGCGGGCACGAAGTGGTTAACAAAAGAATGTGACTATTATTTCCGACATATTCCCGCTCATTTACTGCCATTTCCCTGCTAAGGGTTCGATCAGGTCCGCCTGAAAAACTGACAGGTGAACCTGATCAGACAGCCCTTGTGAAAGGGGTCAAGCAGGGAGGATTACAAATAATATTTTTTTTTTCCTTAATTAAAATAATTTTTTTTTTTTTACTTTTTACAAAAAAAAATAAAAAATTTATATATATATATATATATATATATATATATATATATATATATATATATATATATATAAATCAATTTAATAATATATATATATATATATATAATATAATGAGAAGCCATTTACCAGCCACCACACTCACCGTTGGGCAAAAAACAGGCAGGGGAGCTTCACTCCATTAGGAATTAGCATTATTGGAATAGGGTGTAATTTCTACATCCACCACAAGATGGCGCCAGACTACCGAAAGATTTTAGAAGGCCGCAAAGCCGCGGCCTCAATTACTGGCCGGCGCGGCCCGATGGAATTGCGCGGCGGAGTTCGGGGTCCAAATGGAGACAGGATACCCCAGCAGCGTTGCCCCAGTCGCCAGGACACGAAATCTAGGCGCAAATGCGACCTGGCGACCGGGGTTTGTCGAGCCCTGGGTTAACCACTTCAGCCCCTGACCATTTTGCTGGTCAAAGACCAGACCACTTTTGGCGATTCGGCACTGCGTCGCTTTAACTGAAAATTGCGTGCGACGTGGCTCCCAAACAAAATTGATGTCCTTTTTTCCCCACAAATAGAGCTTTCTTTTGGTGGTATTTAATCACCCCTGCGGTTTTATTTTTTGCACTATAAACAAAAATAAAGCGACAATTTTGAAAAAAAAATGCATTATTTTTTACTTTTTGTTATAATAAATATCCCCTAAAAATATATAAAACATTTTTTTCCCTCAGTTTAGGCTGATACGTATTCTTCTACATATTTTTGGGGGGAGAAAAAAAACCGCAATAAAGCAATTATTGATTGGTTTGCGCAAAAGTTATAGCGTTTACAAAATAGGGGATAGTTTGACATTTGTCCCATCTCATTAAAATATATAGAGCAGGGGGTATATCTAAACTGTGGCCCAGGGGGCTCAATGTAGCCCTTTGCTTGCCCTTGGGGCACTCCTCCTCCCGCTGAAACCAATGGTGGGGCACTCTTCCTCCCATTGAAACCAAAGGTGGGGCACCAATTCCTCCCACTGAAACCAATGGTGGGGCACCAATTCCTCCCACTGACACCAATGATTGGGGCACCAATTCCTCCCACTGACACCAATGATTGGGGCACCAATTCCTCCCACTGACACCAATGATTGGGGCACCAATTCCTCCCACTGACACCAATGATTGGGGCACCAATTCCTCCCACTGACACCAATGATTGGGGCACCAATTCCACCCACTGACACCAATGATTGGGGCACCAATTCCACCCACTGACACCAATGATTGGGGCACCAATTCCTCCCACTAACACCAATTCCTCCAACTGACACCAATGATGGGGCACTATTAATCCAACTGACACCAGTGATAGGGCACTATTGCTTCCCCCATTACCAAAGATGCATTGTTCACACCTACTGATGCCAGGATCATTTCTATTCACAATGGCCACGGTCTGGCTCCTGTAAAGTTGGGAGTAAACTGGCCCTTTTTTTTTTATAGAAAGTTTGGAGACCCAATATAGAGGAAAATAATTTTTATCAGATGACCACCATTGTTTTTCCAAGATATGATCACAAAAGGGTTGTCCACTTAGACATGAACATGAAACAAACAAACAATCTCTGTACGGTATAAGTTACATTTTTTTTAGACAGACACAATGGACCCATTTACCGACTTGAGTACAACCAGCATGCCGGATTTTTAAATGCAGTGATTGCCAGTGGCTATAGCCGCTAGCAATAATTACTGTGTTCTCCCGGCCAGGATGGCTCCCTGCACCCCCCAGAACACCACAATAGCTCAGATGGGGTAATCAAGCGATTTTCTTTCCTGCAACCAGTGGTTGCAGAAAATATTGCATCATCTATGGCCAGCTTAAAAAGGCATGGCCTTTTTAAAATTTTCTATTAGAGAGTAGGCAAAAACAATTGCTGATAAGATCTTATTTGTGATCGCATCAGCCATTTGACTCTAAAGAAACAACATTTAAAAGGATGTCTGTCAAGCTTACATCAGTCCTACATTAATATTTAATGAAATGTAATAGCTTTATTTTACATACCTTCAAAACTCTTGAAGGATTCAAAGAGTTCGATGAGTGACTGAGTAGAGAGCTGCTCATGGTACTTGGAAGCTACTTGTACACAGATCTGCAGGTTTTGCCGGATATTTGCAGACAACATTGCGCGTAAGCACTCCAGAGAGTCTTCAACTGACAGAGAGCCAAAATAGTTTACCAGCCACTGAAAATATAAGAAACAAGTGGAATTCATAACTGCAATGGGCTGCTTGTTTGTTGGAACTTCAGTATAGATGAATGACATCTTCTTTCGACAACATAATAGGGCAAGATCACAAATCTTTATGATTTCCTAGTTAGCTAAACTAGTGTAAGTGAATGTAGCACAATTACCATTACCAAGCATAATATGCACTGCCTGCCACAACATTCTCAGCAGGGTAGTCATTAAACATAAAAAAATCATCATGGGGTAAAATTATGACGAATGAGTCTATCAAATAATAATCTGCCTTAAAGATGTACAGGTGCAAGCTACATGGCATCATCTTTCTAGTTTTACTACCTAGCGAATCTCAGACTAGTAATAAGCATGCAGCCAGTGAAATCGAAAGTCTCATCTTGCATAGTTTATTCCAGACCAGAACCTCCCAAGGTAGTGAAACCAGAATTTAAACCCTGAAGTCAATGACATTAAACCAAAAATGGCAGCTGCCACATTACTATCCTTACAGGTTGTGCTAGAAGACTTCAATGGGAAAGTCTTCTCTACAATTAGAGGCTAGATTAAGCTACACTTTTTTCTTTATCCTTTAAAATATTTTATAAATTCATTCAGGAATGGTTCAAATGTTGAACATTTTTTTTCTACTGGCAGGGAAAAAGCGGCTTAAAAAAAAAAAAAAAAAAGTAGTAAAAGCTGTGTATTGTACGTGTTTAAGCGCTTTAATGCATTATATTAGCCAGAATATAAATTTATTCCAGCCATTAGAAAGCTATTAAAAAACGCAAGAAAGCTATTAAAAAACGCAAGAATGTGCCATGTGTTTATGCATGTTTCCTGCTAAAAAGCTCCTCTCCCGAACACGTTGGTGATGTGTTTTTTCCCCAGCCTGTAAGTTCCCCTCTAATATGCCTGTAAAAGCCTATGTGTGCATGTCTAGGCTAACCGAGGTGCTTTTGCAGGCTGGAAAAAAAAAAAAAAAAAGGCAAACGCCTGTAAAAGCTGCAGTTTAAGCTCACTGTGCATGGGGCCTTATAGTCCAAAAAGGTACAGTTGGTTTTATGTATACACTTTGTCTGCTTATTTTTAAAGGGTGCACTGCTGCTTGAAAGTCTTACCTCTGGATTAAGAAGATGAGTGTGGACAACAGCCCGCTTGATATCATACAGATCAGTAAAGTGCTCTAGAGCTCTCTGAAGCAGACCAGCCTTTTCACAGAGTTGGGCAATGTGAGCACGGTCATAGTGTGTAAACATTTGGTTGCCCAAGATAGCATCTGCAACCTAGAGCATAACAGAAACATGATCATGAACACCAACATGACCTAAAAACTGACAAAGTAACATTATCAGTTACTACAAATCATTAAATACTCTACATAAAAAAAGCTATTGTGCAAACCTCTAGATAGATATACCTGAGGTGCATGCATTAGATTCATTTCAAGTAGACGTGTTTGCAAGGGGCCTTCACTGGGACGATTGTTTTTCAGGGCGTCTAGCAAAAATGCAGTGCACTGCTGAATAAGGTTATACTCCATAAATACATCCACAATCTGAAAGAGACAAAAAAAAAAAAAAACAGTATTAAATAACCATGCTAATGCATATTACGAACCTATGATTAGGTCACCTTAAACCCAAGTAAACTGCAGCCCCAAAAGTTTTTGTGCAGGGTTTTACCTGTGTAATATCAGCAAGAGGCTCTTCATCCTGCACCAGCATTTGTGCAAACTGCTGGCCTTGGTCTGGATTGATTCTCATGACATTTCTCAACAGGAAAATCCAGTCAGGAGTGTAGCCAACCTGCACAGAATAAGTACAATGATGAAGAAAGGGAAATGTATTTATACATTAAAACGATGCTGAGATTTTAAGGAAGCAGCATATCAGGACCTATCATTCAAAAAAGGATTGCATTAAGGAAAGAAAAAAAAAACTGCCAAAAAGCAGCTATAAAACACATTTGGGTCATTTTATCAGTTTTTATATGGCATTTAAAAGAAAACGGATTCATAGGCATTCTTGTACTAAAACCAGCATACGGACAAGGCAGCTTGCAGAATCAGCAATATACAGAAAAAAAAAAATTCTGCATAAAAAGAAAGGTGCTGTGGAAGTTAGAGTTATGTATAGCATATAAACTAAAGAATGTGCAGCGCTGCGAGGGAGCATTTGGAGATTCAGGGACATCCCGGTTTTGATCTTTATAAGAACGCATTTGACCATTCCATTATTGATGGTCATACCATCTGGTAAGGCTCATCTACACTGGTGTTTTGGTGAAGTGTTTCTTCTCCCTTTTCTGGTTGACGATGGAAGGATCATTTGGAAGGCTCCATTACTTTCAGCCCAGGAGTAGTATTGATATATGCACTGTTTTTGGTGGATCATTTATACACTTTTTGCTTGATGGCCTTTCTTACTGCGATAGGTCACCAACAAATGATTTAATATTTGTTACTATTGATTCCATGGTGGATAGATACATATATTTTTGGTGTTTGGACACTAATATGTTGATAACATTATGCGTTTCATTGCTATAGATCATTTTTTATAGCATTTTCACATATATTTGGTTATCTACAGTGCTGCACATTCTTTGTTTTGGGGTTGGTTTTATAACTCTTGGTTCTAGCTGCTTTTTTTTTTTTTTTCACCTATACCCAAGCACAGAGTTTCCCTCTATTTTATATGTATAGCATATACTCAATTCAGGGTTGTAGCATTTCACTATTGATATACAGAACCATGCAGAAGTTTTAGGCAGGTGTGACAAAATGCTGTAAAGTAAGAATGCTTTCAAAATATATATTATAATAGTCTGTCTGGGATTATAAGGAGACATTAGGATTTGAGGCAGCCTATGACCCACAGGTGGTCTGTAGTTAATTCTCCAAGATGTTTGGAACAACCTAACTGCCAAGTTCCTTCAAACACTATGGGCGGTCACACCAAATATTGATTTGATTTTCTCATCTGCTCTTTTACTTTCCATTTTGTTAATTGATAAAATTAATACTTCTATTTCTGAAAGCAATTTTAAAATTATAGTATTTTTTTTTTTTTTTTTTTTTTACACACCTGCCTAAAGCGTTTGCATTGTAGTGTATGTGAAAAGCACAATTTAACCTTGGCTTCTGCAAATAAAAAACCCCACAAAAGTAGAACACTCACCTTTTTAGCATACAACACAATCTTCTGAACCTGCCCAGTTTCTGCAAAGCACTGAATGACTTTGTTGGGAACATTGGCCCTCAGGTAAACACTCAAAGCCAGTGTAGGATCCACAGATTTCACTAGATCCCCCAGTTCTTCTGAACACTCCAGCTAATTGTAAAAACAAATAATTTCTAGTTATAAATCAAGTATTACTAAAATTCTAAATACATACACCTTTAAAGAGAAGAGCCAGTTTTAAAAAAAAAAAATTTTTTTAAAAGTCAGCAGCTGCAAACACTGTAGCTGCTGACTTTTAATAAGCAGACTTACCTGTCCAGGGCACCCATGATGTCGGCCGCCCGAGGCTGAACCGTCCCTCGGCTCTCGGGTCCCCGGCGCCGCCATTTTAACTATTGGAAATAGGCAGTGGAGCCTTGCAGGTTCACTGCCCGTTTCCTACTGCGCATGCGCGAGTCGCGCAGCGCTTTGTGAATGGAGCGCGCTGTGTTCTGGGACACACAGTTCCCAGAACACACAGCGCCTCATTACCCAGAAGATGCTGATTTTTTTCTAAATTTTTATGTATTTTTGTTTTTCAGGGTGGCCCTCCACTTTAAATATAAATATAAATTAAAACATGGCTGGAAAATATACATTTTAAAGCACAGCATCATCTGCTAAATTATTTCCATACAGATTTCATAAACGCTGTACAATCTGCAATATTAAAACAAGTTTGGGAGGTAAAATTACACATGAGACAGAAGAAGAATATAAATGTCTGTGTGTAGTATGTTATGTCAATGAGGGGTAAATGGCCCTCAAAGTCAGCTCTTCTGAACACCTTGTGAATCACCACTTCTGATGCTACCGAGTTGCGAACTGTAGTGGCAGCTATTAAGGAAAGGAAATGAATGAGGGCTTCATTTCTGCAACTTCTCTTTTTGGCACTACATTGAGTACATAACTTGAAAGAAGAATTTTAAAACTCCTTCTGTTCCTATTTCACATTACAGCAATGGACTGCTAATAGTTTTATAAACGTATAACTTCTAAAATAAGGCATGCAAACTGCACCCTCCACTAATAACCATGTTAATTTAAAGGAGAAGAAGAAGTATAACCAAATCTTGTTTTCTTGGGGATCACAGGAGTGAAGTTCATTCTGCACTTCTGTAACCCTTTTTCAGTCGACAGCAGGCATCACAGAGTCGGTCCAGACTATAAAAAGATCTTGACCAGACTGTTGTGGTCCACCAAATGCCTGGACCACCAGCTGGCGCAGCCTCTCAATGAACCGTTAGGAGCCTGAACCAGCCGCTACCACCCTCTACACAGCCCAGCACTGACAGTCACCAGCTTGCAGCACCCTGAAGACCGAAAGCTGAGCTATCAGCGGTGTTTGATCACTCAGTTCTCGGTCTTAAAGACGGCTGGAGACAGATGCAGTGTCAGATCGATGCTGCATCCATCCAAGTATAAATCTTCGGTTTTAAATAAAAATAAACTTTTCTTTTAATAAACTGGCTTAATAAAACTATTTTAGTAACAAATCTGACATTCTGGGTTTCTTTTGTGTTTGCCTAAGTGTGAATGCAACTAAAATATTTAAAGAGAAGTTTCAGATAAAGCATTTTAAAGGCTAAGCCCACCTTAGATAAATTTAGGGTGCAACATTGTGCCAAGAGGTGGTAACCCGTTACAGGGTTCAGGAGATGTTCTTCCCAAAGGCTACTGTCATTTTAACAGCCACATAATTTATTCAGAGAATGTATACATTGCAAACATCTGGGACTTGTACTAACAGTCCACAAACACGTACTTTAACTTTGTAACTTCAGTAGGGGCATAAAGCTGAAGAAAGGCTTCAGGAGCCGGTACATTACAACCACCATCAGGGTTGCAATTACTTGCAGGCTCAAATGCAATGTATATAATCAAATACAAAAAGGAGGACTCTGCATTCTACTCATGAAAAATACATTTGAGTTTAGGGGTACATTAACATTTTTTGTACTTTGAAACCACTCCTTTCACAAATACCTTGTCTTCCTTCAGCCACTTCTCCAGAAGCTGCTTGCGACCTTGCTGAAGTACAGGTCTACACAACTCCAGAGACTCGTATTTATTGAGTTGGCCTTGATCCAAGAGAATGCCAAAGTACTGCAGAAGTGGTGAGGTCTGACCTGGCTGAGCAGGAACACTCTGAAATCGGCGTATTGTGTCCGGTGTACGTAGTATACCCTAAAATTAAGAGGAAAAAAATAAAATTAAAAAAAGGGTCATATTTTACTTATCAATTTATTAGATAACCTGCTCTAACTGGAACTAGTTTGCCAATCTTAGGTTTGTAAATAATTGTTGAAAATATTAAAGGACGATAGGGATTGTTACTATACATAACAGGTCAGCCTTCCTATGGCACTAGTGAAAAAAAAAAAAAAAAGTTAGATTCCTGCAACAATTTCTTTTTCCCCCTTTGCTTAGAGTGGAACAGAATAAAGACTTTTGCGGGGGTTTCTTTAGCACTCTATGCTCCTTTTGAGGAGATTTCACCAGAACATAAGGGGGGGGGGTGAGTTGCAAGGTGGGATGTGTTATTGAATGAGACAAGACAAATGTGAATTGAATAAATCTCCCCGGAAACAGTACAAATTTTACAATGGTTCTAATCATTTTCCAGTATCCACAGTAAAGCTGTGTTTTAGTCTGCTTTTTCAATCAACACATTAGGGCAAACAAGAGATTAATTTTTTATTTTATTTTTACCTTTGGTGCATTTGCAGCCACCTTTGCGGCTTCTGAATAATTTCCTTGTGCAAATAGAGTATTAAATTTGCGAGCAAATAGTTCCTCAGCTCCAGCCAGATTGTTACGGACAGCCATACGCAGAGCTAGATCAGGGTTTTGAAGAACATTGGTGATGTAGGGTATTATATTTTCTTCTTCTACGCAAACAGAAAGCACCTGAAAGAGTAAATACAGAACTATGACGGTATATTAAAAACAAACAAAAAACCCCAAACACATTGATAGAAATAACAAAACTTAAACTACAAGGAACAGTCACAGAGAAGCCACTACTATAAGCAATCATCATCCTTAACCACTTAAGGGCCGAGCCTTTTTTACCCTTGTTAAGTTAAAATCCGTTTTATATATATATATTAAAATGGCAGTCTTTGCAATACTTTGTCACACCATATTTGGGCAGCAGTCTTACAAGCGCACTTTTTGGGAGGGGGGTTCACTTTAATATAAAAAAAAAAAAAAAAAAAATTGTGCCCACTTGTGGAATGGCGACAAACTTTTACCCTTAAAAATCCCCATAGGTGGTGTTTAAAAATTACTACAGGTTACCAGTTTTGACTTACAGAGGAGGTCTAGGGCTAGAAATTATTGCTCTCGCTCTAGCGAGCGTGGAGAAACATCGCGCGTGGTTTGAACAGTGTTATCATATGCGGACGCTACTCACGTATGTGTTCGCTTCTGCACGCAAGCTTGTCGGGACAGGGCGTTTTAAATTTTTTTTTATTTAAAAATCTCCGACGCCGATAAAAGCGATCTCGTGGTGAGACAACTTTTAATCTGAAAGAGAAACGCACAGCGTTGCTGAAAATACTGGGGTTATGGCAGCTAGCTGCTGCCATAACCCTGGTATTTAGAGTCAAAGTACAGACGTACGTTTTGCGCGGCGTGGTTAATAAAAGCAAACCTTCATATTAAAGCATGAATATAAGACTGGGGGAGGTCTTGCCACAGGGGCATTTGGGGGTGAATGACAACAAAATATAAACAAACAATGGTCCAAGGCTAACACAATAGGTTAACATAATTACTGTGTTTGATATATAAATGACACTTTATAATTTACCAAGGTTAAAACTAGGTTACCTGTCCCTTTCTGTTCACACCAATAATTCCTGCTGTTGCTTCATGGGGTGCAGTGACAAAGATGGTCTCGCCACTGATTCTGTTCATATAGATGCAGGTACCAGTTTCAAGGTCATAAAGGTGAATGTACCCATATTTTGTAATCAAGAAGACAACATCATGTTTCCCACTGATCTGTAACATTGAGCATGTGCACAGAGTTAGGACTGTTGACAATTAAAGGCAATTTTATCATTTAAAGGTATACAAAGACACGCACACTTTACTTATCATTTAGGCAGTTTAGGATAAACAAAGCACTACAGTATCTGACAAACATTTTAGCAACATAGCATTCAAGTGAAAAATCCATTTGATGGCTAATGGAGGAATTAACATACCTGCATTGCAACGGGAAAGTCATTCTGGGCTTCTGGTGGAAAGAAAACGTCTACAGCTTTTTTGGGGAAAGGCTGGTTTCCAGTAGGTGGTGTTCCAACTTCAATAATATGCAACTGCAAATTAAGACATGTAAATTTGTGTAATTTCCTTTGTTGAAGGATAAATAAGCAACCTATTCCAGGTTAGTTACACACATTTGACATCCAGGAGGTGAGCATGGGAGAGGGAGGAGATGGGGGGGGGGGGGGGGGATTTAGAGTGCAGGAGGTCCTGGGAGGCATGAAATGAACAATTTGGGTAGTGTGTGTGTGTGTATTTTATATACACACACACACACACACACACACACTGGAGCCTGTTCTGGGGTAGGAGGGTGTATCATGTGATCGCCATTTTCCACTGTAGGCAAGAGTCCAAACAAACCATTTATTTCAACTATTGTGACTTCTGTTGAAGGAAAAAAAATTTCAACTGACTGAAGTCCCAAGCATTATAAGCAAATGCTTTAGCAACTTAAGCTATCCAGCAACTAAAAATTTTAATTGGATGTTATAAGCTTCTGTATTGCCAGTGATCTGATCTCTTAGGGAAGCAGTAAGCACGGCTGCGATGGCAAAAACAGCAGCTGAAGATGATAAAGGTTCAGCAGATATACAGGAGGCAAGAAGGCCCCATGGAGTGGAAACCCCTTACTCTAAAGCAGGGGTCTCCAAACTTCCTAAAGAAAAGGCCAGTTTATGATCCTTCAGACTTTAGAGGGGCCTGACTGTGACCACTGCAAGTTGAAATTGTCCTGGCGTTAGTGGGACTAAACATTGCATCTTTGGCATTAGAGGGAGGAATAGTGCACCATTGTTGGTGTCAGTGGGAGGCACAGTGCCTCATTGTTGGCGTCAGTGGAAATAGTGTCCCATGTTGGTGTCAATAGGTGGAATGGTGCCTCGTTGTTGGCGTCAGTGGGATGAATAGTGCTCCATGGTTAGTGTCAATAGGAGGAACAGCGCCTCATTGCTGATGTCAGTGGAAGACTAGAGCCTCATTTTTAGTGTCAGCGGGAGGAATATTTCCCCATTGTTGGCATCATTGGAAGAAATCATGCCCAGTTGAAGTCAGTAACAGGAAGTATACCCATTGTTGGTTGTCAGTGAGAGGAAGTGTCTTGCATCAGTGGGAGGGGGGGGGGAGAGAAAAGAAGGGTCCCAAGGGCCAGATGAAGGCAAGCAAAGGGCCCCCGGACTGCAGTTTGGAGACCACTGCTCTAAACCACTTTTTTTCTACACTAAATTTAAGAACTACGCGGGTAATTTTACCTTTCCACCTGCTTGTCCTCTAACTGCAAAACAAAACAGGGTAGACTCTTCAGCATTTCCTTCCATTTTAAATTGAGCAAAACTGGCTGCATGTCCCTCAATAGGCTGAGACACTTTCCTATCCACAGAGTACAGCTGCATAGCTCCAACAACGCGATTTTGCTAAAGAAGAAGAAACAAAGGCTTAAGTTAGTTATTCCACCAAAGTCAGAAAAGATAGAAAAACAAAAGTATACATTTTTTTGTACCCGTTCTCAGATTTTGTTCATCTGTGTTTTGTACAATGATATGCTATAGATGCCATTTGCAGGTAGTTTATTGATGGCATTTAGGCCTCATGCACTCTGGGCATTAAAATAACATTATAAAAAATGCCAGTAGCTTTGCGGTGAGTTTTTCAACGTTTAACGCTTTTGCAATAGTGTTTATAAGCGATTTTCCACGTTAGCATTTATTTTTTTTCAATGAAGCAAAAGCATTAAATGCTGGTGAGCCACGGTTTTGAGAGTTTATCAGCGTTTGACTTTTTACAGCTGACAAACTCTCAGAACCCACTTTTTTTTGTTTTGTTTTTTTAACAAAAAAATTCCCTAGCCAAAAACTGCATGGACACATAGGATAACATGATGGGGAGTTTTATTGACTGTAGAAAAAAAAAAAAAAAAAAAAAAACATCTGAAGCCAAAACAGCTGCTGTAAAAACATCCAAAAATGTCCAGTGTGTATGAAGCCTAATGGCGTAGGGAACAAAATAAATAAAATATAGATACATAACTATGGATTTCAGCAACATATGTACATGGACTAATTCTACATCCAATGTAAAGAGCATGGATAAAATACTGGAAACAAGTAGAGATATGATATAAATCCATAAATCTGAGAACAGATTTTAACAGCAAATCTTAAAACAAAATCAGGCAAGAGACTAGAGCTGCACAATTAATCTTTGAGAGACTTATATGCTCACTGGGTCAAAAGAAAACATCTGTGCAGTCTGCCAAGTTTTTAACATGAAACATTGTAACCAAGCTTCCTTCTTGATCAAAAGGGAAACTTCTGTGTGTAAAGAAAAAAAATCAAGTTTTTAAAAACAACATGCAAATGCAGGAAGTTTAACCACTTAAAGTCCAAATCTTTTTCTGAGACTTCTTTCTCAAGTTAAAATCAATATTTTTTTGGTAGAAAATTATTTGGAACCCCCACTGTATTCGTATTTGCCCAGCAGTCTTTCAAATGCAATTTTTTGGGAAAAAATACACTTCAATGAATAAAAATAAATAAATCAATAAAAACAGTAAAGTTAGCCCAATTTTTTTGTTTTAATGTGAAAGATGTTACGCCACAAGAATCATGATCCATTTCTAAGCAGAAAAAAAATTGTGATTCTCATTTTAGCCAGAATCGTGCAGCTCTACAAGAGACTCCTGTGTACCAATGTTATGTGTCAACTACTAAAGTTCTATGTTGTATGATTATTATATCCATAGATCTCAACAAACTATGCCTCCGTTAACTGAATATTTTACAATTGAAGTTGAAGCATCCAGACATACTTCTTACTGGAAACAATAGCAAACTGAATTTGTATTAACTTGCTGACAAGAATGGATGTGTCAAACACCCACATCCCTCCCTGTGGCAGAAGATGAGTCATTCCGACAGCCATGCTGTGAAGGCAGGCAGCATTTATGTAAGGAATGGAGCATGTGGCCCTACATTACAAGACCTTCTGTATATGCGTTTTGCCTGATCGTTTACAAAATATTGTTTGCACCCAAAAACAATTGCTACATCATAGACACATCTCTCACCTGAGCAGAAATTCCTGTTAGAAGGAGCCACTTCTGCTTGGCATCTGTTCGGTAATTAATAATCTGGCATCCTGCCAGGCTGGAATGCCGGTCAAACACCTTCACTGGCTGCGACTCTCCCTCCATGCTCCAATGATACACAGCATTGTCGGTTACTAAAGCAACAGTGTTCAAAGAGATCCACTTCCAAAAGGTGACATCATCAGTCATGGTATGAGCCTTCATTTTGCTTTTCATTTCAATGTTAAAGATCTGAAGGGTTTTCCCGGCTGCAAACAAAACAGGGGTCAATGATTTTCTTTTCCTCCCCAGCTCTTACAACAAATGCCATATTACAGTGTGCATACATCACAGCATTTTCTAAAATGCTAAAAGATCTACAAAAATAAAAATGTGATCATTAGAACATTTATATGCACAAAAACACCTAAGAGGGTTGTTCTGAATCTAAATAAATATAAATGGGAAAGGTTCAGAAAGATTCGCTTTTTTTGTGTGCAAAGGCTTTTGAATTTAGATGAAAAACAGTGAAATATGAAGGATGCATACTTCCAAAAAATGCTAGTTGTCTGGCTGTCTATAGCATCAATACTTTCAGCGACAGACTCAGAACAAGAGCAAAGTCAAAGCTCCGGATTCCTATACCTTCATACAGTATTGAAAAACACAGATTCTGCATGGAAGCCAGGAAACTAGCATACTTGTAAGAGATCAGTTATAGCAGCCTGCGTACCCGCTTTTCTTTTTTTCTTTAAAAGGAAAGAAGAGAACCACCATTCCACAATAGATCATGGTAGTATCTTGTCCATTTAAAAGTACTTCAGAGACTAATAAATACACCCATATTTGAAGGTAAAATGTGCCTTATTTTTTGCATAGGAGTTTGTAAAGCACTGCAAGCACAGAATCACTTCCACTCAGCAGAGGATCCGATTCCTGCTGAATCAGAGCTGAATGGGATGGATGGCCTTTCTTTCCACAGTTCAGTTTGTGTCCACATTTACAAAGTGGACAGGGATGGACCCATGCTAGCTATACAGGCAGCCAGATGTAAACAGACTTGAGTCCATTTACATCAGGCTAACTCCGATGGCTCCATATTACATCCTATATATGGGTAGAATACGTAACATGGTAAGAAAGATGGAATGGGCCTTTAAATTTAGATTTGATTTTCACATTAACCCTTTAGGCAAATGTTAACTAACTTGCTAGGATGGATGAGTGAAAGAAAAAAAAAAAAAAAAAAAAAAAAAAAAAAAAAACACGAACATCTGCTCACGTGCTCCAAGATTTCAATAGTACTGGTCATATGACCAAACTAGATCTTTGGTCACATGATATCTGCTAAATTTAGTCACAAGACTGACAGAAAGTCGGGGGTCTTGTAACCGTATTTCTTTGGAAATGTTAGGGCCAGTTCACACTACATGCAGGCCATTCTCTTTTTCCTGGATAGGTGGCTAGATTGTTTCCAAATGGCATAATTCACACCAGTGCAGTCGGTTCCAGTACATTCCAGAAAAAAATAAAAAAATAAAAAGTAGAACATGCCACTTTTTTTGCACTGAACTGGAATTTGGTTTATATATATATATATATATATATACACACACACACACACACACATATATATATATATTATATATATATATATACACACATATATATATATATATATATATATATATATATATATATATATATATATATATACACACATATATATATATATACACACACACACACACACACACCAAATGTACCAAAAATGAACTGGAATGCACCTAAAACAAAAAACCCCATGTTCCCATTAAAGGTGAAGAATAAAAAGCATTTCAATCTTTTAATTTACTCTTATCCATTCCAGTAGATGGACATCACTGCTTTAAATGTTGCAGTATACTACACTTTAATGGTATATACAATATACAACTTCCTGTCCAGCAGATGCATCCAAGGAGGATATCTTTCTAATGTGAGAGAATGAAAAGCTGGGGACAATTAAGGACCCACCGGCTTAAGACTGTGGCCACCCCACCTCGTGTTTGGCTAAGAAACACTAGTTAAATGGATATTGTGCAGGTTAGATAGTTAAGGTTACTGTCTCTTTACGAAAGAGGAAGGAATATTCCAGGATCCAATGGGAATCAATGGAATTTTCTGGAAACCAGGATAGGTTAATTTAAAGAGGGATTTCACTGTGAAAAAAAAATTAAAAGCCAGCAGCTACAAATACTACAGCTGCTGACTTTTAATAAATGGACACTCACCTGTCCCAGGATCCAGCGATGCCAGCAGCTGAGGCCGATCGATCGGCTCTCGGCTGCTGCCGCCACCATTCTAGGTGAGGGAATCAGGAAGCAAAGCGTTGCGGCTTCACTTCCCGGTTCCCTACTGCGCATGCGCGAGTCGCGCAGCGCAATCGGAATTGTCCGCTCTGTCTCTGGGACCTGTGTGTGTCCCAGCAGACAGCGCGCAGGGACAGGAAGAGGCATAGACTCCCGTGGGAGTCTATGCCTGGAAGTGGGTGTAAATACCTGTCTTTGACAGGTATCTGCACCCCCCTCCCCCCTGAAAGGTGCCAATTGTGACACCGGAGGGGGGGGGGATCCAATCAGCGGAAGTTCCACTTTAGGTTGGAATCCCGCTTTAAGAACTGCTGCTGTGGGGGTTATTCCTTTTCCCCCAGGACCAGAGCAGCAGCACAAGAGCTCAGCGAGTTCTATCTGTGGTAATGGAATCCCTGGTATGGCAGTTCTTGGAAAGAGCCAGCAGTGAGAGGGGAATAATGGGTACGCCGTTGCCTGGCCTTAGTTGAAGATACTGGGGAAGAGGGCATGGCGGCAGAGTTTTCACAGGAGCCATGGAGAAGGAGCTTGCCTTGCATGCCAGACCAGAGAGACAGAGGAGCAAGAGCTGTGGAGTGACGGAGGCTTGGCGGGTCAGGGCTGCCGCTCTTACAAGAAGAAAACGGACTGTTTCTCCGTCACTAAAATGCTGATTTTAACTTGTAAGCAACAAGTGTCAGAAAAAGGTTTAGTCTTTAAAGAGGCTGTAAACCTCCCTGTATTTACTTACAGGCAAGCCTTATTCTAGTCTTACCTAATGGGTACTGTATCAATCTCCTAAACATGCACCATTTAGGAGATATTTACTGTATACTAAACTGAAGATGTCATCTGCGCGTGCACTACCCATACTTCCTCTTCCATTAAACTGATCTAATTTAGGGCCTGTTCAGTGCTGTGATGTGGGAACCCTACGAATACACTGTGGGTTCCTGCATCGTATGTCCCCCAGCGGCAGTTCACACTGCCCTATGCGAACTACTGGGAGTGTCAATTAAAAGTTAATGTTGCCCCCAAATCAGCTTGCATATCGCAGTGCGAGCTGTAAATTCGGACAGGAATCGGATCGCATGGGTGTGAACACTATTGTAATCAGATTCTGCTGCAGACCAAAAAGAAAAAAGGGGGCCCTGTGAGAGTTTGGTTCAACTGCAATGCGACATCACACAGATTGCATGCGATTTGCACTGCGAATCACATCTCAGACAACACTGCAGTGTGAACCGGAGTTCTGTTGAGAAGTGCCTGGTATCGCATAGTGCCCGTTATGTACTGCACATCCACCATACAGAACAGCACAACAGTTGATTTGCCGATCAGCTGGGCTGACGTAACCAGGGCGCATGCGCACATTGTAGGAGGCATCTCTCGATGGGAGATGCCATTTCACAGGCACAACTTAATTCTATAGAAACAGCAGGGGAGACCATGGTTCTCAGATTGTGCATCGCTGCTGCTGGAGGGAAGCTAGTGGCTGTGCTGAAGAGCTGGCTTTTGTCTGTGTTGCAACCCGCCCTTTCACACAGACAAAACCAGCCATTCAACACAGCAAACCTGCCCTGCAACACAAACAAAACCGGACCATCAGCACACCTTAAAGCCGCCCCACAACAGCAAGGCACAATGTGAGAACTATGGTTTCCCCCGCTGTTTATATAGGTTTAGGTCTGTCCTGCGCGGGCACTATTCGATGAGGTGCACTTTGACAGAACACTGACACTTACAGAACAAAGTTCTGTACGGTGTCTTTTCTCCTTTGATTTTTTTACACAACTTAACTTTGAAATATTAAAATTTTCTTTTGGGGGGGGGGGGGGGGGGTTGTCATTGGTAAGATAGGACCTGGAGGACAACATGGGGGGACCGGAGGATGAGCCTGAAAGGATGCAGAGGGAACCAGAGGATAAAAATGGGGCATGGAGAGCCAGGAAGGACGCAGGGCGACCTGGAGGAGGACATGGGGAGCACAGAGGGGGCCAGTCAGGGGTGATCGGTGCGGTGGAGTTACAAGCACCGATCTCCCGACAGTTGCGGGAGGGAGAGGAGGAGAAGCGGCCGTCAGAAAAGCTATACGGGGGGGGGGGGGGGGGAATCAGTGCTTGTAACTCCCTCCCAAAGCCGAACCAATCACCCCGAGGCTGCTTAAAGAGGAAGTAAACCCTGATGGGTTTACTTCCTCTTTTTCCCTGCAAAGGTAAAGCATAATGGACTACTATTCATCGCATAGTAGCTCATTATGTGTCACTTACCTGACACAGGAGCCAGCGAAGTCGCCGCTGATCCCTGTAGTCCGCCGCATCCATGTTGCTGGTGGCGTCTCGCAGCTCCGACGAATCACAGCGGCGAAGCCGCGATGACGTCACTCCCGCGCATTCGCACGGGAGTCGCGTCTCGCAGCTCCGCCGCTGCCACTCGGCGAAGCCGCGATGACGTCACTCCCGCGCATGCGCACGGGAGTCGACAAATTAGGCAAATCCATTCATGGATTTGCCGCATTTAGTGCGCCTGCGCGCCGCTGTCTACGGCGCATGCGCCGTAGACAGCGGTGCCCATTTTCGGGCAAATATCTCCTAAACCATATAGGTTTAGGAGATATTGCTTGGACCTACAGGTAAGCCTTAATCTAGGCTTACCTGTAGGTCCAAGTTGTTTGGAAGGGTTTACTTCCTCTTTAAGTATCGGGTAAGGCATCGGAGCATTTGCACAAGAACTCTTACAAATGCTTGCCATCGGCGCAACCCCAATTGCAAGGTAAGGCAAACAAATGACACAAGGATTAAGACTACACTAATACCTTAAAAATATTTGAAAGCACACAATGCCTTAAAGTGTTACTAAACCCAGGATCCTGTATTCACTATCCACAGTACACAGACCATGGAAACTTAATTATTTTAGTAAACAAACTGCTAAATACCATTTCTCATCAACCATTAGAGCAATCTTGTGACTTCCATCAGTGTCCAGCCAAGCACTGGTTAAAGGTTGTAGGAGACGTTTTATGACTGTCCAATGAGACAGCAAGACCCCTGACACTCTGGACCTTGCCGATTGGCCCTGTGCTGATCACACGCATCCTCTCAAGAACAAAAAATATAGATTTTTCAAAATTGGCAGTTTACAGCGCAAAAAAAAATAAAAATAAATAAACACACACACACACACACACACACACACACACACAACCACAGAGGTGATCAAATACCACTAAAAGAAAGCTCTATTTGTGGGAATTATTTGGGTACAGTGTCATATGACCGCGCAATTGTCAGTCAAAACAACGCAGTGCAGTATCGCAAAAAAAAAAAAAAAAAAAGTCCTGGTCAGGAAGGAGGTAAAGCCTTCTGAAGCTGAAGTGGTTAAAAGTGACATTGGTGATCAGAACAAGTAGAGAGTGAATCTTCCTAAACAGGGACTTGTTCTGCTAAATCTCCATCTCCCTTGTTATCTGCTGCCTTAAGGAATATGGTTCCAGAGTAGGAGCCTGTTTGAACTGAAGTAATCATCCCCACAGAAGCGTATGGGGCCAACTAATTCAGTTCATAGAAAGCAAAAGAGAATGCGGTAACAAATCCTATGAGCAGAGTGTGAAGTGGGAAGATTAAGCAGCAGCAGTGTTTCCAGCAAAGAATTAAGTGACAAATTGGCCATCACTGTTAGAATCAGATTAAATCTCTGCACACTGCCGAGTTAGTACCGAGACTGGCATTTACATGGCACAAGATTGTACAAGTCAGGCTGAAATGTGTACAAATGATTAGCCTTTTAGTTTACATCAATCTCCCCAAATACTTCTTAACACTTTGTAAATGTGTTCTGCGTGGCACGCTGTACTTTCAAATAGTGGTGCACCAAAACTTCCTCACCCGAAATATATCTGTTGAAAATTGTGTTTTTGGCAGGCGGACGAAAAAAAAAAGTGCAGATGTTTGAGACGAAAAAGGGTGGGGCCACACATGGGGGGGGGGGGGAGACTTACAGGGGCATGCCAGGGACACGGGTGTCATTAGATGCTGCCTCACCAGTGCCTGGTAGCGCAATCTCACGCTGTGTCCTGAAGTTGGATCTGAATCGCAGTGCTGTAATGATGTCCCGCCTCCTAGACCGCCTCTTGTGATAGACGGCACACTGATCCAATGCCGGGAATCATCATGCTACCAGGCACTGGCAGGCGGCACCTCCTGTACCAGGTCTGCAGTCTCCGACCATCTCCTGTACCAGTTCTGCTAGAGGTGCACCGAATGGAAATGTTGCCAATACTATTAGCAATGTGTTTAAGTTTAAGAGACTGCGGATGTCACACAAGAGAGATGGTCAGAGACTGCGGATGTCACACAAGAGAGATGGTCAGAGACTGCGGATGTCACACAAGAGAGATGGTCAGAGACTGCGGATGTCACACAAGAGAGATGGTCAGAGACTGCGGATGTCACACAAGAGAGATGGTCAGAGACTGCGGATGTCACACAAGAGAGATGGTCAGAGACTGCGGATGTCACACAAGAGAGATGGTCAGAGACTGCGGATGTCACACAAGAGAGATGGTCAGAGACTGCGGATGTCACACAAGAGAGATGGTCAGAGACTGCGGATGTCACACAAGAGAGATGGTCAGAGACTGCGGATGTCACACAAGAGAGATGGTCAGAGACTGCGGATGTCACACAAGAGAGATGGTCAGAGACTGCGGATGTCACACAAGAGAGATGGTCAGAGACTGCGGATGTCACACAAGAGAGATGGTCAGAGACTGCGGATGTCACACAAGAGAGATGGTCAGAGACTGCAGACTACATTTTTCTTGAGCTTTTCTTGCACTAAAAAGGTGCCAATAATGGCCAACAATAAATGCATATTAATTTAAGTTGATATTAAATAAAAGTGGAATACAATATATAAAAATGTAAAATTTAAAAAAAAAAAAAAAAAAAAGTTTAAAAAACAGTTTTTGGCAAAGTGCATCTTGCATTTTCGGCACCAAAATTTCCCTTCTGTGCACTCCTACTTTCAAACTTGTGAGATCCTTGCAGGCAAGGCAATCATGTCAAAGACTGGGCTGGGTTAACATCTGCCAAACCAATTTAATACAAAATATCCACACATGAAATTCTAGGTTTGAAAGAGCTACCTTTTTGATATCTGACAAAGGAAAAACGTTGACATAGCAAATGAAACAATTAGTGGTAACAGTGACAAATGACAGTTTGCACAGAGTTGATGGACTGAGCTGGTTCATACATGTGTAAGTTAACAGGATTCACGTGGCATGTTCTTTTATCTAAAGCTTAGTACACACCACTAGTTTTGTTTTTCCATTCAACCCTGGGGGTTGAATGAAGCGAAAAAAAAACAACAAAAAAAATAACACCTGCCAGCTCCAGTCAGAGCCGCTGCACTAACAATCTGAAATTAGTACAGCGATCTCTCCTGCTGTTCTATTGTGCTCTGACAGGGGGACGGAATGGGACACACATCTTAGCCATTGGCCGAGAGTGTTGATCGATCTGGAACCCTTTGGCTGCTGGCTTTTAAGCATGCTCCTCCGACAGAAGCCAACCGAACGATGTTGCCTGACATTTGGCCGTGTGTACTAGGCTTTGGTGTCACTGCTGGGGCCTGGGATGAGAATATTGTTAAAAGAATATTCTAGCCAAAATAGATAAATGTTAATAGGATATACATTTGCATCTAGCAGTATCCTTTTAAAAAAGGTACCACACATGTAGTCAAAGTTTCTGTCAATTCAAAATGGCATTGCTTTTAACAAATCTGCATTCAGCTGAATTTGATACACCCTAAAAGATAAAAAAAAAAAGAAAATAAATGAAAAAAGAAAAGAAATTAAACCTGAATGGACACACAGGTGCCCCCATAGCAAGCCGGTTGCTGTGGGGGCAGGCAACCGGACGGAAGGGCCCGGCACACAGTATAGGCAGCCAAGAAGAGGATCGGGCTGCTCTGTGCAAAACCACTGCAACAGAGCACGTAATTATAATGTTTGTTATCTTTATAGAGAAATAAACAAGCCTTTACAATCACTTTAACCACTTGCTTACTGGGCACCTAAACCCCCTCCTGCCCAGACCAAATTTGCAGCTTTTAGCGCTGTCTGAACAACGACTGCGCAGTCATACAACACTGTACCAAAATACCATTTTTATAATTTCTTTCCCACAAATAGAGCTTTCTTTTGGTTATATTTTGATAATCTCTGCAGTTTTCATTTTTTGTTAAAAATAATAATACAAAACCTTTTATTTTGTTAATAAACTTTGCAAACAGGTAATTTTTCTCCTTCATTAATGTACGCTGATGAGGCTACACTGATGGGCACCGATAAGGCGGCACTGATAGGGGGCATTGGTGGACACAGATGGGCATGGACAGGTGGTACTGATAGGCAGCACCGCTAGGTGGCACGGATGAGGCACTGATTGGCACCACTAGTGAGCATTGATAGGGGGCACTGATTGCTGGCATTGGCAGGCGGTACTGGTGAACACAGAGGCTCTTCCTCTTCGGGACCGCCTGCTTCAAACAGAAGCCGGCGATCTGCCTTTTTTTTCCCCTCACGCTGCCTACATAACGTGATCAGTTGTCATTGACTGACAGCTAATCACGTGGTAAGTGGCCATGATCTCAGTGTGCTCCTCCTCCAGGGGGGTGTGGCCAGCTTTGAAAGGGGAGGACGTCAATAGACATACTCCTGGCAAAGCAGATCCACGATGTACCCATCATTCGGCTATAGCGCAGATCTGAACAAGTTAAGGTAAAAAAATAAAACAAATAAACATGTTTTGCCACCCGTTGTACACCTTTTCCCCCCTCCAAACACTTACATGTGTGCATCCAGTGCCGTACCTGTCTGAAGATCTTCTGCCCTGTCTCTCTTCTCAAAGGATGTTCATGCAGCAATGGGAGCCATTGACTCCTGCTGCTGTCAATCAGGTAAGCAGAGAGCGCGGGTGGGGCCAAACCACACTGAGCTCACGTGTCCACCTGAATAGCAAGCAGCTTGGCAGACACAAAATAAGGAGCAGAAAGCACTGGTGGGAGACAGCCTGTGCAATGCCATTGCACAGAGTAGGAGAGTAGAATTTTTTTTTTTTTTATAGAAAAAATAAATAAATAAAAAAAACCCTGCATTTTAGGCCCCTTTCACACTGGGCGGTTTTCAGGCGCTACAGCACTAAAAATAGCGCCTGAAAAAAACGGCCCCTTTCACTCACCCTTTCACTGGGCGGTGCACTAGCAGGATGTTGAAAAAGGTCCTGCTAGCAGCATCTTTGGAGCGGTGTATTCACCGCTCCTACCCCTTGAAATCAATGGGGCAGCTTTGCGGTCAGTTTAACCCTTTTTCGGCCGCTAGCGGGGGTTAAAACCTCCCCACTAGCAGGCGCAGACCGGCGCTAAAAACGGCAAAGTAAAAATAGCGGCGATTTAACGCCGACGCCCGCACCGCCCCAGTGTGAAAGGGGCCTCAGAAATGCTTTATTATTGAGATACCTAGCACAGCAAGTGGGGAATGTTTTCCGACTTCCTTCACAACTGTGTGTAGCTAGGGAGAACCTGAAAAAGCTTTCCACTCTTCACTGGGTCCAGCTGATCAGGTAAGAGTTAACTCTGAACAGGTTGTTAAACTTAGCAGTTCAGAGACATTCTCAGGCTGTGTGGTTCTGTTAAAGTGATTGTAATCACCTTGTAAAACAACTCATTCAGTCTAAAATTGAAATAAAGAGGCAAAAAAAATTGTGTATAGATAAAACAAAAAAGAAAAAAAAAAAACACACGCCACAACACACACACACTATAAATACCTTTTTTTATAAGTGATCACATTCCTTCTGTTCTAAGCTGCATAAGAGCTGGGGGAAGTAGAAGCAGCACACCAATCTTCCCAGTGAATGGCCGCGTGGGGGATGGGGCATGTCAGAGCAAATCTCATCAATGGAAGAGAGCAGTCCGAGTTCCCAGCACAGCTAGGAAACTTACCACAGTGAACTCTCCTGCCTTGTGTGGTCAGTTTTTAATAGGAAAGCAGAGGGACTGGCAGGAACACCAGGGATTTCACACACACACAAAAAAAAAAGGATACTTTTTCATTTAAGTCAAGTACACGGTATAGCAGGCACATATCAGTAATTTGAAATGCTAGGGTAACAAACACTTTAAAGTGACCCTACAATGATCTCCAAACCTCCTAGTCTTTTCCACTCACTCTCCACACTAAGTGCCGGTTCACACAGGGGCGACGCGACTTGCAGCGCAACTCACAGACGTGACCTGCACACGACTTCAGCAGCGACTTGCAAAACGACTTCAGTATAGAAGTCAATGCAAGTCGTCTGAAGTCGTCCCAAAAATAGTACAGGAACCTTTTTCTAAGTCGGAGCGACTTGAGTCGCTCCTATTAGAACGGTTCCATAGTACAGAACGGAGTGCGACTTGTCAGGCAGCGAAGTCGCATGACAAGTCGCTGCTGTGTGAACCGGCACTAACCCTACATACAGAAATTACTTTCTTATTCTCTAGCACGACAGATATTCCTGAGCTCCTTCCAGTTTCAGTCCTGGTGCGCGATATGGGATGTGTGTACAAAGTGCTACTGAATGGCTATTCATACATAAAAGGTACCCAATCAGTATTCACAGCAACACTTGACCCTCCCTGCTGCCATTGCTTGCCACCAAATTAGCCCAGGGACAAGAGTCAATTGAACCCAGACATAGGTCTGCTTTACATGTATTCCTGGACTATATAGGGGCTTATGCACATGGCCGTAGTTAATTTACCAATATCTACATAGAAACTTGCTGAAAGAGGCAGGCAACTGGATGATGTGTAAAAAATGGCAACTGTCAGAATGTGCATCGGTTGAAAGGAGAAGTTTACTTTAGGAACATGTAACCTATCACACAATCTGCAGCCTTCCCCTGCATGGATGCCGATTTCACCATTTAAATTGAATCAACCCTAATAGAATTGCATTTTACTGTAAATGCAGCTGTGTGCATGCTAGCTGCATTCAGACCTTTAAAAAACAAAACAAATGAAACTTAGAATTTTTGTTCAAGTGCATAAGACATAAAACAATTTTGTTTCTGCTCGGCATTATTTCTTATTTTTTTGTCCAGTCTTAATTTTTTATGGAGTATCAAATTGCTAAAAGGCTTTGGGGAACATCAAATGTAGGGAAAGCGATTTTTAGGGGCTGTGGAAAGCACAGATGGGGGGGGGGGGGGGAGTACTGATCTTTAATGGGACTGTGAATTCAGCAGTGGACAGTATAGTACAGGGATATGCAATTAGCCGACCTCCATCTGTTGCAGAACTACAAGTCCCAAGAGGCATAGTAAGACTGACAGCCACAAGCATGACACCTAGAAACAGAGGCATGATGGGACTTGTAGTTTTGCAACAGCTTGATGTCCGCTATTTGCAAAATCAAAGCCTAAGATTCATCACTCCAAACCTTAGCAAGTTCCAACTGTGAATTAGAGGACAAGGAAGCTCCTTTTAATAAATCTTGCCTGATGAAGCCGACTAAAATTAGAATCTCACACATTAAATTGCCTGAAACTAGAAGACAACTGCTTCAGAGACATTAAAGACTCTCACACTACAAGTATAATACAACATCAGGACATTCAAAATGTGCAAATAAATGCTGCGCTAATCATTTTCCTTTTCATTCCCTATGCCTGGAATAACAAAACATTGCCAGACTGTTCTGTTCTTGAAGTCAAAGAAAGAAAATATTTACCAAGTTTTATAAAAGATCTAAATTAGTACATCTAAAACTAGATTTGTGATACTTACAATGTTCTGGGGCACTATCCACAGAGACTGCTTCAAAAAAGGGAATTGAAAACATTGCAGATCATTTTACAAAAGATGTGTACTTGGCCACTTAACTGACCATACAGAAGTTCCAAAAAAGGCGACTCTTTATTAGGAGGACTTTGTTTTGTTGTCATTATATACTTTTAAAATGTAGGTTGTCCAAATATAATACAAATATATCACAATCTATACAATGTAATATTTTACATTTAATCAATTTTTCCTCTGTTAAATGAATGTCTGTTAAATGGCAATTTCACTCAGTTAACAAAGCTTCCAAACAATCACATTTCCAGCTCATTTATAATGCAGGTCTGGTTTATAAAGCAATCGTTTTATTTTAGACACTTTGACTTACACACTATAAAATACTATACAGTCTATGTAGATAGGAAGACTAATGAACTAGTAAAGCCTATAGGAATGCTTACAATGAAACTAAAAGCTTCTAAGTTTCAACAAGCAAGCTGCCCTTTACCCTAATTTCCTCAAACTTATTCGCAGGTCCACACAAAATTGAATCCCATGCAGACAGCGATTTAATGCATCAAGCAGCTATATCTGGGCAAATGCTAGGAGACTATCTTTAGGGCTCATTCACATGTGTCAATAACCTGTGTTTATGCAGCATTTTCAAAGCCTCGGCAGAGGGGGGAGAGGGAGAGAGGGAGAGAGGGAGAAGAGATTTAACAAAATATGCATATACCTTACCTGCTCTGTGCAATTGTTTTGCACAGAGCAGCCCTGATCCTCTTCTTCTGGGGTCCACAGCCAGTGTTCCAGGCCCCTCTTCATTTGGTGCCCCCAAAGAGAGTCGCTCCAAGTCCTGCTGCATCCATGGACACAAACAGCGGGACTCTGCCCCATATCACCAGATTTGATTGACAGCAGCTGGAGCCAATGGCTCCTGCCATCAATCTGTCCAATGAGGGGAGAGACAGCAGCTGGAGCCACTGTGCTCATGTACATCGGATCAGGCTCAGGTAAGAAAAGGGGGAGGGGGAGGAGAGCTGCAGAACAGGTGGGTTAATGCATGAAGGTGAAAAAGCTTGAGGCTTTAGAACCAGCTTAACAGCACCAAGAGCATTTATGACTTGTTAGTGAAGCATTTCTGAAGTGTTAGCTGGGCAATAGGGGAGAGGCAGTGGATGCTCTGGTATCCCAAAATGCACTGGGAAATAGAGAACTAGGAAAGAGCAGCTCTGGTCGCTTCCTGGTTGTACAGAACAGCTGTGTGGTAACTAAAGCTGGCCATACACGGTTAGAATATTGTTCAGAAAAAACGTTCGCAAATTGTAAACTTGGTCGAACGTGCATGCGAGAACGCCAACATTGTATCAATAGATGTCGCCCAATATTCGACATATTAGCGATCGTTAACAAATCGTACAATTGTTCTTGATCGATTATATAAGCAGCGGAAATTATGTAACAAGGATTCGACCTTTGAGAATCCTCCCACGGAAACCCGTGGTTAGATTTTAACATGAGCTGTTCATTTTTCTAACTATTTTCGTTCGATTACACTACTAGTCGTTCGAAAATCAATAGTTTTTGCGGAAAAAAACAACACATTGGGTTTTTTTCGCCACAAAATTTGCATTTCGAGAATCAAAATGTAACCACTAACGTTTCGAATGTCAAACAATCGAGCGGACAGTTTTCCGAACGATATTCTAACTGTGTATGGCCAGCTTAAAGGTTAGTTAAAACCCCCATTTTCTGAAAGCAAAGAACCTGGAGATTAAAATAATGGTAGTTGCGAATTTATTTCGCGTGATATTAGCGCAATGGTTTTCTTAGGTGCATATTTTCAGGAAAAAAAAAAAAACCCACGCAAATGTTAAATTTTAGGACTCAAATGCAATAAATTAACCAATGTTTTTGGTGAAATATAATAAGATGCCTTATAATTGTGTGCCTGTGAAACAGCAAACTGCTTTAAAATCCCCTATAGGCCATCATTTTAGTGTTAAAGTCTAAACTAAAGGCAACATTTTTATTTTATTTTGAATAGCATAAAGATGAATTAGAACACCTGTCTGTGGCCCCGTTGAGTTTTATGCTCCCCATTTGTCCCGTTTACCATCATCGAAGGTAAGGAGAGAAAAACCCACATTTTGGGTTGTCCCCAGAAAAGTAATAGAGGGGAAATCTTCCAGTTGGGACATCAGTTCTGGTGACTTGAGAGGCCCCAAGAAATTGACTTAATTTTCAGGGATTTCCTCTCACTTCCTGTTTTGCTATAGGATAGGATAGGTAGTGAAATCTCTGCAATGGGACAAAGATGGCTATAGTTCTACTTTAACCATGAATAACAGCCCTAGAATTATTGTTCTCACTCCGGTGTGTGCAATGATATGCGACGTGTAGCACAATGGACATTTTCGTACGTATGTGGTGGGGGGGGGGGGGGGGGGCGGGGGTTTAAATCAGAGTGGCACCCAAAAGTGGAACTTCTGCTTTAAGGCCTCCTCCCCAGCTTCTGTTTGTGAAACTGAGCTTTTGGGGAGGTTTTTGACAGGTACCAGCTCACACTTCCATTCTGGTCGCCTTAGGCGATTGGACGTGGAAGTTCTCCCTTCCAAAGTCTTCTGCTACACAACAGGTCGTAGAAGACTTCAGGGCCAGTCAGAGTGCGCCGCTTGGGCATGTGCAGTGGGCAACTGGCTGTGAAGCCGCAAGCTGTCACAGCCAGGTGCCCATAGTAGGTGAGTGGCTGAAGTCAGCAGCTACACTCTTTGTAACTGCTGACTTTTTAATACACAAAACTATGACTGGAACTCCGTTTTAAAGTGCAAGGATGTTACTTTTTTGTTTAAGCCTACTTAAAGCAGAATTAAAAAAACTCACATTTTGTGCTTTCTCCCCAACTGAAAGCATAGTGTGCATAACTCATGTAGACCTCTGAAAAGTCCCCCAATGCTGCCTCGCTAAGGAGATTTCACCATTTTTGGACATCACTGGTGTATTTGCACTTTATTTTGCACCGAAGCCACATTTTCCCATTATATGATCTGCTGTGCGCCTGTGACGCTACCATCATGGTCAGGCCACCATAGTAACACAACATTCAAAACTAGGCTTGGCCAACTCCAGGAAGAGCACATGAAATTGAATAATGGTGTGTGTAAAGGGCCGAAGGATGGTTTAGGGAAGGAAGTACTTTTTTAAAGATGGTGCTAGTTATTCAAGAGAAATGCAGAAAAGTGATGGATACTGAAAACACACAGTAGGCAAATGAACTAAATGCAGTGCCTAATAGTCACAGGATGAGGCTCAGAAATGGTGGTGTGATTTTTAAGCCAGTATAGTACAGGGTTTAATTCGGCTTTAACTTTATTTTGAGGACTACACCATAAAGGGGTCTGTGGAAGCAATTGGGTGGCAGTATGACAAGTCCCTATTGTCTGCAATGGAAGTAGCCATATTGGAGAGTATTTCCTGCATTACTTTTTACAAGTTCAGGTGCGACTTGCATAGATATCTATGTATGAAGTTGCACAGATGTCTTCCAAGTCACACCTGAAGTCGCACCGACATGCCACTTTGAAATTGTGTGACTTCACTTAAAGCTGCACGATTTCAAAGTCAGATTCAGTGTGACTGAAGACTGTCACTTTAAACAGTTTGTCTGGGCCAAGGTGGCCTAAATTAACCAATTTCCTACACTAGCAAGGACACCCGCTAGGCAAACTATATAAACTGTATGCTAGCTCAGCTAAATTCCGCTACAGATAGTATGTGTGTTCTGGCTGTGGAAAATGAACATCCCATTCCACACCCAGAACAAAACTGAATCAGGCTGATCAGCGTTTAGCCATTCATAGGCAGCTTTGTATTCTCAATGAATAAAAATAACTGGCTGCAGCAGAGATGACATCAGCCACCCATCTCTCTGCCTCAGCCAGAGGAAGTTTTTGAAAATCTGCTAAAGAATGTCAAACTGCAAAATTAAGCTATGCACCGAGCCATGTCTCTTATTGTGAAAAGCGATCATGGATACAGAATCGCACAGTGCTTTCATTATGCGATGTCTGGAAACATTTGGCTGCTTTTTAACAAATAATCTTTATGGTATCATACCTGCACACATAATCTAATTCTAAAAACATAATTCATAAATTCAGAATTGACCTCTTAGGTTGTATGAGATTATATATATATATATATATATATATATATATATATATATAAAAAAACACAAACTTCAATCACCTTGTCAGAACAAAACAAAACAAATGCCACTACAGAGGATCCACAAGAAAATCTTAAGGATTAGATTAAATAGGTCAGCATTCAGTGAAGATGCATTTAAATGAGTGATGGGGTAGGAACACTGTATGCTAAAGCCAATTTGATTTAGCTCACTGAAAAAACATCTACCATCCATAGGCCCCTTTCACAAGGACGGACCGTATGTCTGTTTTTCATCCATCCATTTTCGGATGAAAAATGGACATGCATGTACCCCTATGGGATAGCGGATGTCAGCGGTTTAACATCCAATACCATCAGTCTCTGCAATGATCGGAAACTGATGACGGAGGAAACTCCTATTTTTCCATCCATCTGCGGATCGGATGAAAAACAGATAGACGGTCCTTCTCTGCAGAGACGGACTAGTCATCCGCTGGCTCAGCGGGGATCAACGGAGTGATCCCTGCTGAGCAAGCGGATGGCTGAATACAGACCCTGCCGGGATCCGCACATGTGAAAGGGTTCAGAAACTTGCTAATGAAAAGGAACTACCACTTTCCCACACTGGAACGAGAAGGTGATTTGGGAAAATCTACAACATCCAGGCTCTTTAAAAACTACTATTCATACTAGAAAACCAGCAGGCTAGCTACTGCATATAGGTGGACAAAGTCAGATTCCAGAAGTTAAGCTGGCCATACATTATGCAGTTTTCTTGTTCAATTTCCTTTTGATTTACCTTCAACTATGTAGTGCAAGGGCCTGCCCAATTGTCTACAAAATGAAAGCGTTTAGGTTTGACCTCATATTATAGGGTTCTGGTAAATCTAAAAGGAAAAAAAAAAAAGTACAAGAATATAGTAATGCATGGCTAGACTAAAGCATTTTAAAACCTGCAAGATTTGGAAGCATGGGAGCTGCTAGTGATGCCTTATTAAAACTGTAAAGGCTTGGGGCCATCATTCTTATTCCAACTCACAGAGCCTGCAAGTTTTAAAAAAAACAAATCAGTTTTGCAACTTCCTTTCTCTATAATCTAGGGAGCAGCAGGAAGGTCTACAGAGCCAGTGACTGTCTGTTCAGGCTGTCAAACACAGAAGAGAAAAAAAAAAAAAGTGTAGTCAGCTATATAGATATACAACGCTAACTGGCTGCCTCACTCTGAAGGTTTATATCAATTTATCAAACTACAGAAGGTTTTTAACCCATTGTATTTTTTATATTAAATGGGCTGTTTTACCAGCACATAAGGCAGCTTTTTAACCAACTCTAACTTTATTTAAAGGATTAAAATCAACCTGCGGGAAAGGTTATAAAGTCTACTTTCAGAGTTTAGCTGCCAAGAGAGCTAGTGTTTTAATAATGACCCTTAATCTCTTTACGTCCTCACAACATACATTTAATGTGATAATCCTCTCAACAGATCGCCTGAAAGCGACTGGCAGCATTAGTATACTTAGCATGTTACTGGTGAGCGTAAAGTCCACAGGCAATCCCTTGCTCACAACTAAAATAAAGATTGTAAAAATGTAAATGTTGTCACAGATTAAAATTATTTCTTCTTTGAAAACAGGTAATTGAAAAGGTGAGAAGCTCTAAGCATTTGTCAACTTTTGACTTTAACACCTTGTTCGCGGGTCCTGAATTGCAAAAGCTCATTAAACAACATGCAGAAGAGAAGCCTATGTGCTGATGGGTATTAAAACCCCGGCTGCATTAATTCACTGCATGTCAATGTTATGATGACAGACATGGCCCCAAAAACAAACTATGCTTGAACATAATATATTTTGAATGTATTTCCAGTGACCAGCAAGAAAATTGAACTCCCTTTCATTACATAGAAAAACAATATTTCCAGGGGTCTGCCCACACAATCATGCTGGCAGGATCCTGTCTTGTGCTGAAGAATTTAAAAAGAACAAGTATAGGGGAAGTCAAGTTCTGAGCGCAGTGGCAGTCTGAAAACACCTGACTGTGGGGTGGGATCAATGTGAGCAGACATCTACCACTGACATTACTTGATCAAGATAAGCGGTTTCCACTTTTTTTAAATTCCAAAAGTGAAAAATTCCTTAAGCCATATGAAACATACCTATAGAACAAAATATGTTTTTGACATTTACACCTTCAGTCTAAGTGATCAAGCAAAGCAGTATTTTGAGGTTAGCATGCAAAAGGATAACTGTAATGGTTAGGTTATTCTAGCATTATAAAGACAAGGGGAACTAAATGGATACGTTTCAAGTTTTACTGCAACACCCTGACAAGTCAAGCATTCATTCCACTGACTAGGTAAAAGCAAATGGAAAAGTTTGATTTAAACATATTCATGACCATATTCCAAACAATATGTAAATCAGGGAAGAAAACTATGTGAAGCACACTAAAAAAGGGACACATTAAGAGTTAGACATTGTACAGTAATTGTACAGCAAATAAAAAGCTAAAGTGCTTCTAATTGTGTTTTTCTTTTTGAAGGGAAAAACCGAAGTTTACCAAGTTAAGTTTTAATTGTAATGACCATCTCAAACTATAAAAACGGAAATTTTATTTGGTCAACTTTTGTAAAGCACAAACTCTCCCAATTCAGTGACTGCTGTAATATTCAGGTTCTGCCTGTTTATACCAGCCCAGGCAGCTTTTCACTGTGTGTCACGCTGTGACTGTAATAAAATAAAGCTGCTAGTAGCTATAAAGTGCAGACACAGAAGTTACTGCACATACCTGCAGCAGTCTGTTCCCTCTATGCCCAAATTCCAGGCAGCTCTTGTCCAGTATTACTCTGGGATATCCTGGCAGTGATGAAGCATGCTTGCCCCATCCCAAATAATACATATGACAGATAAGGCAGCCCAATTTAGGAGGTAGGCTGCCAAAAGGAATGCATTGGGGCAACAGACTGGCTAAACACTGACCACCTACCTGGAGGAATCAGAGTTTTGTCCATTAGAAACAGCCCAGCACTGAGACATGGGGAGTCAATGGAAGTTGCTGTAGGTACATGAAGGTGTCTATCCTTTATATCCAATGAAAGCCACAGCACCAACAGTGAAAAAGAGTAATGATTCTCTCCACCCCCATCTTCCCCAACATATTAATGGCCATTGCCTATACAGAAAGCCACTCCACACTTAGTTGTGAAAGTAGAAATGCCCTTTAAAATGACACTTTTCAGTGCTTATGAATATTCACAATATATGTCCACACATTTAAAAATTATTCCAAGAAACACTTTTGTTAAGCTTTTTATATATGCAGTACAATAACTCGAACAATCTAACTAAAATAACTCACCATCTGCATACATGCAAGAAGCATTAAGAAAGTGACAAGAAAGAGTAATGCAACATTAAAAGGTCAAAATGTATCACTGCAAGTTAAAGAATAACACTGAAAAACACGAGTACCAGCATTTTTTATTTTAATGCATAATGTGGACATGTTCTATGTATATGCCTACAGAGTACATTATACTATGATAAAACATCTGTGCTCACAATTTAACAAAAATCATTAAAGGTCATTTACACTGGTTGTGTCGTCCATGTTGCAGACAGCATTGCTTTTAAATGGAGTGCATGCTCACATCCATGCAATGCTGTGGCACGCTGAAAAATGTGTCTTTTCTTCTACGCTGTCCTGTGGCTCAGTCACAAAATGGCACATTTTCCCAACATATGTATACTAGTACCAGGACAGTGACACAGCAGCTGCATTCACGATGACTACTAATAAAACTATTAGCTGACACAAGCCAGGAATGCCAGCTTCCATTAGAACCCAATCACACAGGTCTGGATTCAAGACAGTGTCCCTTTAAGAGCCCATTCACACCATCCTACTGCAGCAACATGCACTGGTGCATTGTGGTGACATTTGCGAATGGCACTCCTACAAACCTTCACAATGCACGTTTGGCAGTGTATGCTGCACAGTATCAAAAAGAAGAAAAAAAAAAAAAAAGCAAACTGCCCTATTTTTTCATGCATTGCAGCCCACTGAAAAGCAGAGTGCACCACAATGCAAGAAAATGTGTGTACTGCAGTGCAAATGGGCCCTAAGGTTATGACTTTATACAAAAATGTTTTTTGTTTTTTCACAACTGTATAGTCCACCTTGGCTAGTAAAACACACTATAAAAGTCTGAGAAAACATATAGCTGCCAAAAAATAAAAAATAAATAAAAACAAAACTATGGCATATTTACATGCAAAAATGAATTGCTTGAAAAAGGCACAGCTATAACTTTGCATGCACTTTCATACTTTTATTTGTATGCACAGAGAATTATCCTTTACCATTGTGTTATAGGACCAACTACAGTTAAAGCAAAACTCAAGCCAGGTGGACCTTCTGTATGTAGTCTAAGGCTGCTTTAACACTGAAAGTGTCGGCTCGCTTTAGCGGCGCTTTTAACCAAAAAAAAGGGCTAAAAACTCCAGTTTCAAAGCGCCTTTCATTCCAATGGGCAGGGCATTTTGGGAGCGCTAAATACAGCGCTCCTAACCCGCCCCAAAAATGCTGCTCGCAGGACTTTTCGGAGTGTCCCGCAAGCAAACTGCACTAGTGTGAAAAGACCCACTGGCATGAATGGAAGGTGGTTTTCAGGAGCTTTGCAGAGGCTATTTCTAGAGCTAAAGCACCTGAAAACCACCCCAGTGTGAAAGGGCTCTAACAGTCCTTGTGCAGACAGAAAGCAACAGACATAAGTCTTGTATTTATACAGTAAACCTCAAAAGCTGAGGCTTGTTTTCAAACAGACCTCTCTCTCTCAAACTTATGAGAATTAATGTACAGGAAATTAGAAATTATTTTTAAAATACTTCTAAACCTGCAATATGTTTAAAGGCTAAGGCTTTCCCATATATACAGACAAGTCTAAGACATATAGTTAGAAACTTTTTCAGTGCATACATTGCGGAACACACAAAAAAGGGTACATACCTTTCAAAGCTATGACTTTGCTGGCTGGATTCATGATTGCATTGTCTGCTGAAATAGGCCTGCGAATAGGATTGGTTGGATCATTCAGGTCAATGATTACCACCTGGGCTTGTTCTCCAACCTTCTCTCTGATGCAGATGAACTTGTCAGACTCCATGGTAAGGGTACTAAAGCCAATGTTAGCTGGGTTAATACCCAAATTTTGGAGCTGTTAGGGGAAGAAAAAAAAAAAAAAAAAAAAAAAAAAAGTTAGAATGCACTTAAAGTATTAAGGGAAAATATTCTGTTAATTCTAGATGTTTGTGGTAAGGCAATGTGAAAAAAATGGTCCCTCTAGTTTGCATTTAGACCAAAACACCAGCCATTTTTCTGCATCGACAAAACACTAAGGCCCCTTTCACACATGCGGATGGTATGTCCGTATTTCATCCATCCGTTTGCGGATGAAATACGGGCATACATTCATCCCTATGGGATAGTGGGTGTCTGCGGATGAGCATCCGCAGACACCCGATATCGTCCGCTACTGTCCGGTTCTGCAGACGGAGGAAAATCCTATTTTTCTATCCGTCTGCAGAGCGGATCGGATGAACACGGACAGACGGTCCGTGCTCGTCCGATCCCCATAGAGGAGAGCGGAGTTCTGACAGGGCGGTCCCTGCACAGTGTGCGGAGACCGCCCTGTCAGCTGCCGGCTCAGCGGGGACAACTGATCGATCCCCGCTGAGCGAGCGGATCATCACGGGGCGGATCATTACTGATCCGCCCCATGTGAAAGAGGCCTAACACATGGATGGACGATAGCAGTAAAGTAATGCTAGCAAATACCCAAATAGACTGAAGGCCATGGCCAAGACAAATTGACTTATCTTCACACAAGTACCCAGGTCAATTAAAGTGGCGGTATATAGCCAATTAGGCATCCTCTAGCACCAGTATTAAAAAAAACGAATTTAGTTAACTTACAAGCTGTGAATATGAAGGACAAAATAATATTAATACGTTTCTCACATCGCATAAATAATACCAATTTTGTATGGCAAAAAAACTCAATTTTGCTTCAGCAAAGTGTCTGCCTACATGGCCTCGAAGAGTCTACTCGAGAAGAACATGCCATAATTCAAGAATGTTGCCCTACTTCAAGCGGAAAGAAGCACCTCTAAAGTCTTCCCTCCCCCTGTGATCACATTGGTGAGTATAACGTTCTTACAGTTGAATAGTAAACAGGCGAGGGGCAGCAGTTTTAATTTGTGTAGGACCATGAAGCCCTTTCACACATGTTGACTGTTTGTTTTTCATCCATCCATTGATGAATGAAATGGACATCAATGCATCTCTCTGGAAAAACGGATGATCGACTATTTGCATCCGCTTTTGTCAACATCCATTTTTTGGAACGGATCAAAGCTCAATTTTTCATCTGTTATAAAACTGAATGGATGTAGAACGATTGCAAAAATTGACAAATGGTCTATTTGCATGCAAAAATGGCTCCGGGACTCCGTTTTTTGATAAAAAAATGCAATATACTGCAGATGTGGTGGTGGGTATTGAGACCACCACATGTCTTGTCCTTGGGTGGCAATGCTTGCTACTGAGGCTACGCCATAAACTACATTTGTTATAGCACCATTCATCTTTCACTCTGACCAGTTTCCCAGTCCCGACTGCTGAAAAAAAAAAACCCACAGCATGATGCTGCCACCACGTTTCACTATTGGGATGGTGTTCTTTAGTTGATGTGATGTGTTGAGTTTGCGCCAGACATGGCGTTTTCTTTGATGGCCAAAAAGTAAAATTTTAGTCTCAGACCAGAGCACCTTCCTCCATACATTTTGGGAGTCTCCCACATGCCTTTTCGCAAACTCAAAAATGTGCCATTTTGTTTTTTGTTGACAGTAATGACTTTTTTCTGGCCACTCTACCATAAAGACCAGCTCTATGGAGTGTACGGCTTATTGTCTTCCTATGAACAGATACTCCAGTCTCTGCAGCTCCTCCAGGGTTACCTTAGGTCTCTTTACTGTCTCTGATTAATGCCCTTCTTGCCCGGTCCATGAGTTTTGGTGTGCGGCTGTCTCTTGGCAGGTTTGCTGTTGTGCCATGTTCTTTCCATTTGGTTACGATAGATTTGATGATGCGCCTATGGATCATCTAAGATTTGGATTTTTTTTTTTTTAACCTAACCCTGACTTTTACTTCTCAACAACATTGTCCCTTGCTTGTTTGGAGAGTTCCTTGGTCTGCATGGCAGTGTTTGGTTAGTGGTGGGTCTTGCTTAGGCGTTGCAGCCTCTGATGCCTTTCAAAAAACGTGTGTATATGTAATGACAGATCATGTAACACTTAGATTGCACACAGGTGGACATCATTTCACTAATTATGCGACTTCTGATGGTAATTGGTTGTACCAGAGCACTGCAACCCCTCACATATATTGTAGTTGAGCGCAGCAACGAACCCTCCTGCAAAATATTGCATAAAAAAAATGTAATTACACACCCTTGTTAAACAGGGGCTGAAAAATTGGGCCTTAGCCACTGGTGGTGGCACCCAGAACCAAAAATGCTCTTACAAGCAATCAGCATGATCATTGAGGAGGAAGAGGATAGTGTTTTTTTTTTTTCTTCATTTAAAAATAACATGTTATACTTGGTAGGAAATGATCATTGGTGTCAACTATGCTGCTAGCTCGGCCATTAACATTCACAACAGAATCTGGTTTAGTTCTGACAAGGACATGCTGCCCAGAAAACAATATAAAAGCATACTAACAAACTGTCAAAACTAGTCTGTGCCACTCAGGTTTGTGGATCTCGGCTATCAGCCACATGTTCCATTGCAACTCAGGTAAAAAAAAAAAATAAAATAAAAATCACCTCTTTTCTAATGTTTTAGTTAAAGCGGGGTTCCACCCTAAAGTGGAACTTCCGCTGATCGGAACCCCCCCCCCCTCCGGTGTCACAATTGGCACCTTACAGGGGGGAGGGGGTGGAGATACCTGTCAAAGGTATTTACACCCACTTCCGGGCATAGACTCCCGTGGGAGTCTACGCCATTTCCTGTCCTGCCGCGCTGTCTGCTGGGACACACACAGGTCCCAGTGACAGCGCGGACAATTCCTATTGCGCTGTGCGACTCGCGCATGCGCAGTAGGGAAACGGGAAGTGAAGCCGATTCGCTTCACTTCCTGATTCCCTCACCTAGAATGGTGACGGCAGCAGCCGAGCGATCGATCGGCCTCGGCATCGCTGGAACCCGGGACAGGTGAGTGTCCATTTATTAAAAGTCAGCAGCTGTAGTATTTATAGCTGCTGGCTTTTAATATTTTTTATTTTTTTTTGGTGGAATCCCTCTTTAAATATCTGTATTATGGGAATTATTCAACCTACCCAACATAAACCAACTGAAATAACAGGTTTTTACATGTAAGTTTGTTGTGTAAAGATAATGTACCAAATTCTTTAATAAATATATTAAAGAAATAATAAGTTTGGGTGGCCTAACCCTTTAGACTACAAACAACAAATACTGACAAGCAGCTTATGAACAATTGTACTCTGTCACAGGAGGAAAATTTTGAATACAAAGCACAGTCCTACTTGATGGTAGACCGTGTCTAAATATCCACCCACACCCGCAAATCTCTCAAAGACATTCTGCAGCTCTAAGATATTGAAATGAAGGGTGTGCCCTGTTAACGTTATTTCTTTACACATTCATATTCTTTGCACTATGAGTTTTTATGGGCAGTTATGGCATAGTGCAGTTTTTGAGGAAATTATTCATGCAGGAAATATATAGGTTGCCCTCACCGGTTTTTAGCCTGGAAAATGCTGCTTGCATGGCTAGCATTGGCTTCAAAATGTGATGTTCCAAACCTGGAAAAGCATAGATTGGGATTTTTCACTTTTCTCTGACACACTGCTATATGCTGGTATTGAGTCTGTGGCTCAGAAGCACTTAAAGCGGAGGTCCACCCTAAAGTGGACCTTCCGCTCATCGGAACCCTCCCCCCCTCCGGTGCCACAATTGGCACCTTTCAGGAGGGAGGGGGGGGTGCAGATACCTGTACAGTACAGGTATCTGCACCCACTTCCGGGATAGCTCTCTGCGGAAAGGGGCGTAGATTACGCCCCTTTCCGCAAGTGCCCCGCTGCCTGCTGGGAAACACACAGATCCCAGAGGCAGCGGGGACCGTCCTTATTGCACAGCGCGACTCACGCATGCGCAGTAGGGAACCGGGAAATGGAAAATTTCCTGATTCCCATACCCAAGATGGTGGCGGCAGCACTCGAGAGACTATCTAGAGATCGGCTTCGGGTGCCGACATCGCAGGCACGCTGGACAGGTAAGTGTCACTATTTTAAAAGTCAGCAGCTGCAGTATTTGTAGCTGCTGGCTTTTAAAAAAAATAAATAAATAAAATAAAAAAATAAAACCCGGAGTCCCGGTGGACTCCCGCTTTAAGCAGGAGACAGACCATACATTAGTATTTTCAGAAAATGGGCAGTAAATGCAGTGCCCATATTGCTTTCATACCTGATGTATTTAACCACATTACAAGCTTCACCTTTATTAACTATAACAATGGCAAAACATTTTTTATTTAGTTTTGGATAGAGTGCGCAGGGACTGGAATACATGTCAGGTTTTCATTGCTGTCTGTGTGCCCATTAGGGAGATTTGCCCTCTCCATTTGTCATGTTTACCATAAACAATGAAAGTTAAAGTTCCAATGGGGACCCTAGTGCTGGAGACCCTGGTAATAACCAGGAATTCCCTCATGGGGAATTAGTTAGGAGGGAGGAATTTCCACCTACTTCCCGTTTTGGCTAAAGGAACAGGAAGTGAAAGAATTCCCCCAATGGGATAAAGATATTAAAAAAACAAAAAAAAAAAAACAAACACACAACCTGACAAGGTGTTATAACCCTCCGGTTGCCTTTAGTTCTACTTTAAAGCTGCCTAGGAAACATAACCACAACTGATCAATAAAGAGACTGTCAAACATTGGGCATCAGCAGTTATTTCTCTATTGCATTAGTCACCTGGTTCCTGGGGATTTGTTAAAATCTGAGGATGGCATGGTAGAAATGATACCCAGGACTATTCCACAGGAAAACCGCAGAATACATTTTTTTTTTGTATTAAGCTTTGCTCCTTTTTAACAGTTTAACAATGCTCTTCAAACAGATGACTAAGCTGGCTGTGACATCGGGGAGTGAAAAATTTGGACTGCTACTGAAGTGAACATTGTAGAATGCATGACAATTTATAAAAAAAATATATATATAATATAGGTTAATAATGTTCAGGACAATTATGTTCTGTAAATGCTGTAAAATTTGAGCAGCTTGCAAAATAAAAAAAAATAAAAAGGACTGGAAATACAGTAGTAAACTGACAGATGATCATTTCAAAACACAGACTGGATCAGAAAAACTGCTGTAGGAAGAAGCCTTTGCATACATTCAAAATACTGCTCAATGATGGCCTGGTTTAGCAGGAAACCAACAAGAAAAATTAGAGAAATGCCCATGCTACTCTTTGCACAGAAGCTGTTCTCACAAACCTACCTACAAGTAGATCGATAATTCTCAAAAGCTGATGTATAAAGTGCTCCTAAAACCCAAACCAATATCTGAAAATCGATATACTCATAAAATCTTATTTGGTTGGCAGAATTAAGATTCTCTTGTATTCTAAATAAGGCATTATATTAAAATATATATAACTAAAGGCAAAAAGGGATTTGCCTATAGTTCTACTTTAACCAATACAAATTCACTTTTACGCTTGCAAAAATGTAACAATTGCTTAAAGGGTCAGTCCACCTAGAAGGTGAATTTCAGTTTTGGATAGTTTGAACCTTTAAGCATTCTTTGCACTCCCCAACTCATATTTGGTTATAGACAGAAATTGTTCTAAAGAAACAACTAGAAAGGCAAGAAATATATTTTTGAAAAGGATTTGTAGGAATGTTGTGTGAATAGTAATAGCAAAATCCTAGAGAGTGTGGGCTGCTCAAATTTGACTTTTTCAAAAGTGGACATAGACTTTAACAAGTCCTGGATGGACAAGAACCACCAGTATACCTAGTGCGAAATTGGCCTAAATGATACATTGTACATAAGAAGGGAATGTGGGACTTTAAAGGAGACAATTGCCTCATTTAAAGTCCCACATTCCCTTCTTATGTACTTGAACCTGGGATGGAGGTACATTTTTTGTGCCTCATTTAAAGTCCCAAACACCCCCCTCTTGGCTAAATGATACATTGTTGAATCCTAGAATCTTAAAGTATAACTAAAAAGGCAAAACATTTATTTAGGATAGAGCGGAGATGGGTTAGAACACCAGTTTTTCTTGCCATCTTTGCCTACATTGAGAATATTCTTCCTCTTCATTTATTCTGTTTACTGTTATAATTAAAAATAAAAGATAAATCATACATTTTGGGTTGTCTCCAGAATAGTAAGAGGGGAAACTAGTTATGATAACCAGGTATTCTCTCTCCGGAGAGGAATTTCTCCTTGCTTCCTGTTTTGGCTAAGAAGAGAAAACTCCCCAATAGCATGCAAATGATAAAAAGCTACAGTGCAAATAACCTTCCCTTACTCCATCCAAATAAAAAATAAAAAAAATAAATAAAAAAGGGAGAAGGGGCCTATAGATCTTGGTTTCTGGGAACCAAATAACTTTTGATGTGCATATCGATTCAGGTGTCACGCTTGGGTTTTAGTAGTGCTTTATACATCAGAATTTGAAAATACTGTATTGGAAAATTGTTGGCCAAACCGCCCCTGCATCCAATCAGATCCAGGCACTGTTCATGTATCCTTACTGCCGTACGTCAGAATACAATAGCCCAGATGGAATGGGATGGGATTCAGCCAGCTGTGCTGTTAGTGTGGATGAAGAAACCTATACATGTATGGCCAAGCTTAAAAGCGGAGTTCCACCCAAAAGTGGAAGAAGGTTTTAGGCATTCCTTACCCCCCTGACATGCCGCCTTGCTCCCACGTTCCACTTGGACGGAAGTTCTCCTCACCCCCTCCTTCTCTGTAATCTTCTGGGAAACGTCACAGGTTTCAGAAGATTTCCTGTCCATTGAGGAGGCGCAGAGTGACTCGTGCATGCGCAGTGCACCCTCGGGTGTGAAGCCGCAAGCGGTCACAGCTAGGTGCCCACACTTGAGGATTCGGGCAGCCGCATAGCTGGACAGGTGAGTGTGTTAAAAGTCAATATTCATATGCCGATTTGGCTCTTCAAATAATATACATAATGAAACACACAACTTCGAGCTACTGTCTGTATTATGGACAACAGATGGTACTTCATGGATTTTTGAAATGCCACGTTTAAAACATTAGGATATCTAGGCAACCTGCATGGAGCACAAATTTACCTTAACCACTTGCTTACTGGGCACTTAAACCCCCCTCAGTCCCAGACCAATCTTCAGCTTTCAGCGCTGATGCACTTTGAATGACAATTGCGCGGGCATACAACACTGTACCCAAATGAAATTTTTATCATTTTTTTCCCCACAATTAGAGCTTTCTTTTGGTGGTATTTAATTACAGCTCGGAGTTTTATTTTTTGCTAAACAAACAAAAAAAGATGCAAAAAAAAAATAAAAAATCATGTTTAATAGTTTGTTATAAAATTTTGCAAACGGGTCATTCTCCTTCATTGAAGTGCGCTGATGAGGCGGCACTGATAGGCTGCATTGGTGGGCACTGATAGGCATAGTTAAGGCGGCACCGATGGGTGGCACGGATGGGCACTGATAGATGGGACTGATGGGCACTGATAGGTGACACTGATGGGCACGTATATGTGGCACTGGGGTGCAGAACCTTTGTTGAGGCAGATTGTGGGCACCGCGGGCATTTTTTTTATTGTGGCACTGGCAGGGGGCAGGTGGGCACTGGCAGGGGACAGGTGGGCACTGGCAGGGCTGGCCATGATCGGGACTGATGTCCCGATCATGGCCGCCGGTGATCGGCTTTTTTTTTCTCCTCGCGCTGACAGTGCAAGGAGGAATAATAGCCGATTACCGGCTCCGTTATATCACATTGGCTAAAAGCTGATCACGTGATAAGGGGTCGGGATCGACCCCTTGCACGGATCGGTGATCAGGCGAGTCTCGTAGACTCGCCGATCACAGAGCGCGCCGCGCGCGCCCCTCAGGGGGCGCGCCGCGCGCGCCCCTCAGGGGGCGCGCAGGGCGCTCATGCACGGGACTACGTCTATAGACGTCGTCCCGGAAAAGGAGATCCGCGCTGTAGCCGTCATTTGGCTATGGCGCGGATCTCAAGTGGTTAAACCAACATGAGCAAACTAAACCATCTGCTAACTGTAAGACCAGTCCAAAGCAGGTGTGGAAATCGTTTCAAATCAGTCCGGTTTGACACGTGTGAAACATTGTTTCTTACAGAATATCTGCATCATCCACATTTCAGCAATTCTAGAAGGAATGATTCCTTTCAGAAAGTGCATACATCGTCACAAAGTATACACAGGATCCACGATATAAGTCTAGGTTTTAAGTATGGATCTCATGGAAAGTGCTGACAAGTGCTCTTCCACTGCTTCCATAAAAGTTGTCAGCAGATCCATACACTGTACAGTATTCTGTAAGGAAGGACGCAGAATTGCTGATCAAGCTGCATTCTTTAGTTGGAAATCTCAAAAACAGGATGTCAACCATTGTTCTCAACGGATTTCCCAGAGTATACGTATCTAAAATATAACTAACCTGAAATGGTCTTTATAAATTAAGAATTTGTAAGCAGATTTCTCTGCCTGCAAAACCAAGAGATTCGTGTTGCACCGATTTTCAAGCAGCTTTTGCTGCAGGTTTAATATGAATGATACATAATTTGTGATCATAGGAACAAAAAAATATGCAAATTAAAAAAAATAAAAAACACACCACACACATCTTTCAAAGATGTTATTCAACTATAAAAAGGTGGAGTAAAAAACGTCCTGCCACCTTTATCAGCTGAATACGCCTGCCAAGTTAGGGTGACTAGCTATGTTCATACAGCCGCTGCATCCCCATAGAGAAACACAGGCTGCTTATATGCAGCTCCAGCTGCACAAATAAGCTGCTCATTCACAATGTATGGGCCACAGCCCTATTATAAATGAGGCCTAAAAGTGAAAGGATCATGGAGCATCTGTTTGGTGCTTTAAATAGCTTAAAAAGTATGCACCCCCTTGGCATTTTTCGTGTTTTGTTGCCTCACAACGTGGATTGTTTGAGGATTTTGCATCATTTCATTTATAGAACAAGTCAATGTGCATAACTATTCACACCCCCCCCCCCCCCCAAGGTCAATACTTTGCAGAGCCATCTTTTGCGGCTATCACAGCTCCAAGTTGCTTTGGATAAGTCTGAGCTTGCCACATCTTACCACTGGGATTTTTGCCCATTCCTCCTTGCAAAACTGCTCTGGCTCCTTCAAGTTGGATGGTTTGCGCTTGTAAACAGCGATCTAAGTCTGACCACAGATTTTTAGGGCTGTTACTGATTAAAATTTTCGTGATTAATCGTTTTTTTTTTTTATTTGATTAATTATAACGCACATACAGAGCCAACCACTTTTAGCTGATCTCCTTGCATTGCAACTCTGCATTAGTCAGTGGTAAATGTGGTATACACTATATACAATAACCCGACACTAGTTCGTGTCTACAATCCATAACTTCACACAAATACGTTTTAAAATTCAAACTGTAGCACGGACGCAAGTCTTTTATATTTTTTTTTCCACAGTAACGTGACAATCCCTCCATCTCCGGTCTAACTAATCACTCTCACCTTATGGCACAGACCCCTGTACAAAACAGGTGGTCATATAAGCGGTTATCAAAAGGGTTAACAGGGACCATAAACTTCTCTCACGTCTCCTTAGATCTCAGCAAGGACACCAGGTCATGGGTAGAAAGAAACGATCTAAGTGCTCACTGTTTAAGTATAAGATTTAATTTTTGTGTTCAAACACAAACTACTCACATAAAGATGACAAAAACACAGCATGTAAAGCTGACAATCGTGTTCGTTCTGAAGGGAGCAACGTTATGCGTAGATCCTCCCCGTACGCCTTTCGTTCAATCAGAACCTCACAGGACTCCTCCCCCCTTCCCTTCGTTAGACGGAGGTACTTGGGGAAAGGGGGGGGGTGGGGGTAGAGAGAGAGTCCAGTGTGACATTGATGTCCGTTATGTCACCGGATCTCTGACGGAACGCCTTGAAGACCCGGAAGCCGACGGAGAGGTATTTTGTTCAATCAAAAAAATTTAACAATTAATCGAGGAATTAATCTTTAAATTTCCACAGCCCAGCCCTACATATTTTCTATTGGATTGAGGTCTGGGCTTTGACTAGGCCATTCCAACACATTTACACGTTTCCCTTTAAACCACTCAGTGTTTCTTTAGCAGTGCGTTTGGCCTGCTGGAAGGTGAACCTCCGTCTTGGCCTCAAATCACACACAGAGTGGTACAGGTTTTGCTCAAGAATATACCTGTATTTAGCACCATCCATCTTCCCCTCAACTTTGACCAGTTTCCCAGTCCCGACTGCTGGGAGGTTGTTCTTTGGGTGATGTGTTGCGTTTGCGCCATAGTGTTTTCTTTGATGGGCAAAAAGTTAAATTTTAGTCTCGTCAGACCAGAGCACCTTCCTCCATACATTTTGGGAGTCTCCCACACGCCTTTTCTCAAACTCAAAACATGCCATTTTTGCTGAAAGTAATGGCTTTCTTCTGGCCACTCTGCCATAAAGCCCAACTCTATGGGGCGTACAGTTTATTTTTCGTCCTATGTACAGATACTCCAGACTCTGCAGCTCCTCCAGGGTTCTTAGATCTCTGTGCTGTCTCTCTGATTAAATGCCTTCCTTGCCCGGTCCATGAGTTTTTGTGTGTGGCTATCTCCTGGCAGGTTTGCTGTTGTGCCATGTTCTTTCCATTTGGTTATGATAGATTTAATGGTCCTCTTATAGATCAAAGATTTGTATTTTTTTTATTTTAATAACCTAACTTGTACTTAACACTGTCCCTTACTTGATTGGAGTTCCTTGGTCTTCATGTTAGGGTTTGGTTAGTGGTGCCTCTTGCTTAGGTGTTGCAGCCTCTGGGGCCTTTCATAAGTGGTGTGTATATGTAATGACAGATCATGTGACACTTAAGATTGCACACAGGTGGACATAATTTCATGAATTATGTGACTTCTGAAGGTAATTGGTTGCACCAGAGCTTTATGGGCTTCATAAAAAAGGGGGTGAATACATATGCACATGCTAATTATCAGTTTTTGATTTCTGAAAACTAGTTTTATGTATATATTGTTTCAATTTTACTAAACCAACTTATACTTTTGAGTTCTGATCCATCACATAGAATTCTGATAAAAAACAAACACATTGAACCAAAGGCTGTAATGTAACAAAATAGGTAAAAAGCCAAGAGGGTGAATACTTTTGCAAGGCACTGTATAAATGACAGGGGTGGAGACGGGCAGCAACTGTCAGCATGGAAAGATCACAGGGCGGGAGTCAGCAAGCAGCAGTACTCTGAATGACCAGCCAAATGTTTGGCTCTAATACAGGTACACACTTGAGACCACACAGCTTTCTTGAACTGGGTTGCACAAGTCTAAGTGTGATTTTAGTTTTTATTAAAGGTTAAGTTCACGTGCTAAAGCATCTGCAGCCTCCCCCTCGATTCCCCCCTCCCAGTGACTGTGGGCAGGGGATCCTCTCACCGTACCCACTTTCACAATGTGAAAACAGCACTGCCGTGCAGGGCTCCACCCACATGGCTGTGTCATTTATTCAGTTTCCTGTGAATGAATGCCTAAAAGTACCATCAGTCATTGTGTTCTCAATGAACTACATAGGCACTGGTTAGCACTCTGGTAGTCCATTGATCTGCAGTACACACAACCTATAAAGGCTTTATTTATTTTTTCATTAAAATAAAATTGCTATATACCTTTTCTGGCAAGCGGTATACAGCAATCACATGACACAGCAGAGTCGGGAATATTCTTGTAGGCGGAGATTTCAATTTCCTCTTACGTGTCTTGCAAATACCAGGAGTGAAAAACACACTGCTCTGCAGAAATGCGCAGGGCTGTCATATATCCTGACACCCCCACACATGTAAAATCACAGTGCATGTGCTGGAACCACAGGGAAAAAAAATAATTAAAAAATGCATGGTCAAAAAGACCAATTTCCCTGCAGCTGTGTTTTTGAAAAGGTTTTTTGCAGAAATGCAGGCATGACAGCCCATTCATGTGAATGGGCTGAATTCTCACGCAAACCCAGCCTGCACAGAACGTGAAGATGTGAACCTAGGGTTAAAGATATTACCCTATATGCATATTCATCTTGCTTTCTTGCTGGTACATCTGCTGTGTCTAGAGAGCCTGTTGGATCAAGAGCTGCAGCTGGAGGATTAGGAGTGATTTAACCATAGATGATCCATCTGAGTCTCAAGCGTTTTACGTGATCTTGTTTATATAAAAAATAAAAGTGAGAGAATTTGATACAAGGTGGCCACATTTTTGGGGTGAAATTACCTTCCCTTCCACATGTGGAAGATTATTAAAAAGGACAGTGATGCATAAGTTAAGTTTGCTTATGACAACAATTGATGGACAAATAGTTACATTTTGTTTTGATTTTATGGAAATAGGTCCTTTGTTATATATACAGACACAGTAATATTTGGCCATTTACGTCACTGTAATCATTTGTTATAGTTTGCTTGAGTGTTTACTAGATATATTAAAGTGACTTTAAAGCTAAAAAAAAGTTTTTACTGTATGCATTTCGGTAACAAATGTTTGCCACTCGCTGTGCCCCTCTTCCCTTGCCCCTTAAACACTTACCAGAGTCCTGTATTGATCCAGCATGGTGCACATCTTCATTTCTTCTCTCGTCTTTCTCTACCCAGAGGAGGATTGGGCAGCAGTGGGAGCCATTGCTGTCAAATTCTGTAAGTAGAGCGCAGGAGGACACACAGCACGGCTCAAAAGCGAGCCCGCACATCTGCCCCCAATGCAAGCAGCCTGCAATGACGCAGAGTACCAGTGGGGGACACTAGAAGAGGAAGGGTCACTAGAAGTTTGAAGTGTGTTCAAAAATTCTTCTTTATCTTCTCACTACAAAGGAAAACTAACATTTTGACACCACTAACTATAAAAAAAAAAAAATTAAACAAATGTCAAATTAAATGTTACTAGTGTATGGCCATTTTAAAAGCCAAAATCATCTTTACAGAAAATAACCTATACAGTCCAGGGGCCCCAGTAAATACTTAAAAAAAAAAAAACATGCAGCTTTTTTAAAAGTATCAATTCTATTGTTTTTTCTGTGGGCCATGTGTGTCCCATCTGAAAACTTGCAAAAAAAAAAAAAAAAAAAAAAAAAAAAAAAAAAAAACACCCCAGTAAGCAACCCCCAATGTCCTAAATTGTTGCTATGACATCAAAGTCTTTGAAAGCTCACTGGCAGCATTGCAGGAGGGAAGTTTCACATCCTGGGAACAAGGCAGGACATTGGGGTTGCTAGCTAAGATTTTTTTAGCCAGACTTCCGAGGGGACCCAAATGGCCTACAGGTAAAATAAAATGAATGATCATTTCACAAAGCTGCACAGTTTAATATCTACCAGGGGCCCCTTGACAGCACAAGCCACTTTCTGGAAAAGGTGAACTAAGCCTTTAAAATGAAAGTAAACCCTTCTATCGTTTTCAGTCAAGGAAGCTGCCATCTTGGCCTCTAAAGATTCTTCAACTGCCATAATCCTGCGCATGTGATCAGTTATGAAACCAGCCATTGGATGGTTTGAAAGTTTGGTTGAGAGCACAACCAATGTGAAAGTTACATTCCCGGCGTGCTGGAAATGCTGTGTTGAAACTGGGTTTACTACCGCTTTAAGCAAAAACATTATCCCAAAAGGAAATAAAACATTGCTTTAGCGCCTTTAAAAGTTTTAGCTGGAGTGGAGCTTTAATTTGTTAGTCAATTTATCGAAGTCTGGTGATCTAATAGTCCCCCTGATTGACAATGCTGCTGTTCAAAGCTGTGCCCGTTGCCGTGTGGAAACACCAAGACAGAAGTGTGTTACTGGCCAGGTCACCAGGTAAAAATAAAAGGGGGGGAAAAAAGCCTAATACATTATGGACACAGATTCAGCCATGTTAAACTGGAAACCCAAAAGGAAATTATTTATTCAAACAGTACCTGCAGATGAGGGTGATATTCTTGAACAAAAATCAAGGGATATATCCTTTTCAATTTATTCAAACAAAAATATCAATAGATGTAATGTATATTGTGGATATAATAATACATACACCCTTGGCATTAGAAGCCTGTATTGTCCACATGACAGAATTTAGTTCTGGATTGCGTTTTGTAGAACTGCTCACCAGTTTCTGACATCAACAGTATTTAACTACTTTCTCATGCAAAATTCCATCGGGTGTAGGAGGGTTTCCTTGTATGAGCTGTATATTTCAAATTCCCCCACAATCTGTTATTAGGATTCAAATCAGTCCTACTAGGTGAAATCCATAATCCCTCATATTATTTTGGAGCCATTCCTTGGTGGATTTGCTAGTTTCAACCATTATCGTGTTAAAAGATCCATTTTAAGTTCAGCTTCCAGACAGAGGTCTTCACAGTCTCATGAAGCACACTTTATACAACTTAGAATTCATAGCTGACTCGATGACTGCAAACTGCCCAGGCCCTTCAGCAGCACAAAGCATAAAATTTCTTCCTCCACACTTCACAGTTCTAATGAGATTCTTCTCCTGAAAAGTTTTCTTCAGTTTGCACCAGTTATGGTTGCGGCTACTATGGCCAAACCGCTATCTTTGATTCATCAGTCCACAGCAAATTGTTCCAGAAGGCCTGATCTTTACCTAGATGTTGAATGGCTAACTATAGTCTTGCTCTAATGCTCTTTTTTTTAGACAGCAAAAGCTTTTTCTGGTCACGATTTCACACAGGTTAAATTGGTGCAATCCCATTTCTGATTATAGATGCATGCACTGTAACTTGCAAGATTTAACTGTAAGTTTTGCCTGAATTCCAATACGGACCGTTACCACCCCAGAGGTGCGAGAGCTGGTCAGTGTCTCCTGACATGCGAACAAACCCGCATCCAATTCGCATAAGCATGAACCCAGGCTTAATCTCTTGCCAGACTCATAGGCATCCACAACTTTGAGGGCATTGGAGGGCGCTACTGATATTGGCGTGACACCACACATGTCGATTGCAAAAAAGACCAGAATTAAAGTGTCTGAAGTTAAAACAAAACAGATTTCACCGGGAGGTTCTAATTATTGGCACCTAATCTGGAACACCAGAGCCTCATTTCATGGATTTGAAATCTTGGTTAATATAGGGGTGTGTTTATTCTACCTGACAAATCTGCAATTTCATTCATTTAGATTATGAGAATGAATACACCAAATCAACTTTATGTGTAATTAAGATATCACATTTTTCTGCAGACCGTTACAAAAAAATAAAAAATTTTGAATGTTTGCCTGTTTAAATATTTTGAGAATACTCAAGTTCTATCAGGTTACAGACTTTTCAACATGACTACTAAGGATATACGATATGCAAATCTCAACTTTTCCTGTAAAAAGTCATGTAGCATGACACCTCAACTGCCTCCATAGCGATAGGAGAGCCCATATACTACAAAATTAAAAATTGATGAGTTTTACAGGAAAAGTTCAACTTTGCATTCAACATCATCTATCTGTGCCTTTGGAACTACTGATTGTTTTGGAGGTCCAATTATCAGAGGGCATTACCAACCACTGAATGCTTGATATAAAATTGCCTGGATTTTTTTACATGGTTGCCTTAACATCTTTATAGGCACAATTACAATGAAATTCTGCAAGAGGAGAATGGGGAGAAAACTGCTGCGGGTATGATGTGCAGGCTCCCATACTTTCAAGACTTTCCGACACTCGCAAATACCAGGCTGTCTGTGCACCAATGGCTTTGACTCTTCCAGGCAGTGCTGAAGCTTGTAGTCAAGCCCCATATAGTCCAGTAGCCCATCACTATAAAGAGCCTTATACCAGCAGGAATTTGTCCCTCAACTCCAAGGACAGTGTCTCTGTAAAGTGACACCATTTCAAATGGAATATTGCAGCAGCAATAATGCTGTGTAGAGGAAAAAAACAATCCCATGTGGAAATTGGGCTTATAAACTATATTTGAAATATATATATATATATATATATATATATATATATATATATATATATATATATATATATATATATATATATATATATATACTGTCCCGTAAAACCATTTCCTACAAGCAGAGCTGTTATGACTGTAAAGACAAAGATGTCTGCACTTTGCTAAACACAGATGACTGCTTACAGGCAGTAAACACAGGAGATTACTTCAGCACAGCAATGTTAGTACCCAGCCATACTTGCTATTTTTAAACTGGGATTTAAAAAAGGACTAATACAGCAGTAGCTACAGTACGCATTTGTGCTGCATTAAAATGTCCAATATTTTATCACAATAAAGTCTAAAGAAAATGATTCACCTTGTAAAGAGTCGGAAAAACAATTTGAAACGCAGTACTGAATAATTACATGGGGTCTACTGCAACTCTAAAAATGACCAAGTTCTGGAGAGCAAAACCAAATCAAAATTAGAACAAAAGTAAAGTGCCCAATGAAAGAATCAGTCCAGGAGCAATGACTTTTTTCTACAAAAAAAATCTGCTTTTTATTGCAGGCAAAAGTGTAGAAAAACCCTTTTAGTTCTATGGCACCTGATTACATTTGTGTTGCAGCATAAGTTGCTCACCAGAACAAGAAATCTTGAAGAAAAAGAACAAAAAAACCTTGAATAAAAAAATAAAAAATAAAAACTCAACATAAATTGTCACCACAACTAAGGCCTGGTTCACACCTAAGCAGGTTGCATATTCCAGGTGCATTTTTCAATGCCCAGTTTTGATCCATTGAAGTCTATGGAACCAAAAGCCAGAAAACTCACTGGCTCTTTCCATAAAATACACAGATGTGAATATGACCCATAGGAAGCCATGTTAAATGGATTGTAGCGCGATTCTGCAACAAGCGCCCAAAGCCAACATTTCAGGACCATACAGGGTGTCTTTATCAAGAAAGCATGACCCTCATAAAAGGGACCTGCATGGCTCTGAAATACTGTCTGTGGTGACAGTTATGTGATTTTTAATAATTTACTTCAAACAAGATTAGTATGATGGTAACAATACTTGCTCATATGGTGGTATTAATTCTATTTCCAGGATCACTCTTAAGTGTTTAATCCATATGGCATACAGTTGAGAAATGACTATGGATTTATTGTCGGCCATTATTGGCACCTTTGGTGCAAGAAAAGATAAATTTATTCCTTTAAATTCGATGCATGTCTGCACACTGGTCCATTGTAGGGATCGCCCAATATCCTTTTTTTCAATACAAATATTTTGGCCACCTCTGCTGCCGATATTTTGTACATTTAAAAAATGTTTTACACTGTCATTTTAAATTTTTGTTATTACTGTTATTGCCGTCACAAGGAATGTAAAACATCCCTTGTGAAAGTAATAGGCATGTAACAGGTACTCTTTATGGAGCAATCTGGGGTCTACAAGACCCCAAACCCCTCCTCTGCACTTCAAAGTATTCAAAAAAAACGTAAAGATTGGCGTTTTTGAATACTTTGTCATGACATCGCTTCCGGATTACTAGATCCGAGACCTTTGGCCAGCTAGTGGACGTGCCGGCTGGTTGCTCGGGCCAGTAACCAGCCTGGAGGACATAAGGTATTGCGAAACATGTCGGGCAATACATGTTGATCCCATCACGTTCTTATGATCTGTATGCACGGGTGTTTATGCTTGTATTTAACCGTTTTTTTTTTAATTATAATTATTTTTGTGCGATAAACTTTCTGTATTGTGGCCAGAGTGGTTCATACCGCCCGTCCCATTTTTTATATTTATTTTAATAAATTGGAAAAAGAGGGGAAAAACTGCGCTACGGGAAAAAGAAGCAAATAGTGTTGAACGGAAGCTGCAATTCAAATATATACCAAAGATATATCAAACAAAAATAGAAAGAAGAAGAACTGCGCTAGCCACAAGATACCCAATGTGATTAGGGTATATGAAAGTATCAGACCCACACTGTGGGTCTTAGTATCTAGTGTGTTAATATTGTGAATTCCCCAAACTCAATATATGTGTATCAAACTCTGTGCATAAACCCCTAAACCATAAAAATAAGAATATAAAGAATATATATTTGCTATTAAGCATAAATGACCTATCGAAAAAATACTAAATCTGTGTTCAGAGACACTCTGTATAATATCCATACAGTCATATATCAAAAAATTGAAAAATTAGAATAAAAAATAAACATAAACATAAAAAATAAATGTCCATATAGTGAATGACCACCAGTGAAACAAAAATTTCAAATGAGGTACGGCAATAAAGAAAAGTTCCAAACGACTGAATTGCAAATGCACGGGTTGAAAATCTTCTCCAAAGACGTGGTGTGCTTATCCCATCACCGAAATAAATGAATCAGCTCCTTACCAGATCCAGACGACCCCCCGTTACAGAGGGTCACCACAAGCAGTAGTAATCAAAAGGGTGTCCGGATAGCGCCTCCTCCTCAGATGGTCACGAATCTTCCACACGATGGGGTTATGGCTGTTACTCACTCCCAACACGACGTGGTGTCACATAAGGGAAAACATAGGCTCCAAATAGTGTAAAACCAAATGACTTTAATTCTTAAAAAGCGAACGTAAACACTTACATAAAAGACTTTAAAAGCAGGTTCAAAACAAAGACGTGCACCGGCCGGATACACGCCAACGCAAAGACCAACCCGTCCTTCCTGGTCGGGTTGGTCTTTGCGTTGGCGTGTATCCGGCCGGTGCACGTCTTTGTTTTGAACCTGCTTTTAAAGTCTTTTATGTAAGTGTTTACGTTCGCTTTTTAAGAATTAAAGTCATTTGGTTTTACACTATTTGGAGCCTATGTTTTCCCTTATGTGACACCACGTCGTGTTGGGAGTGAGTAACAGCCATAACCCCATCGTGTGGAAGATTCGTGACCATCTGAGGAGGAGGCGCTATCCGGACACCCTTTTGATTACTACTGCTTGTGGTGACCCTCTGTAACGGGGGGTCGTCTGGATCTGGTAAGGAGCTGATTCATTTATTTCGGTGATGGGATAAGCACACCACGTCTTTGGAGAAGATTTTCAACCCGTGCATTTGCAATTCAGTCGTTTGGAACTTTTCTTTATTGCCGTACCTCATTTGAAATTTTTGTTTCACTGGTGGTCATTCACTATATGGACATTTATTTTTTATGTTTATGTTTATTTTTTATTCTAATTTTTCAATTTTTTGATATATGACTGTATGGATATTATACAGAGTGTCTCTGAACACAGATTTAGTATTTTTTCGATAGGTCATTTATGCTTAATAGCAAATATATATTCTTTATATTCTTATTTTTATGGTTTAGGGGTTTATGCACAGAGTTTGATACACATATATTGAGTTTGGGGAATTCACAATATTAACACACTAGATACTAAGACCCACAGTGTGGGTCTGATACTTTCATATACCCTAATCACATTGGGTATCTTGTGGCTAGCGCAGTTCTTCTTCTTTCTATTTTAATAAATTGCCTTTTTTATTTATTTTTTTTTTTTTTTAACGGTACAGTCACTATTTGAGTCCGCTTGCCTCCACCTCCCTTTCACTCGGCAGATTGATAGGCTGCAAAGTCTCCCGGTGTCCCAGCGATTTCTCCACCTAACAGAAGAGACACAATACTACGGCAGGGATTGGCCGGGTTATCTCTCCATCTTCCCCCGCAACGCCAGTGACGGCGGACGTTGTTCGGTTACGATCGGAGATCATCGCCAGACTTCGCGGGTATCCGGAGCCATTGGAGGATAGGGACGATTCACAAGTGAGTTCCCAGGTTGCCGTGGAGGAAAAGTATGTACACGGAGGATCTGTCCACCCCTGGAGAGGTTATCTCTATACACGTTGCAGACTCTGCTTTTGAGGTGGTCCACCGGCTCCGGTAAGGACCCACATGTATTAAAATATCAAGGAAAGGTGTTTTTCAAGATTTGGGATAAAAACAACATTTGAACCGATAAATGGATTGAGATTTTTTTTATTGACTATTTTCTCACAATTTTTTTCAATTTTTGGCTTTTTTCATATTTAATACGTTTTTTTGTTATCACCATTGGACTGGTATAGGATTCATTTCTTTTCTGGTCGGTTGTGCAGTTCATAGACTGTTTACAAAGATATATTAGAGTTTATACAGATTAAAGCCTGTACAATGCATATAGCATTACAATGTTAAATTTCTACAGAAGTTTCCCTCTACAATTCAGTTCCCCTAAAGAATCTTCCTAGGAAAAACAGCTAATAATCTTTCATTAGTTTTGCATGATCTCACAAATATCTAAAGTACACATATTTACAAAACAGACATAAAGCTTGGCAATACACTTAGGGCTCATTTACACTTGCTTCGGCTTCTACACACACATTAAGCACCTACTAGTTCAACATGCTTTTATTATGTGTTTTTGATGCGTCGACGAAGCTTTGATGCATTGGTGAGGCTCTTTCGAAGCTTTTTTAAATATTGGCAGATGTCATGTATGTATGTATGTATGTATGTATGTATGTAGGTATGCATGTCTCATATCGCAATTTCTCCAAAACAAAGCGAAGTTAAAGCTGAACCAAAGCCTCTCAAAAGCTGCAGGTACTACAAGCGAGCTTTGCCATAGGATTTCTTTGGACGCTTTGAAGCACCACTTAAGCGACATGGGGTATAATTTTTGAAGCAAAGCAAGGTGTAAACAGGACTGTAAGCTAACCATTTAGTGACAGGAGCTTTGACTAGCGTTCAGAGAGCTTTAACAAAGCCTGTCTAAAGCCTTGTTTTGAAGCAAGTGTAAACTAGCCCCAATACAAAAACGTGGATCTTAGTTTCTTGCTTAAAGAGTCTGAAATTATTTGCGTTGTGTTGCCCCTACAGACTGGCTGCTGAATTCTGGAACAGTACTGGAATCCACGCCATTTTACTAGAATGGCTATTCTTACTAATGAAACCTGGCAATCAATACCAGATGTCATCTGAAGAGGGTAGTTAATAATTCAATAAAAGCATCTGAACCAAAAGACAATGTATCCATTACCTAGCTGTGCAGGAACAATGATTAATTTTGTTTTTTTTTTGTTTTTAAGCTTACACGTTGGAGAAACACTTTTTTTTGTTTTTGTGAGAGAATACGTTTTTGGTACAATTTTTAAAGCAGTATTAAAACCAAAACTATTCTGCATTTGTTTTAATTTAGGCCAGGTTCACAGCTATGTGAATTAGATGAGGGTTTCTCCACATTCAATTTGCGTAGCAGGAGGATATGACCGGTGTTCTGCCAAAAACCTCCCCCCCATCGGAGAGTGTCAACCCCGTACTGCGCAGGCGCAGACCTTGCGCAGTATGGAGGACAAGGAGACTCCGAAAGTGTCCGAAGATGAGTGGCGCCTGCGCACTTGGTAGTATCTTCTGCCTCAAGTTCAGGTTCAAGCCCCACCATGCAAGTGGACATAAGGTAGCACTTCGTAAGAGGGCCCCTCGCAGGCTTCCTTTGCTCAGCAATTTTTATTCTAACGCCATGTCCACTTGGTGGGGCTTGAACCTGGACTCAGTGCGCAGGCGCCGTTCATCTTCGCGGGAGTCTCCTTGTCCTCCATACTGCGTAAGTGCAGAACAGTGTGGACACTATCTGACACAACACCGACTCCCTATGGAGCTGGTTCACATATCTCCGTTGCGGCGGCAGAGCACACTGCACAGAAGCGCTGTGCATCTTTGGCTCCATTTCAAGCTGCCCCAAAAGATGCTGCCTGCAGGAATTCTAACGTCCCGCAGGCACACCACCCCAGTGTAAAACGTCACAATGAAATTAATGGGAGGCGATTTTCAGGCGCTGTTTAGAGGCTATTTCTAGCGCTAAAATTCTTGAAAACCACCTCGTGTGAAAGGAGTCTTAGGGCACTTTCACACTGATCCACAGCAAGGTTTTTAAAAGGACATGCGCATCATAGGCATGTTTTGCAAGCATTTTCCATTGCTTTCAATGGGAAGGTGTGTTTTTGTTGTTTGTTTAGTGCCCCAAACATGCTCCAAAGATGCTGCAAGCAGGATTTTTCACTGCACCGGAAGCACACCACTCGAGTGTGAACAACATTCATTGATTTTTAAAGTAAAGCATTTTTTTTTTAGCTTTTCAGGTGCCTTTTTAAAGCAAAAGCGCTTAAAAAAAACTCAGTGTGAAAGTGCCCTAAAGCATAGGTCAAGGCAAAATTAAGAAGAGGAAATTCCGTAATACATGCATATTTCCCTGTGTTTTATCTTTATGAGAATCTGCAAGAACAGATAGTTATCTGTTGATATGCCAGAAGTGAACTGGGCTCTTAGGCATCTTTCACATGGCACAAGCAAGCATTTTAGCTGTGTTTTTAGCGCTGCTGAACGCCTTGCCAATGCACTAGGATATTAAAAACAATGGAAGGTGGACAAGACATTACCTATGTGTTATCAGTACTTCACGTTCTATCAATTTCTAGGCATGTCCTGTTCTCCAGGGTTTGCCGCAAGTCGATACGTTCATTAAAGTAAATTGCAATGCACCTATCTAGTGCTGTTGACTCATTCAGCATGCATTTTTGAAGTGCTCACAGAGTTCATTTCCTGTAAGATGTGTACATAAGTGTACTGAGGACACAGGATTATGAATTAATGACAAACCTTTTTTTTTTTTGCCACAAATCAACCAGCTTTAACCAAATGCACCCAATGGAATATTTAGAAGACCAAAAGGAAGCAAATAAGTGAAGTTCATTATTAAGGTTTACCTACGCTTTAAAGGTTTACACAATGAGGTTGATTTACCAAAAATGGAATGCAAAATCTGGTGCAGCTGTGCATGATTGTGTGCAACGTCAGTTACTTGGCCAAAGAAGAAAAAATAAAAATAAAAAAAAAAGTTATGTTTTTAATTGGCTCAGTAACAATTATGTAGGCTAGTATCTTCAGAGGGGTGCAAAGAACAGCAAGACAGGCATTTCTGATATGACAAATACCATATCCTCATCAGCCCATTCAACTTTATTCATTGGGACCAAATATCACAAGATCTTTTACTACCAGCATTTATTTTCAAACAATTATTACGGCACGCAGCCAGAAGACTGGTCAGAATCAATGTTTCCAGGCAATCATTGTGATTAGTTAGCCCTAATCGATACAGCAACACTGAGAACACTGCTCAGAGAAGAGTCCCTTCTCTGAGCAATAGCATTTAGTGTTAAACTCTTTTTTGCCATTTGCAACATTGACATCTCATGTTTGGATATCATGCATACCAGAGCTCAGTTTCTAATTTGTGTCTTTTTCATACATCTGTATGCAATAAAGACCTTTTTTTTTTTATATATATTTTATTCAGTCCATTTTTTTCTAGCTGCCTATAGGCCCTTGGGAACAATTTTTTTTTATTTTTTTATCTCTTCTGTCTGTTAGTCTCAGAGTGGATTGGAGATTTTTCTCCCCAACAATATAGTTGGTTATTAATTTTTAAGAATAAATAGTTAGTTGCAGCCCTAGTAAAGATCAGCAGTGGTGCCAGGCTGAAAAAAAGTCTAAAAGCTGGCCATGGATGGTTAGAATCTCGGCCGGTTCAGCAGAAACCAGCTGAGATTGTAACCATGTATGGGCAGGCCGACTGTACCAAAGTTGATCGATCAAAACCTGTGTACAACCAGCCTGCCAGATTTTACATGCGATTATATCACTGTCTATGGCCAAATTATCATAATCTAACCACAGTGAACGTTAATATATTGAAGAAACTTCAGTAGCAGCAACCTTTCCTATGACAGATCTTTCTGTAAACAGAGGTGATATTTCCTAAGCCTCGATAACACGTGATTTACTAAACTGTACACCTGTGGAGGGCCGTGTTTACCCACATAAGGATGCACAGGAAGTCCCATTCATGTCAGATGGGACACAGCAGGTGCACAGACACAGACGCTGCTTTTCATTTAACATCTGTGCAGGTGCACAGCCCCAACCCAAATGCAGGCAGTGTGTCTATGCAGCCACTATGTACCAATTGACAATAATGGACAACCATGAATCCACGTGTGGGTTAACACAGCCCATCAAGTGCATAGGCTTTATGGTGCCCCATGTGAACTAGGCCTTAATCACAACTGCAAAATTCACATACAATAGTGTTAAATGTTACTGAAAGGGTGCGATTTCTAATATAGACTTAGGAGCATATTTATAAAGCAGTGCCATTCAATCATTGGTGGTTAATCTATCACAGTCATAAAAAAAAAAAAAAAAAAAAAAAAAAAAAAAAAAAAAAAACACAACAACCACCCACACCCACTAGGAAGTTTTACCTGCAATGCATGTTTCACGTCTTTATATAGATATGCCCTATTGTATTCTATGCAAACAGAGAGCATTTCTCACATCAAAACAAATGAATGACATCTGTGCCAATGTCTCTTTATAAACTGCCACATGCATATGCAGCGTATTGCTTATTCCCCTTTCAGTTATACTGTATCTTACAGTCAGTTATCTTATCCTAACACTATATGCAAAGGTCCAAAGCATGCAAACACAAGCGTACCACAAGATAAGCCAAACGATTGCCAGTCGAAGAAATCTAAATGCAAAACAAAGTAATATTTTACCCATACATGGAGGGTGGTTGGGTTTTTAACCTGGCTTCTTCTATCCCCAATTAACCCTAGTAGCAAGACATCCTTGTCACTGTTCCTGGCTCTGCTCCAGTCCCGTGTCTACTGCAATGTTCCTGAGAACCCCAGAGGGGGATCCCGGCGAGTAGGTGTGGGAGGCAGCCCCACTGAAAGCAAAGGGATGCTGTCAGCTTCTGCATCTAAGGCTTAATACAGTACATTGGACGCTTTTACAACCTCTGCTGACGATTTAACTTGACATATAGTAACCCACATTTAAAACATCCATTTTTGACACATTTACATGGCATGTTTGCGTTTAGAAGTGTTTGGGGGGAGAAAAAAAAATAAAATGAAAAATCGCCTGTCAATGAAATATGGCTAAATGCGGGTTACTGCATTTGGCGTCGGAAACGTCGGCGTCTGAACTCATTTTTTTTTTCCCTTCAAAGATAAGCCTTATAAACGCAACTGCCTAAAAAACGACATTAGACAAACCTGTGTACATGTACACACAAGATAATATTGGAGGAGTTCAGCAACGGACATTCAGCATCCAATTGCCTGTGAAGATCTGTTTACCAGCAGCAGTGTACATGCGGCCTAAGCGTAGCCATTCGCACGCAATTGCTCCCGCAGTGATCACATACGAGTACACATGTGACTGCTGAATGAGCGGTTACATGCGAGTGGCCATCTTGCTACTGGGGTTGCACATAATCAGCACCATGCATTTACAGGTTTGAAGACAAAAATTCAAATCCATGCAGGATATGGGATGCCTGCTGCCAGAGCAGGTCTGCATACTTGGGAACCTGAGTGCAGAGATCACACCACTAAGTCCAAAGGGCATGGGAGGTCATTAGATGCCTTTGTTCTAAAGCATCCATCAAAAACAACCAAACATTAGTAACCAAATGTTTGCAAAACAACAAACTAAATAAAGCATCTCTAGTAGCACTGCAGACAGAAGAAGTCTACATCCACACTACAGTTTGTGTAAAAACGTGCTTCAGTGTTATACAGTCTATTTTCTAATACAAAAAGGTGAAATTGTTTCACTACACAAGCAAATATTGCACCAGGTCTGCAGCACAGAGGTACCTAGAGCTCTACCATAAAGGAGTGTGGTCAGACCTCAGGCAAAGCCTACATCTGCTGTGGGATTATTAAAGTGGTTGTAAACCCTTACAAACCAATTTGACCTACAGGTAAGCCTAGATTAAGGCTTACTTGTAGGTCCAAGAAATATCTCCTAAACCTACACGGTATGTAGGTACCAACAACGATATTTGCCGAAAGACAGGCACTGCTGTCTGCAGCGCACAGGTGTACTGAGCGCGCCGCAGTTAACGGCGACATGCCGTGAGTGGTGGCACCCGTGCGCATGTGCAGGAGTGACGTAATCGCGGCTTCGACGAATGACAGCGGCAGGGCAGCGAGACCCACCAAGAAGACGGAGGCTCCGGACTACAAGGGACAGCGGTGACTTCACTGGCTCCCGTGTCAGGTAAGTGACACATAATGGACTACTATGTGATACATAGTAGTCCATTATGCTTTACCTTTGCAGGGAATCAAAAGACAGCTGTCCATGGCGCATGCCGCTGCTAGCGGCGATATGCCGTTAGTGGCAGCTCCCGGGACATGCGCGGGAGTGATGTCATCACTGCTTCAGCACTGAGTGGCCGGAGCAGCGATACCTGGAAGATGGATGCTCCAGACTACAGGGGACAGCGGTGACATTGCTGGCTCCTGTGTCAGGTAAGTGACACATAACAAGCTTTACCTTTGCAGGTAGACAAAGGAAGTAAATCCATCAGGGTTTACTTCCACTTCAAAATTTCAGGACAATATTTTGGGGTGTAGCCCCCCTTCAAGCTCCAAGCAGTACTGAATGGACCTTGAAGAAGGGGGTACACCTGGAAAGCTTGTCCTGAAATTTTGAATGTTGATGCAAATAAAAGTATACCGGACAGAATTCAATTGTTCAAATTGCAACGGCACTAATACAGCTACAGTCGCCTCAAGTAGAGTGCATTTTTTGTTTTAAAAAAGGGAAAAAAATTCCACTGAAAACGTTTCACTCAAAAGAAAAAAAAGCAAGACACACACTTCACCTGTACTATTAACCACTTGCTTACTAGGCACCTAAACCCCCCTCCTGCCCAGACCAATTTTCAGCTTTTAACGCAGTCACTCTTTGAGCGACAATTGCAGTCATACAACAACACTGTACCTAAACTACATTTTTATCCTTTTCTTAACACAAATAGAGCTGTGTTTTGGTGGCATTTAATCACCTCTGGGGGGGGGGGGGGGGTTTTATTACATTTTTGTTTTTTTTTTGTTTTTTTTAAAGACAGAATAAAAAAATAAAAATAAAAGTTTTATATTTTGTTAATAAATTTTGCAAACCGGTAATTTTTCTCCTTCATTGACGTATGCCGATGAGGCTGCACTGATGAGGTGATACTGGTGGGCAGCACTGAAGGACATTGATAGGTGACACTGAAGGGTGGCAGTGATGGGCACTGATCACACTGGTGACACCGATTGGCACCACTGGTGGGCATAAGTGGCACTGATTACTGGCACTGTTGGGCACCAATTCGTGGCACTGTGGGCAATGGCAGGTGGTACTTGTGGGCACAGATGAGGCAGCTTCACCTCTTCCTCTTCAGGACCGAAGTCCCTTGCACAGAAGCCGGTGATCGGCTTTTTTTTTTTCTCCTCACCCTGTTAGCATGAGAGAGAAAAAAAACCCACCACACTATTACCGATCTTCTGTTTCCATCACGTGATTAGCTGTCATTGGCCGACAGCTGATCACACGGTAAGGGGTCGGGATCGACCTTTTATTCCAATCTGTGATCACAGGGGGCACACGGGGAGCATGCAAAGGGGAGGACGTCTATTGATGGCCTCCCATTAAAGTAGGTCTGCACTGTAGCCATCATTCGGCTATAGCATGGATCTGAAGGGGTTAAGGTGCGTTTTTACTCTCTAAATAATTTATGTCATTTTGGATGTGGTACCAGAGCTGACCATTGATCTATTGTATAATGCAATATAGCCCAAGTAGGAAAGCCCCTGCCCTGCCAGCATGCTGCAAAGGTGGGCCCCTGCTCTGTGTGGATACAGTGGTCTCTCCGCAGAGGTTCACCACTAGCCCCACACTCCTCATTTTACACACCGATTAGAGCGCTCTGGCTCAGCAAGAAGCAGGGCAGCCCTCTTTGAAAAGATACCCCTGTTTCCACACAGACAGCAAGGGTTCTTCTATACTGCATGCTGGCAAGGGACAAGCTTTTCTGCAGAAAACGAGCAAAGAATTTCCTCTCCTCTTGTTTACATACACCTAGAAAGTAATTAGTGACCAGTCTGGTGGGGCTTTAAAGGCCGGTTTCACACATTTAAACCAGACCTTCAGTCATTTTTTAAACTTTCCATCTATTAAAATCTTGTTTTAAATTTCTCTTCTTTACTCCCTCTCAATCATTTGCTATTACAGTTGGATTCAAAGATTCTTATGGTCCGCATATTGTTAGATTTCTGGTGTGACATATGGACCACCTCCCTGTTATTAAATTTGTTATTGGAATTTGGATGCATGTTCATTGTACTTATGTATGGTCTTTCGTCACCTATGGCAATAACTTTTGCACCCAATAGCATGTTGTTCTTTACACCACTTGTCATCAACCCTGTCCTCAGGGCCCACTAACAGGCCAGGTTTGCAAGATAACTGAAATACATCACAGGTGATATCATTTTCTGCTCAGTGATTGCAGTATTCTAGTCTGCATCTCCCCAAAAGGTAATACATAAAACCTGGCCTGTTAGTGGGCCCTGAGAACAGGGTTGATGACTACTGCTTTACATGATCTCTTCTGACATAGCCTGCACTTTGAAAATGTTACAATAGAAAATTGAGAGTGAAAATACAAGGTTCTCTTGAAAAGCTTAGGCGATTACAGGCAATCAAAATATCAGCAATGGAACATGCACTACAGCATGAACAGGATGACAAACAAACCCTCAGTATGTAGTTAACATCCTTGGTTTACTTCTTTATTTTCAATCTTAGCAGAAAAATATTTTATAAATAACATCATATTCAAATTATACAATTTGAATTTATACAAATTATACATCATATTCAAAGTAAAGTCTGACCTACAAATCAAGACCTGTCAAACACAAAGTAATAACCCTTTCACTGAAGCATATTTGAACACAGCTCTAAAAGAGGAACTTAACCCTCCTATTCTTTTCAGCCAAGGAAGCTGCCATTCTAGCATCTGATCTACAGTTACCATGGTGCCACACGTGTGATCAGTTATGACATCAACCATTGGATGGCTTGACAGTTTGAGTGCAAAAGCAACCATGACAGCCCTTTTTCACAGCATGCTTTAAACGTAACAGTATTGGGAAACAATTGGAGCCCATTTAAAGTATAGTAGTCCATGAATGCAGACAAAACAAGCAATTTTGCATGCATTCACAAAATGCAATGAACTGCTTGTTGTGCCATTCATTGTTAATGGCACCCTGAATGCAGCACCCAAAATGTGCATGGCATATGTTTGAGGATGGCAAAAAGCGCAGTTAAAGACAAACTAAAAAAAAAAGTTGAAAGCTTTTTGCTGCACATAGGACAGCCCTTTGAAATTAATGGGCCTCCCACTTCATGAAGTGCAACAACGTGACTAAATGGTTAGCACTTCTACCTAGCACCACTAAGGTCGCTGGTTTGAATCCCAACCATGGCACTACCTGAATAAAGTCTGCATGCTCTCCCTGCGCCTGCCTGCCTTTCCCAGTTTCCTCCCACACTCCAAAAAACATACTGGTAGCTTAACTGGCTTCTGTCCAAATTAGCCCTAGTATATGTATGTATGAATGAGAGTTAGGGACCTTAAAGGGGTTGTAAACCTTGTGTTTTTCACCTTATTGCATCCTATGCATTAAAAGGTGAAAAAATGTGACACTGTCCAGCCCCCCAATTTTACTCACCTGAGCCCATTCGTTCCCTCGGCAGAGAGGCGCTCTTCACCTCTGCCCATTGTCTTGCCTCTTGATTGGCTAGATTGATAGCAGCGCAGCCAATGGCTCCCACTCCTGTCAATCAAATCCAATGACAAGGGTGTCAGGGCCGAGTCACACTTTCTGTGTGAATACACACAGAAGCAGGACTCAGGAGCACACCTGCATGGGTGTCCACCTAAAAGAGTGCTTCTCCAACATGGACATACGTTGTGGGGAGGAGCTACCAGCCAGAAGAGGACGATCGGGGCCACTCTGCAAAACCGCACAGTGGAGGCAAGTATGACATGTTTATGCTTACCTTTAGGCTTAGTACACACAAGTGGAATATCAGGCAGTAGCTACTGCCTCAATAGAGAGCGGCTGGGGCGACGCGTGTGTACGGCGGCTGGGTTCTGGCAAAGGGGCATGACCAAAAAAGGTTTGCCGATTGGCTTCCGATTAGCACTTGCAGCCAGTGGCTGAGAGCACTGACCGGAGAGTTCTGGCAGGGGCCGTCCCCTTGTCAGAACACAATAGCACAGCATGGAGATCGCTGTACCAACATTGCGTTGTTAGTACAACGGCTCCTCCTCAGTTGTCAGCATTTTTCTGTTCAAATAAAACAAAACTAGTAATGTTTACCAGGCTTTAGACTATAAGCTCCATGATGGCACAGACTAGCATAAGTGTACATTATACATGTAATACACTGTGAATTATCAGCGCTATATAAGTACCTGTAATAGTGTCAGTCCCCCCCCCCCCCAAACTTTAACCTTTATTTTTTTTTTTTTTTTTTTTTTTTTTTTATCAGCCCTGTTGAGGGGGGCTTTGGTAAAAGATCAGGGGTCTAAACAGACCCCTGATGTCTCCCCTTGGAGACAGGAAAAGGGACAGAGGACGGAGATTCTCCAGTCACTTTCTGTGCCAGCCCCTGCTGCATTGAAGATGAATGGACAGGAGACAGAGGCTCCACTCCATCCATAAACTGAAGAATTGTAGACACAGAATATGATGTTCAGCTATGAATGGACAGAGTCAAGGATCACTGACCCTGTTCATCTGGAAAAGGAAGGAGCCGGTAAGTGACAGATTTACCGGCTCCTTCCTCTTCTATCTGGGAAGGGATCGGGGGATCAGAGCAGGAAACAGGGAGGACCCAGGGAGCTGAAGGAACACACGGGGACAGTCAGGGGAGATCGGTGCGGGCTGCAGTTACCAGCACCAATCCCCCTGCATAGCCTTTCAAAAAAGCATCCTACAGCCATGGAAGTGAGAGGAGGAGAGGCAGCTGCTTTATTGAAAGGCTATACAGGGGGGAGCGGTGATTATAACTGCCCCAGAACCTGTGAGGCTGCCAGGCCCATCTGCTATACTGAGGATGCCTGGCCCAATACAAGCACGGGAGCATTTGCACGAGTACCGTTACTCGTGCAAATAATTGGTATAACAAAAGAGAGTTCCATTACATATATCAACATAAAAAGGCTCCTACAGGGCGAGGAAGAAGGATGAGGCAGCTGGCGGGTCATTGATTGGCACTACCCAAAGCGAACATACAATAAACCACAACGTCTTGACTGCTATAGAGCCCCTGGCTTGTTCAGTGAGCGGTATAACTGGGGCTACATGACTGCCCTCTGATTGCAATGCTAAATTAAGAATACAACATTGGCTTGCTTTAGCCAGCAGCGATGAATGAAATTGGAGCAGCACTGGCCAGAAGATCTAATGACGGCCAAGCCCTGAGGCTGACAGTGTGTATGTGCAGTGATATAGGTAGAGGAGATCTTTGCCCTTTCCTATAACAAGACACACACTCATTCATTCGTCACTACACCCAAATTACACAATGACAGTGACACTCCCTGCATACACCTGCCGGAGCTCTCCCTGCCCAGGTCCACTCCTTCCTTCCGCCTTCTCTCTATGACCTCATCAGGGCCCCCAGGCCTGGATCCCATCAAGGTGATCCGTGGTATCCTGTGAGGGCCGCCCGCCCTCTAGTCAGGGTGACCCGGCTACAAGGCCGGAGGGAATTCCTAGTGCCGGCCTAGCAGTGTAGAGGTGGCCTGGCATGGCTGGAGGTGCCCCCCTCCCCGCTCAGGCCTTGTCGGCTGTACCTGTAGGTGCTCCTGGAAGCGGATGGGTAATATCTGAGCCATGGCGGTTCCTAGCTCTGCTCCTTCCTCTGTGGTGTGTCTCTTCCTCCCGCTGCTGCCTGTGTCCGGCTTCCTGGTTCGCTGTGAGGGCCGATGAAAGCGATGTCCTGGCTGGGCCGCCTGTCAGGGAGAGAGAGCTCGTCCTTCGGCTGCTCCTAGCTGTCTCTCTCGGGCAGGAACCGCAATGGCGGAAACGGGAGCGCTGCCTCTGCAATCCGGAACGACAGCTTCACCCTCACTCTGCGCCCCGCCCCCTCACCGCGGACGGATCCCGCCTGACCTGAGTACCAACGCCCGGCGGATGGATACCACGTTCTTCCCGGCTTAGATTAGCCCGCTCTGCGGTCTACGTTGTGCTTGCGGCTGCTCAATAGCGGCTCGGTTGCGGCGGCTTGTTACAGGCAAACGAGTCAGTGACTTGGATCTAGTTAAGGTGTTGAGTTTGGCGTTCGGGATTCTTTTTTTTTTCTTCCTTCCTTTTTAATTCTGCCACATCATGCGACTCGATGACGTGATGTCATTTCCGGAAATTCTGTACCTTGGCCTTGGAGCCCTGGTCACATGACGAGGGATGCTGCCTGATGCTGGGAGGCAGTGATGATAGCTGTCAGCCACCTGCACAGCGGGAAGGACTGGACCCTGATCAGCAGGCTGAAGAACGATCGCTGCTTCCCACTGATCATCACGAGTCCTACTTCTATTACCAGGGAGACGTGTCTGCACGTGTCAGGCTGGATTTCTGCTACAGAGTACCTCCTCCTCCTCCATCAGCACCCTCAGTCCAATCCGGTCACCTTGGCTAAGGTCATACATATGACAGCAAGAACCTTCCCAGGATAGAATCATGTTACAGATCCATCATTCTAAATGATAACCATGAACAAGCGCCTAAAACATCTCATGCAGGCAGAAAAAAATGCAGCTGTTATTCTTGGATCACGCTATTAATCGCACAGCATTCCTATGCAATTCAGTATGTTGCCATTTCAGCCTATTCAATATGAATGGGCTTAAATCACACCAAGGTTGTACATGCACTACTTTTGGAAACTCACTGCAACCAGATCGCATGGGAGTTTTGTACCCTCTGATCTGCATTCGCGACCCGCATTTGGGGTCTCATTAACATTGCACTGTCTCCCACTGCAGATCGCAAGGACACTGCACATAGATCGCGGCTTTTCTGCACCACATTCTAGTCTGTTCTAGTGTAAACAGAAGCGGCTTGTATTTTTTTTCTTAAAGTGGGAATCCTGCATATTTTTTTTTTAAGTCAGCAGCTACAAATGCTGCAGCTGCTGACTTTTAAAATAAGGACACCCAACTGTCCCAGGGTCCAGCGACGTCAGCACCCGAGCTCGAACCATCCTTCGGTTCTCGGATGCTGCTGCCATCTTCGGTTAGAGAATCAGGAAATTAAGCCTTGCGGCTTCGCTTCCCAGTTCCCTACTGTGCATGCGTGAGTCACGCTTCGCATCCTTACTGGTCCCCACTATATCCTGGGACCCGTGTGTGTCCCAGCAGACAGTCCGGTGGGGTGGGAAGAGGCATAGAACTCCATGGAAGTCTATGCCCGGAAGTGGGTGCAAATACCTGTCTTAGACAGGTATCTGCACCCCTCCTCCCTGAAAGGTGCCAAATGTGACACCGGAGGGGGGGGGGGGGGGTTCCAAAAGGCGGAGGTTCAATTTTTGTGTGAACCCCCGCTTTAAAGGCCTAGGTTCACACATGTCCGGTGCAAATTTCCAAAGCAGCTGTTCAGCTGCGATTTAGATGCACATTTTTGGAGCCAGCAGCCACCGGCGTCTTTAACAGTTGGTTTTTAAGGAGCAGGCCAGGAAGGTGTCCGCAACGTCCAAAAGGGGAAGCTCCGCTTGTACCTCTTACTCCCCCTCCACTGCCACGTTTGGTACCTTTTAGGGGGAGTAGGTACATACTCCCACTTGAGATCATCCAGAAGTTTGCCCCCCCCCCCCCCCACCGCCAGGCCATTCAGAAAGTACAGCACACCTCATGCATGCGCAATAGGAAACCAGCTCTGAAGCCACAATGCTTCACTGCCGGGTTCCCTTAGTGGAGATGGTGGCAGCAGCACCCGAATAAAAATTTGGCTGGAGTGAAGACACCGCTGGATTCGTGGACAGGTAAGTGTCCTAATATTATAAATCAGAAGCTACAGTATTTGTAGCTGCTGACTTTTATTTTTTCTGAAGGAGGCTTGAGCTCCGCTTTAGCAATGGGTGACTCATCTGCTGTCAGCGTGGTTCCATTCCGACAGCTGAATGTAAGAAAAAAAAAAAAAACATTGTCGGCAATAAAAATTGTGAAAAAAATAGCATGACCCCACCGCAATTCAGTCACACAGATGTCAGGCAAGTCACACCTGAAATCTCACTGACCTGAGGCTTTGAAATCGTGCTACTGCAAGTGAAGTGAACCAGGGCTAAATGTATTCCAGGGACCAGATTAAATGAAGATTCTGACCAGTAGAATGCATTTATGCCCAGCACCATATACTCATAAATACATACATATGTGACTTTAGAGGCATTTTTATCTGGCAGAAAGAATCCAGGATGTTTGGAACAAAAATAAATCATAGGACTAATGCGCACAGGCACAAAAAATGGTGCTTTTAACAGGCGTTCAATGTGTTTTTATGCCTCTAAACATAATTCTAGGTTAGCCTATTTGGCCATGCACATTAGGCGTTTAGAAGCATAAAATAAAACGCACCAAATCTGCATTCGGTGATGAGCTTATGAGCACATAAGTGTGCAGGTAGGAGCGTAAATGTATTCCAATGGGCAGAATAAATTATTCTAGCCAGTAGAATGCATTTATGTTCAACAGCATGCATAAACGTGCATACATATGTAACATTAGGGCATTGTCTTCTACCAAGTTTTGATGGAAAAAAACAGCATATTTGGAGCATAAATTCATAAGCCTGTGTGCAATTAGAGTCCAAATTAACCAAACTTAGCATTGCTGTGCCAAGTAATCTTTTCTAAGTGGATTGTTGTAAACCATGGAATCATTGAGTGATCATTTATTGATACGTTTCTGAGCGGGACAATACCAGGTACACACAATCGGAATTCCGGCCAGAAAAAGACTGATGAGAGCTTTTCATCTGAAACTGCGACCATGTGTATGAACTTTCTTTTTCTAGTCCCGTCGTACCTGTTGTTCGTCACCGTGTTCTAAACGATCAGAATTTGGTGTGACTGTGTGTAGGCAAGATAGCTTGAGCGGAATTCCGTCAGGAAAACCATCAGAGCTTCTTCCGACGAGAATTCCGATTGTTTGTACGCGACATAAAAGGATGTAAGCAGACTTTGAAAAATTGGTGATGTCTGCTTGCAAGTTCAGCGAAAAGGTAGTTTGGGCTTGTGTTGATGGAATCAGGCATTCGTTTGAGATGTTACAAGATCATTTGAAAATTTAATGACAGGTGCATCAGACTTGCTTCAAGCAGGCTTTTCATTCCATTAAAGTAAAATTTTATCATGACTTTACCCATCACCCACCCACCGTATAGGGAAATGATGGCTGTGGGGTGGTTCTATTGTTATAGGGACAATGTCACATGACTTTGTCCCACTCTCACAGAGCTTGCACGCCGTTGGAGCGCTGATCTCCTTAAAGAGCTGATGACGCAGCTGATCACATGTAAACAAGAAAATGGCAGTTATCAGTTTTCCTCTCCTCACACTGACAGCGCGAGTTGAGGAGGGCTGATCAGCGGCATTTCCTCATGGGAGACCGAATATTAGCACCTCCTCGTCAGTGAAGGAGAACATTTTCTTATTTAGAACATTTTCTACCAGAAACGAAGAAAACATTTTTTTTTCAAAATGTTATGAATTTTTTGTTTTTTTTAGCAAAAAATAAAAAACCCAGTGGCGATTGAATACCACCAAAAGAAAGCTCTATCTGTCTGAAAAAAAATGAAAAAACTTTTGTCTGAGTACAGAGTTGCATTACCGTGTAATTGTCATTGAAAGTGTGACAGCGCTGAAAATTGACCCGGGAAGGAAGGGGATAACAGTGCCCCATATTAAAGCGATTAAACTGGAACTTTAGTCAGAAAATGAAGTCCTGCTAGATCACTTCAGGCTGGCCTCTTTTGCAGGTATAGCTACTGTATTTATCGACGTATAACACGCACCCCAAGTTTAGGAGGGAATTTTAAGGAAAAAAACCTACATTTAAATGCCCATCAATGCAGCCTTATCAGTGTCCATCTGCAGCCTTGTCCATCATTGCACCCTTGTCAGTGTCATTTGCAGCTTTGTCATGCAGCCTTGTCCATCATTTGCAGTCTTGCCAGTGTCATATGCAGCTTTGTCATGCAGTCTTGTCCATCATTTGCAGCCTTGTCAGTGTCATTTGCAGCCTTGTCAGTTTTTATTTTTTGCAGCTTTTCCTTCTTAAAATGGCGCCGCCAAGATACAGGGCCGGATGTCCCGTGTATTTCAGCGGCGCTCGGTAGTTCTTGGTGGCTTTCGGCCACTCTCGGCAGCTTTCCTCCGCCGAGAATGGCCAAAAGCCACGAGAAGGGCCGAAGGCGGCTGAAAGCCGCCCAGAGGCTCCAACTGCTGGGGATCGGGGTATAACACACACCCACGATTTTCCCCTGAATTTACAGGGAAAAACGTGCGTGTTATAAGCCAATAAATATAGTATATGAAATATTAAAAATACTGTTAAAACCCAATAATACACGGTCTCACCCTGCTCTGCACATGCCCAGCTGCTGTCCATTTTTAGGCACTGCTGAGTTTGTAGAGGCCGATCTGCTCTCAGTCTGAAAGAGGAATTAAACCCTCCTATCCTTTACAGCAAAAAAAGAAGAAGAAACGGGAGCAATGCTAGAGGCAATTTATACCACATACTAATATTGATAGCGTAATTATTAATGTGGAATATATGTTCCTTGTTAAAGAAAATATTTTTTATCAAGTTGTTACAGGTAAAGTTCCATTTAAGATAGTTTGTTTGGGCCAAGGTGGCCCAAAAAAAATATCTACGTGCCAGGGCAGCCTGGGCATTGAGGCTGCTGTAATATACTGCAGTAGCCTTAGCACTTTGGTTGCAAAGCGTGGGATATTTGAGTTTACTACTGCTGACGTAGTATTATTTTGCCTCAAGGGCTGGCAAAGTAAGTTCAGAAAGGTGTGTCATCCATAGACCACAGGATGATGGTGAGAAGTTTACTGAGGAGAAACAGGAAGTGAGATATTCAGACAAAGAAAAAAAACATTTAGAAGGGAAATCGAAGGAAAAGGTAAGTGAACCAACAATGCACTAGTTTAGACGAACCTATGTAGAAAATAAAAAAACGAACCTTTACAACCCCTTTAAGACTCCTCTTTCCATGTCTGTGTGTTAGGAAAGAAAAAGAAGAGAGGGGTGTCGGCTGCAATAGCGACTTGTGTATGAAAGTTGGACTGTGGAGGACCAGCGGACATTCAGTAGGTTGCCATAGGTGTGAGATCGTAGGCCACTGGTTGGGCATGCTACATAGAAGACTTGTAGCTTACTCGTTAGCAATAGCAGATTTATTGCTAAACATATAGGACAACAGGCTTCCTACGAAGTAAGCTGAACATGTAACATCTTGTAATGATAACTGCACGATTGGAGCATTGTGTAATTATGTTAAAGGTACTCTACATGCTAATTGGGTAACTTACTCTATAAATATAATTTCTTCATCTAATTAAAAACCAAATATTTACTTTTATTATTCTTTAGCAGGTTTAGTAGCATGATTAGGCTACTAAAATGTGTCTCTAATCCTATCATAAAGAGGTAACTTTCAGCCATTGGTTACAATTGTCTGTGTAGCTTCGACCTCCAGACTTCATAATGAATTGCTTGTAAGTGATGTGTAAATAGCTAAGAAGTGGTTCTTCTCTTCCCTTTTCTCGGCCAATTATTACCCCCTGTTGCGAACGGTGTCCACCCTTATGCAAGCCTGGCAATTCCCCACACTCTCATGGGTAGGCAGGATCTCGGCGGCGAAGATGACGATCCTCCCTAAAGTCCTTTATTATTTTCGAACTTTGCCTGTCCGGGTACCCACTTTTTTTCTTTGACTCCTGCAGAATAGGATCCTCCAATTTATATGGGCGCGCAAACGCCCCAGGGTACCTAGAGCGACCCTTTATACCCATAGGCTCCGGGGAGGCTTGGGGGTCCCCAATATCTCTAAATACTACACAGCGGCCCAGATCGCTCCGTTGACTATGCTCCGTGCAACCACGGATGTTCCTCTGTAGGTGCTCCTGGAGGTGCCTGGCTGTGACCCTTGTGCACTTCAGGCACTCCTCTGGCTCCCCAGAAATCTGCGCCCTCCCTCCCTAAGCCCCATGCTGCTACATGGTCTGCAGGTGTGGAACTCAGTTCACTTTTCCAGCAATCTGATGTCCCCCTTTCTACCCCTACTCCCCATCACCCATAACCCTCTTTCCCCCCCGGGTCAGGAGGAGCCCCAGGCATTTTCCTGGTGGTCCTCACATGGCTACCCACGAGTCCAAAATTTTCTTTCCTCACGCTTATTCCCTTCCTGGGAGAGTATCCGGGAAACAAAAGGGTCGCCGGCTAATGAGCATTATCACTTTATCCAATTAAAGCACTGGATTTCAGCGTTGCGCCGCATGTCCACCTACCCTTTCCCAAAAACGTTTTTTGAACATTCATGCCAACACGCCCCAGGGTCACCAGGCCTTATCTCGGCCATTTATGCCTCCCTGAATAGTCGCCCGCCATCAGCACCCCTCTCTTATATGACTCAATGGGAAAAGGACCTTCAGGCCCCAGTAGACCCAGAGGACTGGAGCAGGGCCTGGAAAACAATCACCAAATGCTCGTTCAACACAAATATCCTAGAGGCTGCATATAAAGTAATGCTCCGATGGTATTGGGTACCTGCCCGCACAGCTCGGGCTTTCCCTGGGAGTACGAACAGATGCTTCCGCAACTGTGGACAGCGAGGTGATGTTATGCATACATGGTGAGCTTGCCCAAGGCTGGTGGGGTTCTGGTCTAGGATTTTTGGTTTGCTGTAGACACTTTTCCACCTAACGATCTAAAGGGACGCTAAGCTAGCTCTCCTAGATTGCCCGGTACCTGGTTTGCGGGGCCCTCAACAAAAGTTGGCTACTTATTTATTTATAGCGGCCAAGCGGACCATTGCCCAAGCCTGGAAGTCCCAACGGGTAGATTTTCAAGGGGTTAAAACCCGCATGACTGCTATGTTACTTCAGGAACGTATGTCCAGTATTGTTCATGATTCTCATGCTACATTTCTAAAAATCTGGGAGCCGTGGCTCTCCTATGAGTTCCCTGCGCTCCAAGCTGCATGCCTGGGCTTGGTCTAACTCCTCTTGGCGAGGCGCCCACACCCGAACTTTCCCACTCCTTTCTTCCCCCTCTTTTCTCTCTACCTTTTCTTCTTTTGTTCCCTATCTCTCTTCACTCTTCTTTGTAATCTCTCCTATTTTTAACGAATACTGCTGCCCCCCGTAGAAAAGGGTAGTGGGAGAAGGGCTTGCCCTCTGTAAACGTTGAGGGAATGAGTTGCCTGGTTCCGGAGCCAGTCTTGATACCATCCCCTACTAATTTTCCCTTCTTTTCTTGTGTTTATTATAAGTATAATGTGATGGTTGGCCCTTTGGTTTCATATTCATGCTTTGTAGCCCCTGCGAGGGCGCACAAGAAACAGGTTGTAGTCTCTTGTTTATTCCTGTTTATTCAAATTTTCAATAAACATACTGAAACAGAAGTGGTTCTTAAGTAGTTCAAGAAAAGAAAGTGTTGCATATGTGTACAGATGTGCCATCTGCAGGGCTGGATTAACATAGGGGCTATTGAAGATGCAGCTCCAGGCCCCTACCTACCATAATATCGGCCCAATACAGTTGGGCCGATACAGAGTCGAGACACAATTACAAGGCGCTAACCGACCACCACTACATTGCCTTACAGGTGCCAGACAGCTACATTATAGGTCCAATATAGACAGTGAGCCAGCCGCTACATACATTGCCTTGGTTGCAGAATTTTGCCTCTTGTGGCGCAGTAGGAGGAAGCTGCACTGACTGTACAATTGCAAGTAAGCTCTGTATGGGGCTGGGGAAGTTAGGCAGAGGATACGTTTCTATCCTTTTGCGTACTTTACTGGCTGAAGTGGGATAACTCTTGGGGGGAGGGGGGGGGCTAGCAGTGCAGCTCATCAGTGCCGCATATTAGTGCTGTCACACCAGTGCCACCTTATCAGCGCCCATAAGTGGTGCTGCATATCAGTACCAACTATCAATGCCCATGGGTTCCACCTATCCTTGCCTATTAGGTAGCACTGATGAGCTGCCCTATCAGTGCCGCATATTAATGCTTCTCATCAGTGCCGTCTTACTCTGTTACGCCTAACTCTAACGGTTTTTCTGATGGATTTCCAGTGAAACGGTCTTGCCCACACACGATCACACCAAAGTCCGATCGTCTAGAACGTGGCGACGTACAACACGATGGGATTATAAAAAGGAAGTTCAATAGCCAGTAGCTGCCCATGCGTCATTTTTGGTCGGTCAGAACAGCATACAGACGACCGGTTTTCCCAATAGGAATTGATTCGGAAACATATAAAACATGTTCTATTTCTAGGTCCGTCAGAATTTCCCAAAAAAAAAAGTCCAATGAGACATACACATGATCGGAATATCTGATGAAAAGATTCCATCTGTCTTTTTGTGCCGGAAAGTCAGACCATGTGTACAACACGGCTTAAGTGTAGCATCATCAGTGCAGATCAGTGAAGGATAAAAATTATTTATGTGCAAAATGCTACAACAAACTAAGAAAAAAAAAGTTTTTTTCAAAAATGTCAGTCTTTTTTATGTTTAGAAAAAATAAAAAACTCTGGTGTTTAAATACTACCAAAAGAAAGGTCTATTTGTGTAAACAAAATGATAAAAATTCATATGGGTACAGTGTTGCATGACTGTGCAATTGTCATTCAAAGTGTGACAGCGCTGAAAATTGGTCTGGGCAGGAAGTGGGTGAAAGTGGCTGGTGGACAAGTGGTTAAAGGATAAGTTCATCATTGGGAATATGGAACATGTTCCCACTCCTGCAGCGTCTCCACTATCCACTGGATCTAGTGACAGCAAGTGGAGGATCTTCTCCCTGAACTCACTGTCACTGACACAGTGAACTATTAAAAAAAAAACAAAAAAAAAAACATGGCTCGACTCGACTGGCCACGTCATTCATTCACAGGGTTCTGTAAATGGGTATTGACAGTCTTAAACCCCTTTAACACCACACCGCCCATAGCGTAGGCGGTAAAACGCTGCTATTGTCGCTGGATTTGCGGCGCATTTCGGCTGCTAGCGGGGCGCTTTTACCCCCGGCTAGCGGCCGAGAAAGGGTTAAAACCGCCGGCAATACGCCTCAATAGCCGGCGGTATTACAGCGCTGCCCCATTGATTTCAATGGGGAGCAGTGGTGGAGGAGCGGTAAACACACCGCTCCAAAGAAGCTGCTGGCAGGACTTTTCCCTGACGTCCTGCCAGCGCACCGCTGTAATCACACTACAAACAATGGTGCAGCTTTTTTAGGGCGGATTGCAGGCGCTATTTCTAATGCTATAACGCCCTGGTGTGAAAGGGGTCTTAGTGGCTGTCAGCTTGTAGTTCTCAATGAACTATCAGGGCGCTGTTCAGCACTTTAGGCAGTCCATTGTTTTTTCCTGTCAGAGTGTAACCGCATGATTGTATGAGGGATGAGCAGACCAATACACTGACATTATAAAAACAGGGACAATGCTGTGCCTTCTAAGCCCCTGTAGACACGGTCCGAGATTTCCACAACCAAATCCGTCGGATTTTGCCCCTCGGATTTTGTCAGTTGGATCTTGTCCGAAACTGATGCATACACACGGTCGGACAAAGTTGGTGAAAAATCCAATCCTTCAGACGGTGATGACGTAATTTCGTTACGATGGCACTATATTCAGGCTAGTAGCCAATAGCTTTGATGTAGGATTTTGATCTGAGCATGCGTGGCACTTGGTCCGGTCAAAATTCTCTACACATGATCGGAGTATGTCCGATCGGCCCAGTTGGTCAGGAAATATTTCCAACATGTTGGAAAATTGGGTCCGACGGATATTCCGACTGAATCAGTCCGATGCATACCACACACAGTCGGATTATCCGATGACACGGTCCGATAGGACACATTCCGACGGATTCTCCGACCATGTGTACAAGGGCTAAGTGTAGCAATTAGAACATTTAATAGATAAACTAGTGGTATCAAACAGCATAGGTATCAATATCATCTGCGGCATCCCGGGGACTGCCTGGTGCCTTGTGTCACTTGCTGGAACATCTGAAAAGCTGTCTTCCGTCCAGTTACGATGGTTGAGCCCAGCGCTAATGGAAAGCTGGGACAGGGATCCGCATGGCACAGGAACCACAATGGGGTGTTGTCACTTCTGGGTACGGGGTAAGCGCGGAGGTGAGCGCATTTGGAGCATGCATGCTCCTTCCTCAGGCTCTGTTCTGCATTCCGTGGTGTTCTCCAAGAAAGGGATTTTACAGGTAAGCTGTATTAAAAAATCCTAATTTCTTTATCGTACATCACAGGACACAGAGCAGCCATAATAACTAACTGGGATGTCCCAAAGCAATGCTTTTTAGGGGAGAGAACACATTATGACCAAAGAAACACCATGAGAACAACAGAATCTATATTGCTGCCTGCAGTACACTGCGTCCAAATGCAACATCTTCCTGAGTCCTAACATTCACTTGATAAAACCTAGTGAATGTATGCACTGAAGACCAAGTAGCAGCCTTGCACATCTGAGCCATCAATGCTTGATGATGAACTGCCAATGAAGCACTCACTCTTCTGGTAGGGTATGCCCTTACTGGAAAAGGAGGGGCCTTACACCTTAATCCATACACCTGAACAATCGCTTGGTGAATCCATTGATAAATAGTTGACTTAGATGCTGCCTGTCCTTGACCCATCTTGGGACTTTCTGGCAATACAAACAGAACATCAGTCTTCCGCATCTGAGCCAGCATTCTCAGATAGACCCCCGATAGCCCCTACTACATCAAGAGACTGAAATAATTTCTCCTCTGCAGACTGTGGATTCTGGAAAAAAGGAAGGTAGAACGATATCCTGATTTAGATGAAAACTGGACACTACCTTGGCCAAAAATTCTGGCTGTGGCTGCAAAACCGCCCTATCCTGGTGCAAGATCAAATAAAGTTGTTTGCAGGACAGAGCCACCAACTCTGACACCCTCCTGGCTGACATCACTGCCACCAAGAAAACAAATTTTCTTGTCAAGAGGACCAGAGGAATCTGCTGTATATAAAGGCGGCCTGACCGGTGGAAGCACACAAAAGTAGAATTGTTTTAGGAACAAATTAGTATTAAGACAAACATATGATCATGATATGAATGTATAAGAATTGAACCTATGCTTAGATAAACAAATATTGATTGGGTACCCAAATTATACAGGTATCCAGATAGATAAAAATTGTATGTGATGTTGATTAATATATATATATATATATATATATATATATATATATATATAACCTGTGTCCTTTTCAAATGGACTAAATGTTTACATATATAAAATGATATGCATATATATCACCATTTTATGCAAGTGATTATTTTAATAATTATGCTAAGCGTATTTGATAGTATGTGGTTAGTAGAATTCCCAGTTTGAAAGATTATTTTCACTAAGGTACAAAAAAATACACAATATAAAATTAAATATATCACTTATAGAGATAAAACACATGTGAGACACCTGGCGGTTGAAGGTGCAATTACCTTAAAAACATTTAGACTACTGGGAAAGGTGATCATTAAGTCTGCCTGCCAATAGGAAAGGGACACATACCTTTTGGGCTGAACATATTACAAGTTTTATAATCTTATTGTGTGAGAGATCGGGGAGGAGCTCAGGGGGAGCTTAGGGGACCCCCCCTGAGAAGGGACACTGGAAGACTCCCAGACAAACTGATACTCATGCACCATGCATGAATACACATTTGACATTCATGAAGATCCCTGCTCCTTGGAACTCGAAGGTCACACAAAGTAATTCCTCTGTAAGAGAATCTATGTTGAAAGCCACGGCAGCCATCTTAAAATTCCTGGTAACCAACAATCCACACTAGTAGCCGATTGGAATGGGTAAATATACCATATTGATAATATTTTCTATGTTCTCTTAAAAATTGATGTTTTGAATATTTTATTATTGAAAATCGTTCTACCGAATCAATAACCGCCTTTTAGATTTTTCTCAAAATTCTTTTTTTTTCATTATAAATTTCTTTTTTTGCATAGTTGCCAATTTTATTGACAAACAAACGTCTAATTTATTTCACATTGTTAACCACTTACTTACCTGCAGTATAGTAACGGTTGGACGTGTGAAATACAGACATTCTGTTTAATTGTCAATTATCAAAAGGTTATTGATTCTACCGAGAAATGATAATGGTGATAGTTAAGTCCAAAGTACGACACTCCCATTTTGTGGGTGTTTCCATTAATCGTCAAGGTGTTCATGTGACGCAATCGATATTTTAATTTCATGTAAGTATTTGTCTATTGTCAACCAATAAATGTAACTATTTTGTATGATCACTATGTCATATAGATTGATTCTTTATCTTAAAAATATCTTCGTTAAAAATTACTTAATAAATATTGTGCGGGAAACTGTCCTTAAAAAGCACAATACTGACCCAGAAATGCCCCGGTATCAAACCATGAATCAGGCCGAGACAGAAGTACAGTTAATCACACTTTTTTAATAATAATAAAAAGGTTCCCCCGGTCCATCACACCTACTCACAGCTTGATTATCTTTTGATCACACACAAAGACCTACCTAGAGTAGTGTCAACCTCGACCGATGTTATCTCCCTCTCCAACCATGCACCGGTCCACATGACACTTCATTTGGGACCAGTGACCCAGCCCCCTCCATCCTGGAGACTAAATGAGTCTCTGCTCCAATCAGGAGTATTTCTCCATTAATGAAGCCTCAGTCACCAACCCATTGGTGGTGTGGGAGGCACATAAACGTCGTTTGGGGAGCATTGATCAGCATAGGAGCGTGCCTTAAAAGGGAGACTCAAATGCGTAAATTGGAATGCTCCCATAAGGCCACTCTTGCCCGCTCTACCTATCATGATCTGAGAGTCCGCAAGGAACTTTGTTCACTTATATTCCACAAAACAAAGCAAAAACTGGCCTGGGCACAACTGGGTACAATGTACAAATTCTTGCACGGGCATTGCGGGGTCCATGCAGAAAAACGTACCATTCCAGCATTATGGCCTCCCAGGTCAGAGGCTGACTACATCAACTGATATGGCGGTGGAGTTTAAGTCCTTCTACAAGGGCCTCTATAATTAAGATGGCGCTCCCCTGCTACCTCTCCCTCTGATGTTGGAACAATCTCACAGTCATACCTAACCTCCTCCGGCATGCCCTCCCTCTCCCCTGAAGTAAAGGAAGAGCCTCCTTCATGACTGAAGAACTGGATGTTGTTCTGGCCCACTTGAAAGTAAAAAAGGCATCTGGCACGGATGGTCTTTCCTCAGCTTATTATAAGGGTTTTTTTGAGACGCTCTCGTGACCTTTGGTCGCAGCCCTTAACTTATCATGGAAGGGGAAACCTTTCCGTTAGATACCCTGAGACCCTATATTTCTCTGATCCCAAAGGAGGGGAAGGATCCACTGCGGAGTGCGAACTATCGGCCAATAGCACTCCTGAACACTGATTTGAAATTGTTCGCCAAAATTTTAGCCAATAGACTGCTCCCACATAGCCCAAGCCTCATCCATAGGGATCAGGAAGGCTTTGTACCTCTTCGAGAGCCCCATGACAATACAGGGCCATCCGGGAAGTGAACCTGATCCACGCAGCTAGATCATCAAAACAGCCTCTTGTTGTTCACGGACACAGAGAAATTTGATTGGGTCAATTGGACCTTCATACGGGCCACAGTTGAACACATTGGTCTCCGATCCTCTATGTCAAGTTGGATATTGTCTCTATACTCCTGCTCCACGGCCGCGGTTAAGGTGAATGAGACAAGATCTGATTTCTTCAGTATTCATAACGGCACAAGACAGGGTTGTCCCCTTTCCCCACTAATATTTATACTCTCTTTAGAGCTCTTCTTGTGCACAATAATGCCCTGTACACACAATAGGATTATCCAACAACAAAATCCATGGGATTTTTTCCGAGAGATGTTGACTCAAACTTGTCTTGCATACACACGGTCACACCAAGTTGGTCGGAAATTCTGAACGTCAAGAACGCGGTGACGTACAACACGTACGGCGAGCCAAGAAAAATGAAGTTCAATAGCCAGTGCTGCTCTGCTGCTTGATTCCGAGCATGCGTGGCACTTTGTGCGTCGGAAATGTGTACACACGATCAGAATTTCCGACAATGGATTTTGTTGTCGGAAAATTTGAGAATCCGATCTCAAATTTTGTGTGACAGAAATTCCTATGGAAAATGTGTGATTGAGCCTACACATGGTCAGAATTTCTGACAACAACATCCTATCACACATTTTCCATCTGAAAATCCTATCGTGTGTACAAGGCATAAGGGCCAACTCTGCCATTGCCGGGTACCAAAAAACATCAGGGATGCACAAGGTAGCCGCATTTGCGGACGATCTGATCTTCTTCCTGATGGATCCATCCACCTCCCTTGTGAATCTACTGCAATCCTTGCAAGAGTATGGCTCCCTCTCTTTCTTCCAAATAAATTTGTCCAAACCTTCCGTCCTCAACATTACAGTAGATAAGGAGATGGTCAAGTCATTAACCACTTAAAGTGGTGTTGCCACCAAAAAAAAAAATTTGCTTAAAATTTATTAAAAAATAAAAATTATTGGAAAAAAATTATTTTTTACTCACCACTAAATGCCTGTTGCTAGGGGGTCCCTTGTAGTCTGCCTCCTTCATTGCCCGGGCTGGTGACATCACTTCCCTTCGGCGCCGCACAGTCATCTGGGACCTGTCACGTGTCCCAGATGACTGTGTGGCGCATCGTGGTGCCTCTCGCGCATGAGCAGTGGGTGCCCGGCTGTGAAGCCACAGCTGGGTGCCCACAGTAAGAATGCCGGCGCCGCGAGCGGAGTGGGGAACGAGGGGGACTTCGTTCCCCCGCATCGCTGGACCCTGGGACAGGTAAGTGTCCAATTATTAAAAGTCAGCAGCTTGCAGTATTTGTAGCTGCTGACTTTTTTTTTGCTTAGGGGGCACCACACTTTAAGGACCGAGCCTCTTTTTCAGATTCGGTGTTTATATGTTTAAAACGTTTTTTTTTTTTTGCTAGAAAATTACTTAGAACCCCCAAACATTATATATTGTTTTTTTTCTAACACCCTAGGTCATTGCAATACTTTTTTTCACACCGTATTTGCGCAGCGGTCTTATAAGCCCACTTTTTTGGGGAAAAAAAATCACTTTTTTAAATAAAAAAAATAAGACAACAGAAAAATTAGCCCAATTCATTTTTATATTGTGAAAGATGTTACGCCGAGTAAATTGATACCCAACATATCATGCTTCAAAATTGCATCCACTCGTGGAATGGCATCAAACTTTTACCCTCAAAAATCTCCATAAGCGACATTTAAAAAATTCTACAGGTTGCATGCTTTGCATTACAGAGGAGGTCTAGGGCTAGAATTATTGCTCTTGCTCTACCGATTGAGGTGATACCACACATATGTGGTTTGACTACCGTTTTCATATGCGGGCACTACTCACATAGGCGTTCGCTTCTGCGTGCGAGTTCGTCGGGATGGGGTGTTTTTAAAATTTTATTTTATTTTTTCTTATTTATTTTACTTGATTTTATTTATTTTTACACTGTTTAAAAAAAAAATTGTGATCACTTTTATTCCTATTACAAGGATTGTAAACATCCCTTGTAATAGAAAAAAGCATGACAGGTCCTCTTAAACATGAGATCTGGGGTCAAAAAGTGCTCAGATCTCATATATGGACTTAAATGCAATAGTAAAAAAAATGTCATTTGAAAAAATGACGTTGAAAAAATGTGCCTTTAAGAGGCATGGCCTGAAGTGACGTTTTGATGTCGCTTTCGCCCTGCTATGGTATAGAGATGGGTGGGGGCCATCTTAGCCTCACTCGTCTCCATACCACAGAGAAGACAGGTCCCGTTCGCCTCCGCCGATACTGACGGCTCCAGTAAGCCAATAATGGTGATCTCGCAGCGAAGCCGCCGCAACGACCACCATTATCATACAAACGACTGGTGCCTGAACAGATGGATATCTTGGTTGTGGCAGCAGCTGCTGCCGTTACCGAGATATCTCTCTTCAAAAAATGGACGTAAATCGTCATGCGCCGGTCGTAAAGTGGTTAAGTTCAATGTTTCCCTTCCACCGGGCAACTAACTCTATACACTGTTTGGGTGTTGACCTCACTTCTGACCCTGCTAACTTGTATTTGGTGAACTTCGTCCCACTGCTATCTCATCTTAGACCTGATCTTCTCCATTGGCACTCCCTCAAATTAACGTGGTTTGGCCGCTGTAGCGCCCTCAAGATGACAATGCTGCCAAGGGTGTTGTACTTGATGCAGCGCTCCCCATTTGACTTCCGCCTGTGTTCTTTAAGCAAATCAACTCCTTATTTTGAGATTTCATATGGTCTCATCGCAGGCCAGGAATCAACTTCCACCGGCTTACTCTTCCGAGGCATAGGGGCAGAGTTGGCCTCCCTGATCTGAAAGCATACTACAGGGCAGCTTATCTTACAAGACTAGTGGATTAGCACTGCCACGCCACGGCGAAATACTGGGTGGCTATGGAAATAGAAGACTCCAATGGTACAGCCAAAAGTTGAATGTGGCTCACGTTTGCCTAAAGCCCTCACAGATCACCCCACTTTAAGCAGTACGCTGCTGGTGGCTAGGGACGCCTTCCGGCCTTCCGACACTCTTCAGTGTCACCTACCCCCTCCCCTATGATACTGATTCTGGGTAATCCAGAGTTCGCTCCTGGCCTCCAGAATCCTCACTTTCAACATCTGGTAGTGAGCAGATGACTCCATCTATGCGACTATGTAAACTCAGACGGTCAACTGTCCTCCTCGGTCTGCTTCTGACACCCCGCTGGACTTTTGGAGTGCTCTCCAGTTACGTACCTTTCTTCACAGGTGTCTCCAAATACCAGGCATATCTTGAGAGCTCACGGAATTGGAAAACATTTGTTACCGAAGCGAGTCAATCCGCCATAGTCTCTCAACAATCTACTCTATTCTGATTTGACCGGCAGATGGTCTTAACCCCCTGTTTTTGTCCAGATGGGAATCAGACCTAGATACCCAATTCACTGAGTCCCAGAATGAGAAAATCCTGCATTTTGCACAGAAGTACTCCATAGCTACTAGAGTCCAAGAGACGTGCTACAAAATTCTGACTCGGTAGTGCCTACCACATTACACCGATTCTTCCCCCAAGTGTCTAGCCTGTGTTGGCGCTGTGGCAACACGGAGGGCACAATGTTGCATATCTTTTGGGACTGTTCCAGGCTTGGAACATTCTGGCAGGGGGTGAACGGCACAATCAAACATCTGACAGATGTTGACTTGGAGGGAAACCCTGCAGCCTGTTTGCTTCATCTTTCACTGCAACCTCTCTCACAATCCAACTACTGAACGCAGCTAAGGCATGCATCCCCCTCTGTTGGAGATCGGAGACACCACCATCCAAAGCCCTGTGGTTTTCTAAAGTTAATGAACTAAGAGATATGGAAGATCTCACCACCACCTTGCACAACCAGAAGGAGACCTTTCCTTGAAACCTGGAGACCCTGGCACCACTTTAAGTATACTGACACATATCTCCAGGAGGTTTCATAATTTTGGCAGACCTCCTGGATTTAGCTCTGATCACAGGGGCGAGAGGCACCTATTACCTACTATCTGCTCAATTTCTCTCTTCCTGTCTCTTTCACGCAGTTCTCCTTATTAGGGAAGACCGCTATTCTTTTTCCTCTCTCCGTTAATTAATCCTCCCTCCCCCCCCGCCCCTTCTTACTCAATATTGCTTTAGTTATAGGTATCACTTTTATGTTATATTTTATTTCCACCCAGCCATTGGGACGCATAGAATCCCGATACTGTTTGAACCTTATTTTCTAGCATAGCTTGACATTTATGTTTTTCTGCTAGGGTCACTAATATGGTCATTTGTGAATTCCGTCAGTTCTACTTGTTGTCCATCATTTTTCAAAACTTGTATATCTTATGTGCTTAGCTGAGTAGGGTATTTATTTCATAATGGTATTATATGTTATTTGTTTATGTCAGTTACTTGGGATTTATACAGTATCCTTTTTGAAAAATAAAGGAATTACGAAAAAAATGAATAATAATAATAATAAAAAGGTAAACAGAGTAAGCGTTTTCAATACATAGCCAGAGTTCAGTAACCAGATCGGGTAGTCAGCCAATGCCAATGTCAGAGAACCAGAGATCAACGTAGTAGTACAGCAAGCAGGATCAGGGACGTCAGCCAAGCAAATCCTCAACAGGAACGCAGGAGAAAATCTCTGAGATGTGACCAAAGGCAAAGGCAGACATGAAGTGAGCTGGATGGCTTTAAGTAGCCAGGACTGACGAGCAGATCATCAACAGCTGAGTTACTGTGGAGAGGAGCTGGCAATTAGCTGATAGCTGAGCGGTACAGTACCCCCTCCTCTATGACCCCTCCCCCCTCGGAGGACCACCGCGCTTGAGGGGAAAACGTCTAATGAAATCACGGAGGCGAACAGGGGCATGTGCATCCGAGGATGAGACCCAAGAGCGTTCCTCCGGACCGTACCCCTTCCAATGCACCAGGTACTGCATGCTCCCATGGAACCTATGGGAGTCAACAATGGATTGTACTTCATACTCCTCATAGTTCTCAACCTTTATAGGGTGAAGACGTGGCACTGAGGTGGTAAAGCGGTTGAAGACCAAAGGTTTCAATAGGGAGACATGAAACACATTAGAGATGCGCATACTAGGAGGAAGGTCCAACGCTTAAGCCACTGGGTTAATACTGCAAAGGATACGAAAGGCCCAATAAACCGAGGTGCAAACTTCAAAGAAAGAAAACGAAGTTGGAGGTTGCGAGACAACAGTCAGACTCTGTCCCCAACCTAGTAGGAAGGCGCAGGCAGGCGTCTGCGCTAAGCATGGATTCACCCCATTAGACTGAGAGTGATAGAAAGCAAGCTGAATACCAAGCTGTGCACAAAAGGCTCACCAGAACCGGGACACAAACTGACTCACCTTGGGTAGCCCATATAAGGGGAAGATCTCCTGAGCAAAAATAGAAGCCAGTTCCTTAGAAGTAGGCAACTTCTTGAGTGGAATACAATGCAACATTTTCGAGAACCGGGCAACCGCCATAAGGATAAATGTGTTGCCCTGGGAGTTGGGTAACTCCACAATGAAATCCATAGACAGGTGGGTCCAGGGCCTCTCTCCATTGGGTATGGGTTGTAGGAGGCCCACTGGAAGGTGTCGTAGAGTCTTACTATGAGCACACACGGAACAGGCAGCTATGAAGGCTGTTACATCAGCACGTAGACTAGGCCACCAGAATTGTTGGGAAATGGCCCAAAAGAGTTGATTATTCCCAGGGTGGCCAGCAGCCTTGGGAGAATGGTAAGTCTGGAGCACAGCAGTACAGAGACTCTCGGAAACAAAGCAGCAGTCACAAGGTTTCTCAGGAGGAACATCAACTTAAGCAGCAAGAATTTTGTCACCCAAAGGAGAAGTAAGACTGGTGTGAACCGTAGCCAGAATACGATCAGGAGCAATCACAGGAACCGGAACCAACTCCATCTTGGAAGTGGAGGAAAATTGCCATGACAAGTTGTCAGCCCTTACATTCTTAGTACCGGGTAAGAATGGGACAATGTAATTAAAACTCAACAAGAAAAGAGCCCATCGCTCACTTCTGGGAGAGAGGCGCTTAGCCTCAGACAAGAATGTGATGTTCTTATGGTCAGTAAGAATGAGAACCGGCACAGTGGTACCTTCAAGGAGATGTCTTCATTCTTTCAGATCTAAAATGATTGCCAACAGCTCTCTGTCACAAATCTCGTAATTGCACTCTGCCAGTGACAATTTCTTGGAAAAGTAGCCACACAGATGCATAGCGCACTCAGAGTTAGGACGTTGAGACAGAAGAGCGCCAACTCCAGTCTCAGAAGCATTAACTTCTAGAAAAAAAGGCAATGTAGGATCAGGGTGTGCCAACACAGGAGCAGAACCAAAGGCAGCCTTGAAACCCTCAAAGACCTTAATGGACTCCAGAGATCAACTCTGTGGGTTGCTGTCTTTCCTGGTCATATCAGTCAGGGGCTTGACCAGAGACGAGAAGTTACAAATAAACTTTCGATAATAGTTGGCAAAGCCAAGAAAACGCTGCAGAGAATGTAAACCCACAGGTCGAGGCCACTGTAGGACCGCTGAAAGTTTCTATGGGCCAATCAAAAAACCAGCAGTGGAAATTACATAGCCCAGGAATTTAACCTGTTCACAATGGAATTCCTACTTTTCCAATTTACAATAGAGATTGTTCTCTCTTAGTCTCTGAAGCACATGACAGACATCTGTGTGGTGGCTCTCCAGGGACTTGTAAAATATGAGGATATCGTCGAGAAAAACCACCACACATAACTGCAACAAATCTCGGAGGACATCGTTAATGAACTCCTGGAATGCCGGAGCGTTACAAAGGCCAAAAGGCATTACGAGATACTCATAATGACCTGATCTGGTATTAAACACAGTTTTCCACTCGTTGCCCTCCTTAATCCTGACGAGATTGTATGCCTCTCTCAAATCAAGCTTTGTGAAAACCGTTGCTCCCTTGAGGTGGTCAAATAACTCCGTAATCAATGGAATGGGATAGGCATTCTTAATCATGAAACGATTAAGACCACTATAATCGATACAAGGTCTCAGCTCACCACTCTTCTTCACAAAAAAAGAACCCAGCACCAGCAGGAGACGAGGATTTTCAGATGAAACCTTGAGAAAGTGCATCTGCAACATAATCCTCCATGGCCTTATCCTCCAAGACTGAAAAAGGGTAAACCCAGCTGAGAGGGGGTATGGCACCAGGTTGAGGGTCATTAGTACAATCATATGACCATTGTGGAGGCAAAGTACCGGCTTGAACTTTATCAAAGACATCGCTAAAATCGCCGTACTCCTCTGGCAGGAAGGAGAGTGAAAAGGTGCATGGGACCTTGGTTACCTTCTGGAAGCATCTCTCACTGCACTGTGGCGAACAGGATAGAACCTCAGCATGGAGCCAATCAAAAGAAGGGTTGTGCCCCTGTAACCAATAATAACCAATAACCAGCAGAACCTAAGGTGAGTAAATAACTTGGAATTGGATTATCTCATGGTGAAGGGCCCCTACGGCCATGGACAATGGAACAGTCTCCTGAGTCACATGGGCAGCCTGTAGAGGTCTCCCGTCCAAAGAGTTTCAATGGCACGTGGAGTGTCACGCAGCTGCAGCGGAACCGAGTGCTTCGATACAAAGGCAGCATCAATGAACAGGCCTGCAGCCCCAGAGTTGATCAGAGCCTGTATCTCGATGGATGACTCATCCCAAGACAGGGTAACCAAAACCAGGGGCTTATCTTTCTGGGAAACTGGAGACAAAACACCACCTGAGGTCTGTCCATGACAGGACCTCAAGGTTCGGGTGTTCCCTGGATGAGTAGGACAAGACTTCAAAAAGTGACCGGCCTGGCCACAATAAAGGCACACTCTCTCCCTCCTTCTAAGGGCTCTCTCATCCGCAGAGAGTTGCGTGAAGCCCAGGTACATGGGTTCATCTTCACAGACCGACTCGGTACCAGGAGGCATGGGAGGTGAGGGAGGCAAGGGTGGGACTGCAATGCTCAGAGACAAATGTACAGGAGGCTTGCACCAGTGCTCCTTAAAAGAGAGTCTTTCTCTGAGTCTGGAGTCAATGAGGATGGAAAATGCGATCAACCTCTCCAGCTCAGTGGGTATATCTTGGGCTGCTATCTCATCCTTGATGTTATCCGAGAGACCATGAGAGAAGGCAGCCACGAGGGCCTCATTGTTCCAAGCAACCTCTGCTGCCACAGTACGGAATTCAATGGCGTAATTGGCAACAGTTCTCGTACTCTGCTTGATGGACATGAGGCTCTTGGCAGCAGAAGCGGAGCGTGCGGGAATGTCAAATACCCTTTTGAAGGAAGCCACAAATTCTGGGTAACTCAGGACCACAGGTTTTTGTGTCTCCCATAGACGGTTTTACCAGGCCAAGGCACTCTCAGAAAGCAAAGATATCACAAAACCTACTTTGCTTCTGTCCGTGGGAAATGCCTGGGGCAGCATCTCAAAGTATATCTCAACCTGGTTGAGAAACCCTCTGCATTGAACTGAATCACCCCCAAATCACTGAGGAAGTAGAGCAGAACCAAACATGCCTCTTAATGAGGTAAAACTTGAAACGGGTGCCTGCACAGAGACTGGAGCAGCAGCAGAGATGGCCTGCAACACAGGTTGTACCGGGGCAGCCATAGTGGAAGATTCCAGGTGAGCTGTGCGACTCAGGAGCATTTGTAATGCCAAGGCAAACTGATCTATGTGGTGATCCTGGTCATCCAATCTGGAAAAAATATTACCAACAAGTGGACTGACTGCATCTTCTGAATTCATGGCCTTCACCTAGTGTCAGAAACCATGAATCAGACCGAGACAGAAGTACAGTTAATCACACTTGTTTAATAATAATAAAAAGGTAAACAGAGTAAGCGTAGTCAGTACATAGACAGAGTTCAGTAACCAGATCGGGTAGTCAGCCAATGCCAATGTCAGAAAGCCAGAGATCAACGTAGTAGTACAGCATGCAGGATCAGGAGCCAGAAGGGACGTCAGCCAACCAAGTCTTCAACAGGAATGCAGGAGAAAATCTTTGAGATGTGACCAAAGGCGAAGGCAGAGATGAAGTGAGCTGGACAGCTTTAAGTAGCCAGGACTGACGAGCAGATCATCAACAGCTGAGTCACTGTGGAGAGAATGGAGCTGGCAATTAGCTGACAGAAGGAAGGGCTGAGCCCAGCCCTGACATCCAGTCCTTTAAGATCCTGGTTTCAACAGCCAAACCGTTAAATTTAGACACCGTAAAGCAGGGTGGAATATTGAACGCTGTGAGAGCAGATCTGGATGGAGTGGAAGAACCCAGGGGTTTCCCACCGCCAGAGTTACAATCTGTGCATACCAAGTCCTTCTGGGCCAGGCTGGAGCTACTAAGATCACCACTGGTTTTCTCTCTTCCCAGATTCTGCATAGTAGCCTTTGGCAACAGCTGGATTGGAGGGAAGGCATATATTGGAGAAAACTGATCCCACGGAATTATCAAGGCATCTGCCCCTAATGAAATCGGGTTTCCCTGGTTCTGGACACAAAACTGTGTAGTTTCCTGTTGAACCTGAATGCCAGCAGATCTACATATGGAACCCCTCATTGGTGGCAGATTGATGTAAAGATTCTGGGATTTAGGGACCACTCTCCTGGAAACATTTGCTGGTGACGCAAAGTCCGCCTCCCAATTCTCCACTCCCGAAATAAACACCACCGATAGGGATGTAAACAATCTTTCTGCCCAGGTCAGCATATGATCCACTTCCTTCTGGGCTGACTCCTGGTGCCTCCCTGGTGATTGATGTATGCCATAGCTGTGGCATTATCTGACTGGACCCTCACAGGACATCCCTGTAGTCTGGAAGTCCAGAAGCTTACAGCCAAGTGAGCTGCCCTAATCTCCAAAATGTTGATACAGCAAGCTCCTCTCCCTCCAGGACCACCCTCCCTAGGACGGTAGCCTTCTCTAGGATTACCCCCATCCAGGGAGACTGGTATCTATCGTCTCCACTCTCCAGGCCACAGGCAAAAAGGACTTTAATTTTACCAGATTCTTGGTTAACATCCATCAACTGAGACTCTGACACACTTTCAGCCAAAGAGATATGTGTGCCAGTCCAGAGTCTGGACAGTCTTGTCCCAGACAGACAGAATGATGTTCTGAAGTGGTCTGGAGTGGAACTGTGCATAAGGAACTGCTTTGATAGAAGATACCATATTCCCCAGCAGCCCCATACCCAGGCGAATGGAGGGATATCTTTTCCCTTTTATGACCTGAACAAGGTTTTTCATGACCCTGACCTTCTCTGGAGGCAAAACACCTTTTGCCTTGACTGTGTCTAGTATTAGCCCCAGATACTCTAGGCCAGGCATGTCCAAAGTCTGGCCCGCGGGCCAATCGTGGCCCGTGGTCCGGTTTTGAACGGCCCGCCTGATTATTTAAACATATATATCTTTTGTGGCCCCCGGCGATCTCCCAGCGCCGTGGCCACAAAAGATATATAGTCCGGCTGCCTCGGAGGGAGGAGGCGGGACGAGTGCCGTGCACACAGGAGGAGAATTTCCTGTTTACACGGCAGCCTCTGTAATAGGAAGTCCTGTCTCTGCCATTGGACGACTGTGCTGTCCATCAAAAGAGGGGGGACTTTCTCTTAAAGAGGCCGCTGTGTAAACAGGAGATTCTCCTGTAGGATGTCTTTAGCGCTCGTCCTGCCCTCCATGGCTGCACTGATGGTAATGGTGGCTGCATTCCTGGCAATTGCAATTGTGGAGCTGCATTCCTGGCAATGGTGGCTGCATTCCTGGCAATGGTGCCTGCATTCCTGGCAATGGTGGGTGAAATTCTTGGCAATGGTGGGTGAAATTCCCGGCAATGGTGGGTGAATCCCTGGCAATGGTGGCAGCATTCCTGGCAATGGTGGCAGCATTCCCGGCAATGGTGGCAGCATTCCCGGCAATGGTGGCTGCATTCCCGGCAATGGTGGCTGCATTCCCGGCAATGGTGAGTGAATTCCTGGCAATGGTGGGTGCATTCCTGGCAATGGTGGGTGAAATTCCCGGCAATGGTGGGTGAATCACTGGCAATGGTGGCAGCATTCCTGGCAATGGTGGCTGCATTCCCGGCAATGGTGGCTGCATTCCCGGCAATGGTGAGTGAATTCCTGGCAATGGTGGGTGCATTCCTGGCAATGGTGGGTGAAATTCCCGGCAATGGTGGGTGAATCACTGGCAATGGTGGCAGCATTCCCGGCAATGGTGGCAGCATTCCCGGCAATGGTGGCTGCATTCCCGGCAATGGTGGCTGCATTCCCGGCAATGGTGAGTGAATTCCCGGCAATGGTGGGTGCATTCCTGGCAATGGTGGGTGCATTCCTGGCAATGGTGGGTGCATTCCCAGCAATGGTGGCTGCGTTCCTGGCAATGGTGGCAGCATTCCCGGCAATGGCGAGTGAATTCCTGGCAATGGTGGCTGCATTCCTGGCAATGGTGGCTGCATTCCTGGCAATGGCGGGTGAATCCCTGGCAATGGTGGCTGCATTTCTGGCAATGATGGGTGAAATTCCCGGCAATGGTGGCAGCATTCCTGGCAATGGTGGCTGCATTCCTGGCAATGGCGGGTGAATCCCTGGCAATGGTGGGTGAATCCCTGGCAATGGTGGCTGCATTCCTGGCAATGGTGGGTGAAATTCCCAGCAATGGTGGCAGCATTCCTGGCAATGGTGACTGCATTCCTGGCAATGGTGGCTGCATTCCTGGCAATGGTGGCAGCATTCCTGGCAATGGTGGCAGCATTCCTGGCAATGGTGGCAGCATTCCCGGCAATGGTGAATGAATTCCTGGCAATGGTGGCTGCATTCCTGGCAATGGTGGCTGCATTCCTGGCAATGGTGGCAGCATTCACGGCAATGATGGCAGCATTCCCGACAATGGTGGCAGCATTCCTGGCAATGGTGGCTGCATTCCTGGCAATGGTGGCAGCATTCCCGGCAATGGCGAGTGAATTCCTGGCAATGGTGGCTGCATTCCTGGCAATGGTGGCTGCATTCCCGGCAATGGTGGCTGCATTCCCGGCAATGGTGGCTGCATTCCCGGCAATGGCGGGTGAATCCCTGGCAATGATGGGTGAATCCCTGGCAATGGTGGGTGAATACCTGGCAATGGTGGCAGCATTCCTGGCAATGGTGGCAGCATTCCCGGCAATGGTGGGTGCATTCCCAGCAATGGTGGCTGCATTCCTGGCAATGGCAAGTGAATTCCTGGCAATGGTGGCTGCATTCCTGGCAATGGTGGCTGCATTCCTGGCAATGGCGGCTGCATTCCTGGCAATGGTGGCTGCATTCCTGGCAATGGTGGCTGCATTCCTGGCAATGGTGGCAGCATTCCCGGCAATGGTGGCTGCATTCCCGGCAATGGTGGCTGCATTCCCGGCAATGGTGGCTGCATCCCTGGCAATGGTGGCTGCATTCCCGCAATGGTGGCAGCATTCCCGGCAATGGCGGGTGAATCCCTGGCAATGGCGGGTGAATCCCTGGCAATGGTGGGTGAATCCCTGGCAATGGTGGCAGCATTCCTGGCAATGGTGGCAGCATTCCCGGCAGTGGTGGGTGCATTCCCAGCAATGGTGGCTGCATTCCTGGCAATGGCAAGTGAATTCCTGGCAATGGTGGCTGCATTCCTGGCAATGGCGGGTGAATCCCTGGCAATGGTGGGTGCATTCCCGGCAATGTTGGCAGCATTCCCGGCAATGTTGGCAGCATTCCTGGCAATGGTGGCAGCATTCCCGGCAATGGTGAGGGAATTCCTGGCAATGGTGGGTGCATTGCTGGCAATGGTGGGTGCATTGCTGGCAATGGTGGGTGAATTGCTGGCAATGGTGAGTGCATCCCTGGCAATGGTGGGTGCAACCCTGGCAATGGTGGGCACTGCATTCCTAGCAATGGCGGGTCTGCAGATGGACACTGACCCTTATTTTGCTTCACAGTTCTTTATTTAAAATTGTAAGTTTTTTTCTCCTGAAGCTTCCCTGAAGTGATGGTGCGTGTTATACGCCAATAAATACGCTGTATCCAAATAATACACTTGAGTTCAAACATTCACCACACACAGCCACAAAGGCAAGAGAATTCTTGTGGGGAAGTGTATTAGTGCTCAGACGAACACACTTAGAGCGAATTTTAATGGTTCAAAGAATGTCAGGCAAAATGGTCGGCCCTCGCGCATGTTCACTTCATCAAATCTGACCCTCTTTGTAAAAAGTTTGGACATCCCTGCTCTAGGCACTGAATCGGCTGCAGGGCCGATTTTGACCAATTCAGAATCCAAACCAATCGCTCCAAGAATTGAACCGCCCGAGCTACATTCCAACCCAGGTCTGGAACCGTTTGATCTATCAATAGTATATCGTCCAGGTATGCTGCAACCGATATTCCCTGAGATCTTAGAACTACCTTTGTGAAAACCCAAGGTGCCGTGGCTAACCCGAAAGGCAGCGCCACAAACTGAAAATGTTGGTCGCACACTGCGAATTGCAGAAACCTTTGATGGAACCTGCAGATTGGCATGTGTAGGCACGCGTCCTTGATGTCTACAGACACCAAGAATTCCTCTCCATGCAAGGAGGCTACGACTGAATGAATTTACTCCATCTTGAAAGAACGAATGACTGAAAACTGATTCAGAGCCTTGAGGTCCAGAATAGGCCTTAACTCCATTTGACTTTGGGATTATGAAAAGATTTGAATAAAAATCCTTGAATCTTTCGTTGACTGGAACCTCTGAAATCACTCCTTGTGACCTTAGTTGATCTATTGCCTGAAGAAAATACCTTTTTTAGTGGGTCTGTGGGGACATTGGACTTTAAGAACCAAGAGGGGGGAAGCTCTGTGTCCCTTCCAGCCTGCTTACAGAAGCCTAGGGCTGGAAACGCTCTTAATATGGCCACTTCCGCCCCTATTGTGCATATCCGGCTTGCACACTCGTGGCATCCTGTACACCTATCACATTCCTCCAATGTGCACATCTCTCATGCACATTCGTTCGCGCCATTCCCGTGCATGTGCTTGCCCCCTACGACCGCATAAATAGCGGCGGGAAAAGGCCACTGAAGGCGCCGGCATAGGACCTAGGTGTGCAGGGGAATACAAAAAGCCGCCCGCCTCCTGTTAGGATCATCCCTGCTGGAAGCCTCTACAGAGAAGCCTCACCGTACCGCAACACCACTGCCCCCAGTGGACAGAAAAAATATGACACCTGGTCCTATAAAAAAGTAAGAGACTGCAAATACATTTTTCGGTTTACACAAGTCCAAAAAGAGTTTTTTTTAAAACACTTACCACTCCCACCACAGGATTCTGCTAAAAAGCTAGATTCCAATCTTCCCCCATTACGGCGGGTCTCTGTCTCTTGGACCTTCTAGGACCTGGTCCCCCTGAATATATAGAGGTCCACTTTACCTGTAAAGCAACCTACTGTAACTCCTTTGGGATCTTTTTTCTTACCAAGGGTCCGGATCCCAGGGTCCAGCACCCAAAGGGTCACATTACAGGCAATACCTCTTAATCTTGTGTAAACAAGGTTTGAGTATCATCCATTTTAGTGTATCACCGTCTAGATCAGGGATATGCAATTAGCGGACCTCCAGATGTTTCAGAACTACAATTCCCATGAGGCATAGCAAGACTTTTAGAGCCACAAGCATGACACCCAGAGGCAGAGGCATGATGGGACTTGTAGTTTAGCAACAGCTGGAGGTCCGCTAATTGCATATCCCTGGTCTAGATGGATCCGATTATATAGCCCTTTAAATCCTGTTCCAGAACCATTCTTTTAGCTAGATCATGGAGAGCTTCTCCAACCATGACCATCACCTTACAAGACACTGGCGAAAAAACTGAGGTACTTCCTGTGTAGGAGGGTTAGATAGGGGAGGACTTCCTGTCTTTTTGGTTTGCCAGTGTCCATTCACAGATGCCATCGCATTTTGAGAGACCCAAATCTGGAACCGAACCGTTACCGTTACAAATGAAAGTGTAAAAAAAAATAAAAAATTGTTGTTTTATTGTTCTCTCTCTCTCTCTATTGCTCTGCTCTTTTTTTACTGTATTCTGTTCTGCAATGTTTTATTGTTATTATGTTTTATCATGTTTGCTTTTCAGGTGTGTAATTTTTTTTTATTCTTTACGGTTTACTGTGTTTTATTGTTAACCATTTTTTTGTTTTCAGGTATGCAATTCAGCTGCAGTGGGGATTTATTTATCTTGACAGCAACAGCGTTTGCTCCCGTGATACATAAATCCATGACTCCAGCGCTGTAGGAGGCGATGGGCAGCACAGTGGTGTAGTGGTTAGCACTCTCGCCTAGCAGTAAATAGGGTCGCTGGTTGTGAAAGTGTGTCCTAGTCTGTGCAGTGCTGTACCCTACGCTAAAACTCCTCTAGTGTATGGCAGGGTTCAAAACATTCACCAATGCATAGACCAGGATTGTCAGGACAGGTGGGACAATAATAGCGGGTGTCACGCCTATATCCACGCTTGCTACAGATACAACATCTTTGGGGGGGCTCCATGGGTAGGGAGGACATACGGAAAATGCCTCTCATGCAGCCGGCTTACTGCATTTGGATTGAGAAGGTGAGGTGAAGCACCGTCTGGAAGCAGAAGGGCTCTGACGATCTCTTCCTGGAATTTAAGGAAGGATCCAGTCCGTCCTGAAGGGCTGTATAGCACATGAGCATTCAGCAAAGCCACTTGAAATAAACAGATGCTTTTTTGTACCAGCGTCTGGCCTTACGGGCAACTAGGTACGGCGCCAACAACTGGTCGCTGGGGTCCACCCATCCCATATTTCGGTTATATTCGTGTAAACAGAGGGGTTTTCTACAACACCAGTCACTGTAGGAATGCGGACTGTCGTGTCTGTGTGAAGGGAGGACAGAGCGAAAACATTTTTATTATCCCTCCACTTCACAGCGAGCAAATTATTACACTTCAAGCAGGCTCTCTCCTCCAGCCTAAAATGGGAATCTACAAGCCTCTGAGGCAAGCCCCAGAGATTAGATCACACGGTGCCACATGCGCCAATCTGATGATCAAACAAGTGACTAAAAAGTGTCAAGCTCGTGTAATAATTGTCAACATACAAATGGTACACCTTTCCAAATAAGGGTGACACCAAGTCCCACACAATATTGCTGGCGCTCCCTATGTAATCTGGGCAGTTTAGCGGCTCTACGTGACTATCTTTTCCCTCATAAACCTTAAAACTATATATATATAGCCTGTGGCCCTGTCACAGAGCTTATACATCTTGACCCCGTATCTGACATGCTTGCTGGGAAGATACTGTTTGAAAGACATGCTGCCAGAAAATGTAATCAGGGACTCATTAACGCAGACAACTTGATCGGGAGTAAACGAGGCCCCAAAACGTTGAAGTGGTTTACGAGGGGCAGAATTTTGTAGAGCCAATCGTATCCAGGGTCTCCATGAGAACAACAGAGTTCATTGTCATTGAAGTGCAAGAACCACAAGATCTGCTCGTGCCCTGGTCATGAAAGCAGAGAACACGGGTGTATGGTGAAATGGGTCAGTGGACCAATATGACCGCAACTCACTCTTTTTAGTTATGCCCATGAGGAGGTATAGGCCCAGAAAGGTCTTAAATTCGGAAACCTTGATTGCTTTCAAATCTCTGGCAAGGGAGGACAACTGGGGATTAGCAGCGATGAATTGACCAGCATACTAATTACTTTGATCCACAATAGATCTATAGAGATCTTCTGTCAAAAACAGCGAATAAAAATCAAGTGACGTAAAATCAACTGTTTCCACCTGAATTCTGGGTTGGCCAGTGAATGGGAGAAGTACGGATGCTGCAGAAGTGGTGGGCTCCTAATTAGGATTTGCAGGAAGGACACTATGGGCACGACTGGCCTGTCTTTGTCTTCTTGGTGGCAGCGGGACACTACTTGTGCTTGCCACCTTGCCAGCTTGAACTGCACTTGTGGGACTCACCACGTGATACTGCAGTGCTGGATATACATCCAGGGTGTACTAGGCCGCTGGTGCTTGCCAGTTCACCAGAAGGATGAGCGCCACTAGTACTTTTCTGCTCCATACAAGAGCCCTGCAGTTCTTGCACCTCAATAACAGCAGAAGAAGATTGGAGTCTGGTAAGCCTGACCTTGTCAGGGACCACAATTCCGTTGTTAGAGCCATCTGTCATGGAGCCGCTGTGGTCTACAGGATCATATTCTGAGCCTGAATCTGACAGATGAGTGACTTCCTCTTCACTATCTGTCATGCTCAGAAACGTGTAGGCCTCTTCACTAGTGTACCTTCGATTTGCCACTTTGGGCTCTAAAATTACTGGTACACTAGTGAGACTCAGACGAAAAAAAGCTCCTAGGCTGTCAGCAACTGTATCATGTGCTACCAAAAAAACTGTTAGCATATGCAGGGATCAGGCCTGACTCTGCGAATGCTGCAGTTATGTGTTTTGTAAGGACAGTGATCGATCGATACTGCACTTGGGTGGGCTGGGCGGAGGGGCAAAACGCAGGTGCTAGCAGGTATCTGGGCTGATCGTGCTAACACTGCATTTTTGGGAATCCTAAACTGCTGGGGACGCTAGTATAGATTTGATCAGATCAGATATTGATCCGTTCAAACACTATACCACTAAGGGAGGTGTATGCTGCGTGCAAGGGTGATAGCGCTACTGGCACTAATCTGATGCTGCCTGTGGTGACACAGACCCTAAAATCTAACTGATATCACCTGCTAGGCGATCAGGGGGTTAAAACTTTTTTTGGGTAATAAACGGCAGGTGCCCTGACGCTATAAAAAACAAACTAACTAACCAGCGTCACCTGTAACACTTATACGGTGATCACTGTTGGCAGGGGGTGAAAGAGTTAACTAGGGGGCAATCAGGGGGTTAAAACCTTTGTTAGGTAATATATAGGGGTACCTGACGCTATAAAAACCTGAGAGTGAACCTAAATAATTAACAGGCTAACTAGCATCACCCACGACACTAATACCGCAATCAGAAAAAAGATTGCTTAGTGACACTGGCGACAGGGGGTGAAAGGGTTAACTGTGGGCAATCAAGGGGTTAAACCTTTATTAGGGGGTACCCTAGACCTAAAGGGGCCTATCACTAACTGCCCTTACACTTATAACAGTCACAAAATGACACCAATGCAGTGATCAGTAAAAAAAAAAATGTAAACTACTATTTGTGACGGAACCGATCCCACAATCAGATTGAGTGCTTCTGTCAGTATATCCCGCTTCCTCCAATCTGACTCCAATCAGATATTCCAACCTCTTACAAGCCCAAAACAAGACGACACTTGCTTAGCTGTTCAAAATGCCAAGTATTTATAATACAGTAGAAGACTAAAACCTAACCTAATTAGCATGAGCTAATTATCTAAATCAACACTCGGGATAAGACTTTTCGGCTCCTAGCTCACTAACAATTCAATTGCAGGTTAATTAGCACAAACAACAAAACAAGAATAGGTGAAATACTCTTTAGAATCTGTGTCAAGCCAGACTAGGCTCATTTACATTACAACATGACATATACAGGTGGCTGGGGGTGATGATATTAGCATCTAAGAGTTTGTGTGCCAATAGTGTGATTCAGTCTATTGCTAACATGGCATTTACATATCCAGAGTCTGTGTGTCTTCGGGGAGGGGCACAGACCTGAATCCAAGTAACACCACCTCAGGGGTCCCCAGGCATACAGCTCACAAACAGCACCGTTCCCCCAAATGCGAGGGCCCATAATCACAAGGCAAGAGCCTCGGTCCCAGCTAGGTCTGTCACACTATTGGTGTCACTGTGACAGGGGGTGTGATTTGTGTGCCTATGTGTACTGGTGTTAGTGTGCTGTTGGTGTAACTCTCTCTGATGTCTTCTCTCTGGCGCCTGAACGAAAAGGCTTCAGAAGGAGAGATGCCATCACTTCTTCTGTTTACAGTTTCAGAAGCAGAGGAAGCTTTTCGTTCGTCAGGAGCGATCGTGAGGGAGAGGCCATGAATTAGTGGCCTCCCCCTCAGGCCGGATCACTCCTGGAACGATGCCGACCGCCTTGGGCACCTGGCTACCCATACGTCACTCTGTCTGCCTGTGAGTACACCCCTCACATTTTTTGTAAATATTTTATTATATCTTTTCATGTGACAACACTGAAGAACTAACACTTTGCTACAATGTAAAGTAGTGAGTATACAGCTTGTATAACAGTGTAAATTTGCTGTCCCCTCAAAATAACTCAACACACAGCCATTAATGTCTAAACCAGTGGCAACAAAAGTATGTACACCCCTAAGTAAAAATGTCCAAATTCAGCCCAAAGTGTGAATATTTTGTGTGGCCACCATTAATTTTCCAGCACTGCCTTAACCCTCTTGGGCATGGAGTTCACCAGAGCTTCACAGGTTGTCACAGGAGTCCTCTTCCACTCTTCCATGATGAAATCACGGAGCTGGTGGATGTTAGAGACCTTGCACTCCTCCACCTTCTGTTTTGAGGATGCACCAGAGATGCTCAATAGGGTTTAGGTCAGTAAACATGCTTGGCCATTCCATCGCCTTTACCCTCAGCTTCTTTAGCAAGGCAGTAGTCATCTTGGAGGTGTTTTTGGGATCCTTATGTTGGAATACTGCCCTGCAGCCCTGTCTCTGAAGGAGGGGGATCATGCCCTGCTTCAGTATGTCACAGTACATGTTGGAATTCATGGTTCCCTCAATGCACTTTAGCTCCCCAGTGCCAGCAGCACTAATTTGTCTCTGCCTTCCCTGGTCTAAGCATTCAGCAGACTCTGGCAGCTGACTCCAGCCCTCCTTCAGAAGGGCTGGAGTGCACTTTCTTCCCGAAAGCAGCACAAGTTAAGGGGGGGGGGGGTGCCCTGTGATGTAAGGAAGGGTGGGAGATTCTTGACTTCTGATGGTGGAGGGGCTCTTCATATCTGATGTAAGGGGGTTGGGTGCTCTGGACATCTAGTCTTATAGATACAACTGGCTCTTTGTACAGTGTACGGTCAGCTTAAAGTAGAATTCTGCTCAAAAGCTAAATAAGCTTTAAAGTGGTTGTAAACCCTGGTAAAAACAAAAATCCCTGCAAGACAAAGGCATAATGAGCTAGTATGCATAGCATAGGGCTTAGAAGGGGTGGGAGTAGGTTGAAGCTTAGTTAGCTTTTGACTGAACTTGGGTAGCTATGTAATGCAAATAATCTTGCTGCAACTGAACCAAAGTCTCATGTACCGTATCAGGTACAATATATAGAATTTTTTGTTAAACAAACATTTGTTCAGCTACCTTGTTTTCTGAGGCAGGGTTTACACTGTTGTGCAGTAAAGCAGACACATCAACATGTATTACGTTAATGCAACCCATTCATTATGAATGGCTGGCCAGCACAACCCATCACAATCAAAACCCAACCTGATTCTTATTTTAGAAATGCACAGTAGTGTTTTACTGTACATTGTGGTGCTTTGACCACGAGTGTGTTATTTTAGTGCCTTGTGGCGCCTTGAAGGCATGCAACATGCATTGCAGTAACCAACCCTCATTGAATAGCTCTATTCTAGCTTTAGAAAGTATGGAGAGCTCTGACACAGACACTTAATGATTATTAACCAGTTGCCGACCGCCGCACGCCGATGTACGTCGGTACAATGGCACGGGCAGGCATAAGGACATACATGTACGTCCCTTGCCTCCCGCGGGTCGGGGGCCCGATCGGGCCCCCGCCCGGTGCCTGCGGCGGTCGGAATTCGTACGGGAGCGATCCCGGACGAGGGGACGGCCATTCATTCATGGCCACCCCCTCGCGATCGCTCCCGACGAATAGAAATCCCCGGTGACATCACTTCCTCTCCTGTAATGTAAACACAGGAGAGGAAGTGATGTATTCTCTCCTCCGTGTCGGTATTTTCCGTTCCGACACGGAGGAGAGCGGATCAGTAAGTTGCACCAACACTCACACACACAGTAGAACATGCCAGGCACACTCACACCCCCCCTTTACCCCCCGATCACCCCCCCAATTACCCCTGCCCCCCAGTCACAGTGACACCAATGTCATTTTTTTTTTTTTTTTTTTTTGCATTGGTGTCATTTGTGACTGTAATAACTGTTAGGGCAGTTAGAGTTAGCCCCCTTTAGTTCTAATGTACCCCCCTAACCCCCCCAATAAAGGTTTAACCCCGTGATCACCCCCCGTCGCCAGTGTCACCAAGGCTGGGTTCACATTGCAGCGGTTTATGAGAACGAATGTGATTCGCACCGCACTGCAGTGCAAATCACATCCGATCTCTGTGCGATTCGAGTTCAGCCATTCGCCGCACCCGCCGCACCCGCCACACCCGCCGCACCCGCCGCAAATTCGCACGGGACCCTTTTTTTGGCCCGCAGCAGAATCGGATCGCATGGGTGTTCACACCATGCGATCCGAGTTTGCAGATCGCACTGCGATATGCGAACTGATCTGGGGGTGTCAGTAACATTTCACTGACACTCCCAGCAGTTCGCATAGGGCAGTGTGAACTGCCGCCGGGAGGCATGCGATGCGGGAACCCGCCGCGGATTCGCGGCGTTTCCGCATCGCTCCAGTGTGAACCCAGCCTAATAAGCGATCATTTTTCTGATCGCCGTATTAGTGTCACAGGTGACGCTAGTTAGGCAGGTAGGTATTTAGGTTCGCCGCAGCTTTTTATAGCGCCAGGGACCCCCATATACTACCGCATAAAGCCCCCTGATTGCCCCCTAGTTAACCCTTTCACCAGTGATCACCATATAACTGTTACAGGTGACGCTGGTTGGTTAGTTATTTTTTTATAGTTTCAGGGCACCCGCCATTTATTACCTAATAAAGGTTTAACCCCCTGATCACCCGGCGGGTGTCATTTGTGACTAATAACTGTTAGGGCAGTTAGGGTTAGCCCCCTTTAGTTCTAAGGTACCCCCCTAACCCCCACAATAAAGGTTTAACCCCGTGATCACCCCCCGTCGCCAGTGTCACTAAGGCTGGGTTCACATTGCAGCGGTTTATGAGAACGGATGTGATTCGCACCGCACTGCAGTGCAAATCACATCCGATCTCTGTGCGATTCGAGTTCAGCCATTCGCCGCACCCGCCGCACCCGCCGCAAATTCGCACGGGACCCTTTTTTTGGCCCGCAGCAGAATCGGATCGCATGGGTGTTCACACCATGCGATCCGAGTTTGCAGATCGCACTGCGATATGCGAACTGATCTGGGGGTGTCAGTAACATTTCACTGACACTCCCAGCAGTTCGCATAGGGCAGTGTGAACTGCCGCCGGGAGGCATGCGATGCGGGAACCCGCCGCGCATTCGTGGCGTTCCCGCATCGCTCCAGTGTGAACCCAGCCTAATAAGCGATCGTTTTTCTGATCGCTGTATTAGTGTCACAGGTGACGCTAGTTAGGCAGGTAGGTATTTAGGTTCGCTGCAGCTTTTTATAGCGCCAGGGACCCCCATATACTACCGCATAAAGCCCCCTGATTGCCCCCTAGTTAACCCTTTCACCAGTGATCACCATATAACTGTTACAGGTGACGCTGGTTGGTTAGTTATTTTTTTATAGTTTCAGGGCACCCGCCATTTATTACCTAGTCTCACTAGTGTACCCCTAAATTTAGGGGTGTCTACTTTCCAAAATGGGGTCATTTGGGGGGGGTTTGTGCCATCTTGGCATTTTATGGCCTTCAAAACTGTAACGCCCTTAGAAAGCCTGAAGGCGGTGCTTGGTTTTCGGGGCCCCGTACGCGGCTAGGCTCCCAAAAAGTCCCACATATGTGGTATCCCCATACTCAGGAGAAGCAGCAGAATTTATTTTGGGGTGTCATTTCACATATGCCCATGGCATGCGTGAGCAATATATCATTTAGTGACAACTTTGTGAAAAAAAAAAAAAAAAAAAAAAAAGTTTGTAATTTTCCCGCAACTTGTGGCAAAATATAAAATATTCCATGGACTCAACATGCCTCTCAGCAAATAGCTTGGGGTGTCTACTTTCTAAAATGGGGTCATTTGTGGGGGTTTTGTGCCATCTTGGCATTTTATGGCCTTCAAAACTGTAATAGGTAGTGAGGAGTGAAATCAAAAAATTACGCCCTTAGAAAGCCTGAAGGCGGTGCTTGGTTTTCGGGGCCCCGTACGCGGCTAGGCTCCCAAAAAGTCCCACATATGTGGTATCCCCGTACTCAGGAGAAGCAGCAGAATTTATTTTGGGGTGTCATTTCACATATGCCCATGGCATGCATGAGCAATATATCATTTAGTGACAACTTTGTTAAAAAAAAAAAAAAAAAAAAAAAGTTTGTAATTTTCCCGCAACTTGTGGCAAAATATAAAATATTCCATGAACTCAACATGCCTCTCAGCAAATAGCTTGGGGTGTCTACTTTCTAAAATGGGGTCATTTGTGGGGGTTTTGTGCCATCTTGGCATTTTATGGCCTTCAAAACTGTAATAGGTAGTGAGAAGTGAACTCAAAAATTTACGCCCTTAGAAAGCCTGAAGGCGGTGCTTGGTTTTCGGGGCCCCGTACGCGGCTAGGCTCCCAAAAAGTCCCACATATGTGGTATCCCCATACTCAGGAGAAGCAGCAGAATTTATTTTGGGGTGTCATTTCACATACGCCCATAGCATGTGTGAGCAATATATCATTTAGTGACAACTTTGTGTAAAAAAAAAAAAAAATTTTTTTTTTTGTCATTATTCAATCGCTTGAGGCAAAAAAATAAAATATTCAATGGGCTCAACATGCCTCTTATCAATTTCCTTAGGGGGTCTACTTTCCAAAATGGGGTCATTTGGGGGGGTTTTGTACTGCCCTGCCATTTTAGCACCTCAAGAAATGAGATAGGCAGTCGTAAACTAAAAGCTGCGTAAATTCCAGAAAACGTACCTTAGTTTGTAGATGTGACAACTTTTGCGCAAACCAATAAATATACAATTATTGACTTTTTTTTTACCAAAGACATGTGGCTGAATACATTTTGGCCTAAATGTATGACTAAAATTGAGTTTATTGGATTTTTCTAATAACAAAAAGTAGAAAATATCATTTTTTTTCAAAATTTGCGGTCTTTTTACGTTTATATCGCAAAAAATAAAAATCGCAGAGGCAATCAAATACCATCAAAAGAAAGCTCTATTTGTGGGAAGAAAAGGACGCAAATTTTGTTTGGGTACAACATTGCATGACCGCGCAATTACCAGTTAAAGCAGCGCAGTGCCAAAGTGTAAAAAGACCTCTGGTCATTTACCAGCAAAATGGTCCGGTCTGAAAGTGGTTAAAGACAAGAATAAAACAACTCTTCATAAATCTCACTGTGCATTAATTAATGGTCAGGTTTCCCTATGTTAAGTGGCATAACCCTATTGAATGTTCACTACTTGAAAAATATAGTATTTTGCTAATTGTATTGTAAGTACACATTATGTTCATGATAGTGTTGATAGTGTCCAGTAATGGGGTTTGAGAAAAACTGAAACACATCCAGGGCAGATGCAATAGTCTTTTTTTTTTTTTTTTATTGTGGTCTGGGTCCCCAATGGAATATTATTTCATGTTAGTATATAACCACCTCAGTACAGTGCAGTTACACCCCCTTCCTGACCAGACCAATTTTCAGCTTTCAGCGCTCTCACACTTTGAATGACAATTACTCAGTCATCCAACACAGTATCCATATGAAACTTGCGTCCTTTTTTCCACACAAATAGAGCTTTCTTTTAGTGGTATTTAATCACTAGTGGGTTTTTTATTTTTTGTGCTATAAATAAAATAAAACGTAAATTTTGTGAAAAAAATGCCTTTTTCTTCGTTTCTGTCATAAATTTTTGCTAATTAGTAATTTTTCTTCATAAATTTTGGCCAAAATGTATACTGCTACATATCTTTGGTAAAAATAACCCACATTAGTATATATTATTTGGTCTTTGTGAAAGTTATAGAGTCTACAATCTATGGTGCCAATCACTGAAAATTCATCACTTCTGATCAGGCCTTCAGTACATCAGGTGTACCTAATTTCTTGAGACTCTAACTAGTCAGGAAAGTACAAATACCCCCCAAATGACCCCTTTTTACAAAGTAGACATCCCAAAGGTATTAAGTAAGTAGCATGGTGAGTTTTTTTAAGTTGTCATTTTTTCCCACAATTCTTTGCAAAATGAAGATTTTTTTTTTTTTTTTTTTTACTAAATTGTCATATTATCAGGTTATTTCTCACACACAGCATATGCATACAACAAATTACCCCCCAAAATACATTCTGCTACTCTTCCCGAGTACGCCGATACCACATGTGTGAGACTTTTACACAGCCTGGCCACATACAGAGCACCAACATTGATGTAGTACCTTCAGACGTTCTACGAGCAAAAATGACGCATCTCATTTCTCAACCACCTATTACACTTTTGAAGTCCCTGGAGTACCAGCACAATGGAATTTCCCATAAAATCACCCCATTTTGGAAAGCTAACACCCCAACGTATAATCTGTGAGGCATAATGAGTCTTTTGAATGGTTAATTTTTTTCCAGAAGTTTTTGGAATATGTGGAAAAAAATTAAAACGCATTTTTTTTTACACAAAATTGTCAATTTATAAGATATTTCTAACACATAGCATGTATATAGCAAAAATGACACCCCAAAATACATTCTGCTACTCTTCCCGAGTACAGCGATACCACGTGTGTGAGACTTTTACAAAGCCTGGCCACATACAGAGCACTAACATTGATGTAGTACCTTCAGACGTTCTATGAGCAAAAATTACGCATCTCATTTCTCAACCACCTATTACACTTTTGAAGGCCCTGGAGTACCAGCACAATGGAATTTCCCATAAAATGACCCCATTTTGGAAAGCAAACACCCCAACGTATAATCTGGGAAGCAGAATGAGTCTTTTGAACGGTTCATTTTTTTCCAGAGGTTTTTGGAATATGTGGAAAAAAATTAAAACGCATTTTTTTTTTACACAAAATTGTCAATTTATAAGATATTTCTAACACATAACATGTATATAGCAAAAATTACACCCCAAAATACATTCTGCTACTCCTCCCGAGTATGGCGATACCACATGTGTAGGACTTTTACACAGCCTGGCCACATAGAGAGGCCGAACATTGAAGTAGTACGTTCAGGCGTTCTAGGAGCATAAATGACACATCTTATTTCATTCCTACCCATCACACTTCTGAAGGTCCTGGACCACCAGGACAGTGAAATTACCCACAAAATGACCCCATTTTGGAAAGTAAACACCCCAACGTATATTCTATGAGACATGGGCTGCAAATAGGTACCCGGGTACTCTGATGGCCTGGTGACAGGTACTCGGGTACTCTGATGGCCTGGTGACAGGTACTCGGGTACTCTGATGGCCTGGTGACAGGTACTCGGGTACTCTGATGGCCTGGTGACAGGTACTCGGGTACTCTGATGGCCTGGTGACAGGTACTCGGGTACTCTGATGGCCTGGTGACAGGTACTCGGGTACTCTGATGGCCTGGTGACAGGTACTCGGGTACTCTGATGGCCTAGTGACAGGTACTCGGGTACTCTGATGGCCTGGTGACAGGTACTCGGGTACTCTGATGGCCTGGTGACAGGTACTCGGGTACTCTGATGGCCTGGTGACAGGTACTCGGGTACTCTGATGGCCTGGTGACAGGTACTCTGATGGTTTGGTGACTGGTATTTGGGTACTCTGAAGGGCGGTGACAGGTACTCTGGTACACAGATGGACTGGAACAGGTACTCGGGTACTCAGATGGGCTGTGACAGGTACTCGGTACTCTAATGGACTGTGACAGGTACTCGGTACTCTAATGGACTGTGACAGGTACTCGGTGCTCTAATGGACTGTGACAGGTACTCGGTGCTCTAATGGACTGTGACAGGTACTCGGTACTCTAATGGACTGTGACAGGTACTCGGTACTCTAATGGACTGTGACAGGTACTCGGTACTCTAATGGACTGTGACAGGTACTCGGTACTCTAATGGACTGTGACAGGTACTCGGTACTCTAATGGACTGTGACAGGTACTCGGTACTCTAATGGACTGTGACAGGTACTCGGTACTCTAATGGACTGTGACAGGTACTCGGGTACCCTGATGGGCCGTGACAGGTACTCGGGTACCCTGATGGGCCGTGACAGGTACTCGGGTACCCTGATGGGCCGTGACAGGTACTCGGGTACACTGATGGGCCGTGACAGGTACTCGGGTACTCTGATGTGCCGTGACAAGTACTCGGATACTCTGGTGTGCCGTGACAGGTACTCGGGTACTCTGATGTGCCGTGACAGGTACTCGGGTACTCTGATGGGCCGGGACAGGTACTCGGGTACTCTGATGGGCCGGGACAGGTACTCGGGTACTCTGATGGGCCGGGACAGGTACTCGGGTACTCTGATGGGCCGGGACAGGTACTCGGGTACTCAGATGGGCTGGGACAGGTACTCGGGTACTCAGATGGGCTGGGACAGGTACTCGGGTACTCTGATGGGCTGGGACAGGTACTCGGGTACTCTGATGGGCTGGGACAGGTACTCGGGTACTCTGATGGGCTGGGACAGGTACTCGGGTACTCTGATGGGCCGGGACAGGTACTCGGGTACTCAGATGAACTGTGACAGGTACTCGGGTACTCAGATGGGCTGGGACAGGTACTCGGGTACTCAGATGGGCTGGGACAGGTACTCGGGTACTCAGATGGGCTGGGACAGGTACTCGGGTACTCAGATGGGCTGGGACAGGTACTCGGGTACTCAGATGGGCTGGGACAGGTACTCGGGTACTCTGATGGGCTGGGACAGGTACTCGGGTACTCTGATGGGCCGGGACAGGTACTCGGGTACCCTGATGGGCCGGGACAGGTACTCTGATGGGCTGGGACAGGTACTCGGGTACTCTGATGGACTGTGACAGGTACTCTGATGGACTGTGATTGACAGGTATTATGAGGGGTGGTGACAGGTCCTCTTTATTGGGGGGGGGGGGGAATCAGTGTGCTTGATGTGTACTGTAGGCGGTAACGAGATGTTACCGCAATCTCCTCCTCACACACGATCAGTGTGTGAGGAGGAGAACCCGGTAACATCCCGTTACCGCGGTTTGTTTACATTTTTAGTGATCGGCTGTGAAAGGATCACAGCCGATCACGTGGGTAAACAGCCAGCCAATGGCTGTTTACCAGTGTCGGTGACGAGCAGTGTTCCCGGGGAACACGCCGCCACCGACGTGCACGCGCAGCGCGCTCGCGATCGCGCGCATGCGCCGTGCACGTAGGGGGTGTGACCATCTGTGATCGGCCGTGACTTCATCACGGCCGATCACGTGGTAAACAGCCATAACGAATGGCTGTTCACCCCCTTCGGTGGCGAGCGGTGTCTCCGTGACACGCCGCCACCGAAGAAACAGGGATGCGCGCGCACGATCGCGCGCATCCCTGTTTAAACGGGAGGCCGTCATATGACGGCCTCCCGCCGCAATAGCTGCGCCGCCTGGCCGTTTTTTGACGGCCGGCGGTCAGCAACTGGATATAAAAACACACATATACAAATTAGTGCAAAAATTTAATCTTTTTTTAACACTATTAACATCTATGGGAGAAAACATTACATTTTTGCTATTTTTGCCATTGATTGTCTTACTACAGTATAAGCATTACTTAATCCTACACCTGTGTAAAAAGTGTGTTTGATTTAGTCTCCTCTGATCCTCGCCTTCTTTCACTGTCCCCAATCCATTTCCTGAGAAGACAGAGCCTTTTGAGTCATTCTGCACATGCTCAGTTTGGTGTGTATTGCTAAAGAATTTTTCTTTTTCTTGGGAGGTTGCATGTGATCACCACTGTCCAGACAGAGGGTCGAGGGTCATGCAGCCTCATAGGTAAGTCAGAGTAGAATGAAAACACCTCCTACAAGCTTTAACCAGACAATGATAGAAGTCCCAAGACTGCTATATACTGCTCATAAGAAAAGGTATTTAGCAGTTTATATTTACTAAAATAACTGCATTTCTATGTTGTGTGTACTGTGGGAGACCAGATATAGTGAATGCAGGGTCCTGGATTTATTAACACTTTAAGACTTCATGCACACTGTGCATTTAGCCTCTGTAATGGCGATTCTTGTGTTTCCATGCAGGCAGATGGCACAATGCACTGACCAGTCCTGCTGCCAACAGATGAAAAATGTAGTGACTGGACAGGGCTGGAGGGTACACCGAGTGGTACTAATGTTTAGATATGTATGCACCCAGGGACAAAAGCCTGAAACACAGGTTTCTGGCATAAGTACCTGGGTGAATATGTAATGAATACTAAATGATAGTAATACCTCGTGCACTGTCCAGTTGTTTCATTTTTAGGCCATTAACCACTTTCAGACCGGACCATTTTGCTGGTAAATGACCAGAGGTCTTTTTACACTTTGGCACTGCGCTGCTTTAACTGGTAATTGCGCGGTCATGCAATATTGTACCCAAACAAAATTTGCGTCCTTTTCTTCCCACAAATAGAGCTTTCTTTTGATGGTATTTGATTGCCTCTGCGATTTTTATTTTTTGCGATATAAACGTAAAAAGACCGCAAATTTTGAAAAAAAATGATATTTTCTACTTTTTGTTATTAGAAAAATCCAATAAACTCAATTTTAGTCATACATTTAGGCCAAAATGTATTCAGCCACATGTCTTTGGTAAAAAAAAAGTCAATAATTGTATATTTATTGGTTTGCGCAAAAGTTGTCACATCTACAAACTAAGGTACGTTTTCTGGAATTTACGCAGCTTTTAGTTTACGACTGCCTATCTCATTTCTTGAGGTGCTAAAATGGCAGGGCAGTACAAAACCCCCCCAAATGACCCCATTTTGGAAAGTAGACCCCCTAAGGAAATTGATAAGAGGCATGTTGAGCCCATTGAATATTTTATTTTTTTGCCTCAAGCGATTGAATAATGACAAAAAAAAAATTTTTTTTTTTTTTTTACACAAAGTTGTCACTAAATGATATATTGCTCACACATGCTATGGGCGTATGTGAAATGACACCCCAAAATAAATTCTGCTGCTTCTCCTGAGTACGGGGATACCACATATGTGGGACTTTTTGGGAGCCTAGCCGCGTACGGGGCCCCGAAAACCAAGCACCGCCTTCAGGCTTTCTAAGGGCGTAAATTTTTGAGTTCACTTCTCACTACCTATTACAGTTTTGAAGGCCATAAAATGCCAAGATGGCACAAAACCCCCACAAATGACCCCATTTTAGAAAGTAGACACCCCAAGCTATTTGCTGAGAGGCATGTTGAGTTCATGGAATATTTTATATTTTGCCACAAGTTGCGGGAAAATTACAAACTTTTTTTTTTTTTTTTTTTTTTTCACAAAGTTGTCACTAAATGATATATTGCTCACACATGCCATGGGCATATGTGAAATGACACCCCAAAATAAATTCTGCTGCTTCTCCTGAGTACGGGGATACCACATATGTGGGACTTTTTGGGAGCCTAGCCGCGTACGGGGCCCCGAAAACCAAGCACCGCCTTCAGGCTTTCTAAGGGCGTAAATATTTGACTTCACTCCTCACTACCTATTACAGTTTTGAAGGCCATAAAATGCCAAGATGGCACAAAACCCCCACAAATGACCCCATTTTAGAAAGTAGACACCCCAAGCTATTTGCTGAGAGGCATGTTGAGTCCATGGAATATTTTATATTTTGCCACAAGTTGCGGGAAAATTACAAACTTTTTTTTTATTTTTTTTTTTTTCACAAAGTTGTCACTAAATGATATATTGCTCACGCATGCCATGGGCATATGTGAAATGACACCCCAAAATAAATTCTGCTGCTTCTCCTGAGTACGGGGATACCACATATGTGGGACTTTTTGGGAGCCTAGCCGCGTACGGGGCCCCGAAAACCAAGCACCGCCTTCAGGCTTTCTAAGGGCGTTACAGTTTTGAAGGCCATAAAATGCCAAGATGGCACAAACCCCCCCCAAATGACCCCATTTTGGAAAGTAGACACCCCTAAATTTAGGGGTACACTAGTGAGACTAGGTAATAAATGGCGGGTGCCCTGAAACTATAAAAAAATAACTAACCAACCAGCGTCACCTGTAACAGTTATATGGTGATCACTGGTGAAAGGGTTAACTAGGGGGCAATCAGGGGGCTTTATGCGGTAGTATATGGGGGTCCCTGGCGCTATAAAAAGCTGCGGCGAACCTAAATACCTACTTGCCTAACTAGCGTCACCTGTGACACTAATACAGCGATCAGAAAAACGATCGCTTATTAGGCTGGGTTCACACTGGAGCGATGCGGGAACGCCACGAATGCGCGGCGGGTTCCCGCATCGCATGCCTCCCGGCGGCAGTTCACACTGCCCTATGCGAACTGCTGGGAGTGTCAGTGAAATGTTACTGACACCCCCAGATCAGTTCGCATATCGCAGTGCGATCTGCAAACTCGGATCGCATGGTGTGAACACCCATGCGATCCGATTCTGCTGCGGGCCAAAAAAAGGGTCCCGTGCGAATTTGCGGCGGGTGCGGCGGGTGTGGCGGGTGCGGCGAATGGCTGAACTCGAATCGCACAGAGATCGGATGTGATTTGCACTGCAGTGCGAATCACATCCGTTCTCAAACCGCTGCAATCTGAACCCAGCCTTAGTGACACTGGCGACGGGGGGTGATCACGGGGTTAAACCTTTATTGGGGGGGTTAGGGGGGTACCTTAGAACTAAAGGGGGCTAACCCTAACTGCCCTAACAGTTATTAGTCACAAATGACACCCGCCGGGTGATCAGGGGGTTAAACCTTTATTAGGTAATAAATGGCGGGTGCCCTGAAACTATAAAAAAATAACTAACCAACCAGCGTCACCTGTAACAGTTATATGGTGATCACTGGTGAAAGGGTTAACTAGGGGGCAATCAGGGGGCTTTATGCGGTAGTATATGGGGGTCCCTGGCGCTATAAAAAGCTGCGGCGAACCTAAATACCTACCTGCCTAACTAGCGTCACCTGGGACACTAATACGGCGATCAGAAAAATGATCGCTTATTAGGCTGGGTTCACACTGGAGCGATGCGGAAACGCCGCGAATCCGCGGCGGGTTCCCGCATCGCATGCCTCCCGGCGGCAGTTCACACTGCCCTATGCGAACTGCTGGGAGTGTCAGTGAAATGTTACTGACACCCCCAGATCAGTTCGCATATCGCAGTGCGATCTGCAAACTCGGATCGCATGGTGTGAACACCCATGCGATCCGATTCTGCTGCGGGCCAAAAAAAGGGTCCCGTGCGAATTTGCGGCGGGTGCGGCGGGTGTGGCGGGTGCGGCGGGTGCGGCGAATGGCTGAACTCGAATCGCACAGAGATCGGATGTGATTTGCACTGCAGTGCGGTGCGAATCACATTCGTTCTCATAAACCGCTGCAATGTGAACCCAGCCTTAGTGACACTGGCGACGGGGGGTGATCACGGGGTTAAACCTTTATTGGGGGGGTTAGGGGGGTACATTAGAACTAAAGGGGGCTAACTCTAACTGCCCTAACAGTTATTACAGTCACAAATGACACCAATGCAAAAAAAAAAAAAAAAAAAAAAAAAATGACATTGGTGTCACTGTGACTGGGGGGCAGGGGTAATTGGGGGGGTGATCGGGGGGTAAAGGGGGGGTGTGAGTGTGCCTGGCATGTTCTACTGTGTGTGGGATGTGTTGGTGCAACTCACTGATCCGCTCTCCTCCGTGTCGGAACGAAAAATACCGACACGGAGGAGAGAATACATCACTTCCTCTCCTGTGTTTACATTACAGGAGAGGAAGTGATGTCACCGGGGATTTCTATTCGTCGGGAGCGATCGCGAGGGGGTGGCCATGAATGAATGGCCGTCCCCTCGTCCGGGATCGCTCCCGAACGAAAACCGACCGCCGCAGGCACCGGGCGGGGGCCCGATCGGGCCCCCGACCCGCGGGAGGCAAATCACGTACATGTACGTGCTTATGCCTGCCCGTGCCATTCTGCCGACGTACATCGGCGTTAGGCGGTCGGCAAGTGGTTAATATACTTGAACAGGCTTATGGCAAGGGGCTTGGTGGTGCACTTGTACTTTCTGCTGCACGAAAACACTGGAATCTCAAGGCACAGGAAGCTTAAAAATACCTATATTTAAGTCGGTCTAATCTGACATCAGCATGTTGTTACAAATAAGCACCTGCACATATACTTCATTAGCTTCTTGAGAATCTTAGGAGTTCCTAAACTGCATGAACTCATGCGCTAATGCCAGTTTAGAATGACGCGATTTGAGATTCATCGATTCTCAGCCTCGCCCCCAGGTTTAGCCATAATCCTAGCAAGCACTTTAGTAAAACAATAAATCCTCTCACATACTAGCACCAAAATTGTTATGCCCAAAATATATTGTATAAAAAAGTTCTATGCTGTAATGTGACAAACATTTTGATGATGCCATACAAAGTATCAAATTCTGTATGCAGCAACAGCACTGAAATGCCATTGCCTAAAGCAAACGACTGACGGCAATTGTAAGTGTTCTAGGATGCTTATAACTTGTCGAGGCACAATTTTCTTCTCGTCTAAATACACAGCTGAGAGAAATTTAGAAGCTGCTGAAGTGTTTTTATAGCTCTTGTGCCTCCCGTGGCCATGACTCGCTTGAAATTGATGTTCCTGAGAATCAAAGTGCTTTGTTTATCTACAGTGCCTTAAGAAAACCAGTCATCAGTTCCTGGGCTAAGAGCCTTTTTTACACCAAAGCTCCCATCCCATGGCCAAGGCAAACTGCCTTATGTCCTTTTAGTTGCGTTTACACCACTGCGTGTTTCAACTGTTTTTTTTCACTGTAGCATGTCGCAAATGCAGACTACATTGCAAGGCGCTCTGGTTAATAAACATGAATTAAATGGAATGTCATTTTGTGACATTCTAATAATGTAAAAAGTGAACAGTACTTTGAGCTGTAATCAGCATACAGGCACTGAGTAATCCATAGCACACACCAGCCGCCGCATTATAATGCAGTTTCTGGTGTGAACCAGCCCTAACATTATTCTCCAAAAGCAGATTCCTGCTTGGAACTCTCAGGTTAACAGATTGACATATGTTTCTACACTATACTGTATGTTACTGTTAGGGGCATGAGACAAGTTCCTATTGTATTTCTCTCTGAACCTGGTCCCCAGCCTGAATAATGGAAGTTGCTGGGCAATGGGCCCTGAACTTTTGGCAAAGACCTTCCCCTTTCACTGGCCAATGGTGGCAGGCATTATCATCACTAGACTGGAGCTCGGTCTTATCTGGTCCACCTTCTCTACTCCAAATGACCAACAGAGCTGTGGCACTCTATTTGAACATCACAGACCTAAGGCTCTGGGCTTGTGATAATTATTCACTTCCTGGCTTCTGTACCTTGCCACTGGATTGCCTCAACCCCTTGACCCATACCTGGATAACAGATTTGCTATTTATTAGCACCAGCCTTGACCCTTTGCCTGGATAAGGGATACTGATCACCACCTCCCTGACACTTTGCCTGGATATAGGATTTTGTTATTGATTGCTGTCTGCCCTGACCCATACCCGGATACAGACTGTGCTGCTCATTGCCACTTGCCCTGAACCCTGGCTGAATACAGATTATGCCACTTGTCCTGAACTTTGCTTGCAGAACAGACTCCATTATTGCCTGCCCTGAGCCCTACAACCCTTGCATCTAACCAGCCACTAGTCATGGCCACTTCTGCATTCTATGCCTACAATGAACCACTCCACATCCTGAAGCCTTTTCATATAGTAAGGACTGGTTTATACTTGCGGTGGTGTTTGACAGGTCGTGAGGAAGTGATATGCAGAACTATGCAGGAGAGATAGTGAACTTACCTGGACTGTTTACACATACATTATATTATCTGCCTATCTCTCTGTCTCCATATCTCCTGCGGTCAATTCAGTAAGAGTTAAATACCACATTATTTTTGTTCCTAAAATAGCGGGGTATTTTTCTCAAAAGTAGTCAATTCAATAAAATTAAAAAACAAAATTGAATGAATGAGTTAAATATTTATGTTTCATGATATTTAGTGCTTAAATTTAGTGTTATTGTACATTGCTTATCACAATTTTCTTTCACAGGCTAAGGCAGGCCATAACTGATGCAATTTTCTTTTCCTTCAACCATGGCTTGAGGGGTGTACAGTATTATGATAACTTAATGCTCAAACCCTTCTAATAGTATAAAATGGCATTCTACCTTTGCACATAAAATATATAGAAATAGGTCTAAAATATCATAAGTTTTCATTAAAATGTCTGTTGATCCTGCCATGAAGGTAATTGTGTATGCATTTCTTTTACAGGGTGACAGCACTCTGTTCCTGTCTCCTAATTGTCCTCCTGCTTTTGTAAACCTGTCATGTTTTCCTAGTGGAAACTACAAGCCGCTCTGTCAATACACAGTGCACAGACATGGCACGTTGTTATCACCACTAGGAGAACCATACTAAACAAATTATGTGCATGCAGTATTTCAATAAAAAAAGATAATAGGGGAAATTCAATACAGCTGCTGAAACAGAAAGCGTTATTGAACCCCCCCCCCCCCCCCATTATCTTTTTTTAAAAGAAGTATGTGAATTGTTTTCCCCCATAGGTGGATACAGCATCGGTACGATGCTGTATCTGCCCCCTGCCACCTCTGCACTGAGAACCGACCTATCGAACACCGCAGATGGCTCGGTTCTCTCACCTCCCTGAGCAGAGAGCTGCTACCTGTCAATCAGTGCATTAGGGGGAGTGCATTAGGGCATCTCTCCTCTTGGCTGTGCCCGTTTGCCTGCTCTACTTGTGTAAGCATTCTAACTTTAATATTTCCTCTCTTTGCCACATGGCTTTAAAAGGCAGTTTGTCATATTGAAATGCTTATGTATTGCTTCATTATAGATATTTTTAATGCAATTCCTCCTGAGATAGAGGTTTTGTGCCACAAAACATGTATAGGACTCAGCATACTTTCAATATTCCTAAGAGCATGGATATCCTCAGCCTTGTTTGAGGACAGCGTCTTTCTAGCAACATCAGCTTGGAATAGCAACGACTCTTGAAATGTTTGTTCTAACAAAATTTGTCTCGACTGTTTTTAATTGTGGATAAATAAAATTTTATATCTTTTAACAAAATATAATTGTAATCCTTGGGTACCGAGATAGTCCATTCAGCTTCTATTGGTGGGCATACGAGGGATGCTCCTAAAATTCCTTCCTCAGACAGATTTGCAAAAGTGTCTTGAGTGTATTCTAAAAGACTATTTCTAAACTATTAGATAAGCACCTAAACGACCACACCATACGGATATCCAATGTAATACCGACATAAAAAGCACACACGCAGGTTGGACTTGATGGACTTTAGAATGCATGAAAGACACTTTGGCAAAATCTGCCTGTGCCAGTCTTTATGAATTCCAGGGAATGTTTTTTGATACACAGTGCTTTATTAGAATATTATTCATTCAGTTGATATTTGCATCTTCTTTAAATACAACTTTGTGTATAAATACATACAATATACACACAAACTGAGCATATCTTTTTATTAGCTATAGAATCATCTCATCTCTAGATATACTGTATGTAGAAGATCAGCACCCTATAAAGCTATTATTAATGTAGAACCAAAGGAGTAGTTTATCTAATATATAGAATAACCGCTTGCCGAACGATAAACACAGATATACTGCCGCAGGGCAGTGTATAGTATTACCCCTGATCATTGTCACTATTGATGTCAGTGTACACCCCCAGCCAACATCAGCTAGTGTCAGATTTCCCCCCCACACTATCACAGTCCCAGTATATTTCACTGATCACTGCCATTACTAGCTTAAAAAAAAAAAAAATTGAGTTCCAGTATCTATACCAGATGCTAAAATGTTCACACAAACCAAACAACATACACTTATTTTTTTATTTTATTTTTTTTTTACCAAAGAAATGTAGCAGAATACATTTTGGCCTAAATTCTTAAGGAAATTTAAATTTTATTTTTTTTGCAAACACATACATGTAATTGACATATAACATACAGACAACAGAAAGGCAGCCCACGTACGGGTCACATAAGTTTATGTCGGTATTGAATCCACTTTAACAAAGTGCGCGTCACCTTTGATTAGAGAAGGTGCAGTTCCCTTGGTCAAATGTCATGAATGTCAGCAGAGGTATTATAATTCTTGCTCCCACATGAGGCTAAATGCCTCATAGAAAACTAAATGAAGAGAACAACAAATAAAAAGAAAAAAAAAAAGAGGAAGAACAGTCCTCTAAGACCACTACATTGTGGGGAGAATGTGTCTGATAAATGGTGTATTGGAAGAAGGGCTACCCCACATTCACCCACAGAAGCTTAAATTATGCCGTGGGCAGCTCTGCTAACCATTTAGACCATATTTCCTGGTACTTTTTTGGACAGCCTCAGTGTCAGGGCTGGCTGAGCCCTTCCTCCTTTGGGCTGGCAACTCAGCTGTCGGCTAATTGCCAGCTCTCTTCTCTTTCCACAGTTACCAGCTGTTCCAGATGATGCTCATCTGACCTGCCTATTTAAAGCCTTCAGCTCACTCTTTCCTTTGCCTTCACGTTGGTCACATCACAAGGAACCATCTCCTGCTGTTTGTTTCAAGACTGGCTTGCTGACATCCCTCCTGGCTTCTTATCCTGCTTGCAGTTGCTCTCCTTGGATCCCTGACTTCTGGACTGGCTGATTACCCGATCTGGTTTATGAACTTTGGACTGGCTCACTGCCCGATCTGGCTACTGGACTACGCTTTTTTCTATTTACCTTTTTATTTTTATTAATAAACAAGTGTGATTTGATTATACTTCTGTCTCAGTCTGTTTCATGGTTCCTGACACTCAGTTGATGTATGTGTCTTTATAGTAGGTTCTTATTCACCAGCTATTTCCAGAAGATGCTTGTGGGTAGGGCTGTTTTCTTCCAGTGAAGAAGTGTGATGGCTTTTCTGGCATAGAACAGTAACAGGCCCACCATAGTGCGCCCCGCTACAGTGGGGGTTAATTGCTCAAGAAGTCCTAACAGGCATACTGACATGGAAGGCTGTAGCAGGATATTCCTGACTATGCGGATGTATGATAGCACTTCCTTCCAGAACCCTGCAATAGCTGGGCAGGTCCAGAAAATGTGGGTAAAGTCTCCCGGGGTTTCCCCACATCTCCAGCACTACGGGAGGAAGCTGGAGTTCATTTTGTGTAGCCTGTACGGGGTATAGTAGGCCCGGTTGATTAGCTTAAACTGTATAAATTAGTCTCTGAGGGAAACTGAGGACTGGAATGGGAAGTCTAAGATATCATCCTAGTCATCACGATCAAGTTCCTGGATATCCTGGAGCCAACGAGCCCTGAGTTTTTCCATAAAACTGGTATTGAAACTCTAGGCAGATGAGAGTATATCTGGGAAGTTTTTTCTGCACTGTCAAGCCTAAGGACATCTTCCAGAGAAGCCTGTATAAGCTGGGGGTTATAGTGGGGGAATTGGCAGCTGAAGGCATGGGAGAGTTGTAGATATCTAAAGAAGGGTGATTCTGGAACATTAAATTTAGAGCGGAGGAAAGATAGTGAAATCAAGGAGTTGCCTTCAATCAGTTGGGAAAGCGCTTTAATGTTGAATTTGGTCCAGGCACAAAGATCTGGTCTCCTGTAGATTTGGGCTAGATTGGGGTTGCACCACATTGGGTGTTCGGGGAGTGTGTATCCTTAGTATATTATTTAAGTTTTAGACCTGCTCCCCATGCCCATAAGGTAGTTATCATAGATGGGGTTAGTTTATAGGGAGCATGGGGGCCACAGAAAAGTAAGAATTTTAGGGCCTCTAGAGACGCTTCCAATAGCACCGCAGAGTTGTTAGCATCTGTATAAAAGTACTTGTATAGGTCTGGGAATGCCAGTCCACCCGGGAGGTCAGGCGCATATCTTGGGGATTGAGGGCCCCAGACAAAGGAGGAGAATAATTTGTTAAGTTGGTTGAAGAAAGATTTTGGAATCCATTGTGGCGGGTGTCTAAAAAGGTAGGTGAATTTTGTTAGAACCTTCATTTTAATCAGGTTGACTCATCCTAAAAGCGAAAGGGGTAGGGGCTCCCATGCTTTCAGCTTCAGCCTAACCTCCTGGATTACTGGGGACACGTTTAGAGTTACGTAGTCAGTGCCTTTCCTAGAAATTTCAACTCCAAGCTAACGAAAGTGTTCCAGCCATAGACGCTGTAGATCCGGGGAAGCCTCCTCACGAGCAGCTGATAACATACAGTAATGCAGAAGACAATGGGGGGTAAATATACATTTGTCACAATATAACGTTGTCCCCGGAATTTCAAAACTACCACCACATATTTGCCCTGGGGATCTGTGTGAACATGTTCGACCTTGCACGGGAAGGACTTTGAAATCAGCACAGCTACCCCTCTGGCAAAGGAGGAATATGAGGCGTGAATTGCTCTATGTAGCCACAGTTTTTTAAGTGTCATTAGTTTGCTGCCCACAAGATGTGTCTCCTGTAATAATATTAGGCTAGGGGTGTAGGATTTAAGGTAGTGGAACAGCAGAACCTGTTTGAATTTGGAATTTAATCCACGAACATTCCAGGATAGGATAGTGAACGTGGAGCTATTCGGTGACGCCATTGTAGGGGGAAGCATAAATGGCAATGCGTGGGATAGTCAGTGGTCTCCTAGAGTATCTTGGTCGCAGCAAAGACTAAGGGATCCAACACCAGGACATAGCATAAAGAGAAAAACAGATTACAGAAAATAACACATAACTAAAGTTTAAAACCAAGAACAAGAACCCATAGGGCACCGAGGTGCCTACCCTGCCCAGGTCTGTGGGCATCTTTTAAACTAGACAGAACACAGAGCAGGCCTATTCCCTTTAACCAAAACTTGTATCAGGCAAAATGCAATATTTTGTCCAATAGCTTGAAAAGGTCTTTTGCAAATTCAAGGCAACTTGCAGGGTAGGGATCCAGTGCTGGGTCTGGAGTGGGGAAGGGGGTCTGCTATACCTAGCACAAGTCCTCACTGGGACCGGAGTATAGGGGTTGAGTGGGGGGGGGGGGAATAAAAGGATGGTCTTCAGTCCAGGGAGTTGAAGAGAAAACCTGGGGTTGTTGCTGGAGCTCCTCAGGCAGGAGGAGTAACCGGCAGTCTAAACAGCAAGGGACACAGAGTAAGTAGTTGGGATATTGACAGGATGCATCAGTGAAAAAAACATGAGGGCAACAGAGGGGGCAAGGCTGGGAGTCGCCATGTAGCATAAGGTAGCCCAGTTCAGGAGAATGTGATACTTAGCTGATTCCAGCATGTTGTGACAAACCGTGGTTCCTCGGCAGTGCATTGTTAGCGGGTATCCAGCCATGCCGCGGCAGCTTCTGGGGTATCAAAGAAGAGGGTGTTGTTGCCATCTGTAATTCCCAACCTACTGGGTTATAGGAGGCCAAAGCGGATTCTTTTTCCCCCGAAATCGGCATCTTACACCTGTGAAAGATTTGCAGCGTTGTTGTACTTCTGACGTCTGGGAAAAAGAACAGTCTGGTATTTTCATATTTAATTTCAGGCATGGCATGGGCCGTCGACAGAATTTGGTCCCGATCACGGTAGTTTAACAGCTGCAGCAAGAAGGGGCATGCAGGGGCCCCAGGTCTTGGAGGGAGTGGTGGAACCCTGTGGGGCTTTCCACTACAAACGTGGGAGGCATGTTATCCAGCTTAAACAGGATGGACAGTAGCTGCTCAGTGAATTCAGCTGGTCTGGGGCCCTCAGGTCTCTCAGGCAAACCAAGTATGCAAATGTTATTCCACCTAAGATGGTTCTCAGTGTCAACAGCACACTCCTAGAATGCTTTTACCTAAAGCTGCAGAGCCTTTACCTCCATGGAGTCCGAGCGCACCGTGTCCTCTCCCATGGAGACCGGAATTTATCCATGTCCTGGTGGATGAGTTTGACATCCACAGTCGTGAAACAGATTTTGGCCATCAGGGATTCTTTTCAGGCTGTAATAGCTGCCGGGATCTCTGCTCCTGTGGGGGATTCTGCACCCACCACAGCTGTGGGTGGCCTCGTGGGCAAGATGGCTGCCAGCGGAGAGGGGTGAGGAGCTTTCGGGCAGCATTGTGAGATTGTGAGCAGCAGGTCTTAGAGGGACCCATCTGGAGTTCACCCTGGTGTGGAGGAAGGTTTTGGGGGGCAAGCAGGTGAGTACCTGGGTTCAGGGAGCAGGATGGGTGTTGCTGTGTAGCTGGCATGAGGGGTCAGGATAGGAGCTCCAGCGAGACGCGTCCTCTCTCCTTCACATGCTAGCTAATTCACTTACTGACCTTGACTTCAAATACTTTGCAGAGTATGGTTGAGTAGATTAAGGAGGTCTTCTATGATTATTTAGGCTATATTGGTTTTTAGACACTGACACAGCTCAGCTTGTCCCTAGCTATTAAAGCCTGTTTTGTTTTGCCCAAGGAGAGAATGAAAAACCATCCTTCCACAATTTTCCACCCACCCAATATCTTAAAACCTAGACGGGTATCAAGATGTCAATATGCTTCTCGGAAAAGCTTCAGTGGCAGCTGTCAGAGCCTGTATCTACTAAGCTGCATACTAGTCCTGAGTGTTTTTTTTAGTATATATCAAGGTTTTAACACTAAACAATGTCTTATATTTTTCAATAATAGATGTCATTGTTTATAGTCCTTTTTCTACTTCTTTAAAAGCACTATGGAATTAGGTTAAGGAACCCAAATACAAAACCCTCTAATACTAGGACTTAAGAGTAGTTGTAAACCTCAGACATGAAATATGAACAATGCATATCCTTCAATAGTGTGTATTATTTGGGCACCAAGTGTAATTTCTGTCTGCTACTTTGTTCCTTTGCTATCAGCATGAACTTCTGAGTATTTTTCCTGACACCAAGAGAAAAATGGTGACGGGGCTCCAGCTGATTGACAGCCTCAGCTCTGTTCCTGTTTGCTATGTGAAGAGGGGTAGTAGGTGTGACCCTTCCCTCCAATCAGCTCTCAGAGGTCTCCTCACATGGTTCTGCAGTGTGATTTCAGCTCTCTGTTCCCTTTTTTTCTGAACTTTCAGACAAGCTTATAAATTCAGCACTTTTAACAGATGTAGAGAAGAGGAGACTGCAGATATACAGGTACAAATTATGTAGGAGAATTTGTTTAATCTCATAGTGATTTCACTGGGTATATGTAAGGGTTTACAACCACTTTAATATAACACTGTGCCTTGGCATATCTAGTGACTCCAATATGGCAGTGTCTTGTAACATGCCATTTAAGTCACATGTTACCCTATACCAAGAAGTACCAGGAATTTTTGTGGTGACCAGGCACTGGATGGAGATAGCTGGGGTGCACTGGGGAAGCCAAGTACTCCCTGCTTAAAGAGGATCCTTTTCAATTATGCTGTTACTAAGCCCAGTACAGCCAAAGCATAAATTCATATTAGGACATTCACAATAATATGGCTTGTACTGATATCAGAGATGATCATAAATCCATATCTCACTATTGTTCCTTCAGAAGTAGTTCATGCAGTTTTTACACATTCCCTGGGAATGAACTAGCAACATACTGGGGTTGATTTACTAAAAGCAAATAAGCTGTTCACTTTTCAAAGGATTTTTTCCTTGAATTTAGTAAATGAGGTGAAGCTCTGATGACTTCCATCATCTAATTATGTGCAAGCAAAAACCATGTGATTTTTATCCTTGCATGTGATTAGGTACTCTTTGCAGAATGAAAGCTCTGGGGCAAATCCCCTTGTAAAATGCAACTTCCTTTGCAAAATAAACAGCCTATTTGCCTTTAATAAATCAACCCCAATATCTTATCAAGCAATACAACAGCTGGAGTTTTCTAACTTCATCTAATGGAATTTCAGCCCAGTGATAATACTGAGAATCTCTAAATTGGCTTCCTATACTAAAACAGCTAATTGCAAGGGTCTGACAGAGCTGAACGGAGGATATCTGAATTTTATATGAACCAGTCACTCCCCTTCATCATCACCAGTTCAAAGCATATGGATACACCAGGACCAGCAATCCAAGAGAGTCCAAAATTCTTTAAATAGTTCTTTAACAACATAGTATGAAATATCCAATGTGTTTTGGGGGCCACAATCTTCCCCTTCATCAGGCCTACAAAAAAAGCACAAATACGAATATATTAAAATATGAATACTTTATATAAAGCCAAATAAAAATATTGTGAATTAAAATATATATAATATTTATAAATAAGAGGTGTAATGGCATTTTCTCAAAATTGACTGCATAAGTGGAAATATGCTTTAACCAATGTCACTCTGATAGTTGTCCTTTAACCGCTTAAGGACCACCCCATGTACATATACTGCCATAGGGTGGCCCTTAAGTGGAAAATCACGTACCTGTACGCAATTGCTTTCTCCGGGGGTGCATGTGAGTGCCACCGGAGCCCTGCTCCCACTGTGACTGGACGCAGTGGGAGCAGCGATTGTTCAGAGAGATGCAGAATGGCGGTCTAAACAGGGCAGATCACTGTTCTGCTTGTAAGGAAGACAGATCTTGTGTTTCTGCTAAGCAGGAACACGGATCTCTGTCTTTCTACAGTTAAACCACCCCCCCCACACAGTAAGAAAGCACTCCCAGGCAACACATTTAACCCTTTGATCGCCCCTGATGTTAACTCCTTCCTTGCCAATGTCATTAGTACAGTGACAGTGCATTATTTTTAGCACTGATCACTATATTAGTGTCACTGGTCCCTAAAAAGTGTCACTTAGTGTCAGATTTGTCGGCCGCAATGTCACAGTCTCGCTAAAAAACACTGATCACTGCCATTACTAGTAAAAAGTCCATAAATCTATCCCATAGTTTGCAGACGCTATAACATTTGTGCAAACCAATCAATATACACTTACTGGAATTTTTTTTTACCAACAACATGTAGCAGAATACATATTGGCCAAAACTGATCAAGAAATTAGATTTTTACATTTTTTTCTTATTGGATAGGTTTTATAGCAGAAAAAAAAAAAAAAAAAAATTATTATATATATATATATATATATATATATTTTTTTTTTAAATTGGCAGTCTTTTTTTTGTTTATAGCGCAAAAAATAAAAGACGCAAATACCACCAAAAGCAAGCTCTATTTATGGGGAAAAAAAGGACATCAATTTTATTTGGGTACAGTGTCACACGACCAGACAATTGTCAGTTAAAGCAATGCAGTGCAGTATTGCAAAAATGACCTGGGGTAAACCTTCCGGAGCTGAAGTGGTTGTTAACCCACTTGGTGTTGTTGCTATCATCCTCTATGTAATATTAAATGATGTGATGCACTGCATGTGTTATCTAAAAAATCTGCTTCTACATGCCTTATTTTATAGTGCCGATAGGCGCTCATGTTCCCGGCCATCTCTCTCCTCTCTTGAGCTGACAGGAAAGCGGGCGGAGCCAAGAAACCCCCACTGACGTCAGCCAGGAGGAGAAGAAGAGGAGAGAGGTCACATGACCAGTGATCAGTGCTATAGAACAAGATATTTAGAAAACACACATAGTGGGGCACATCATTTAATATTAGAGAGGATTGCAAAAACAAAAATATCTTATGATACCAGCAGGAAGGGGGGATCGCCCTCGCACAAGCTGACAGGCAGGGAGGGGGTGGGAAAGGAGGACACAGGAGCAGAGAGGAGAGCAGAGAGCAGGGCTATGGATGGCGGAGGTGCGTGAACTGACCGCGGTGTCAGAGCTCAGTAGCCATGATACACTGTGGTCAGTTTACAAAGGGGAGGGCAGAAATCAGCCAGGATTTTTAGGTGATATGTGGGGCCAAATGACACAACACAAGCACTGTGCTGTATAACATGCTTTAAGGGAACATGATCCAATTTTTTTTTCAGGTTAACAAACGCTTTAAGCTGTATCAGAAACCTAAAAGATCACCAAGAATGCATACCTGTCAGCTTCTGTCTACCTGCTGAATATTTGTATCCTGACTCTTCTGCTGTTTACGCTGAAGGAAGCGTGCTTTTGCATCAGATATTGACTGATCATCATTTCTTTTTTGCATCTTCTTCAACGAGGCTTCAAAGCCATCTGTAACAGATACCAGAAACAATTGCAACACAAGACAAATAGATGGAAAATGTGGTTTTACTGCAGGCAAACAAAATCTTATGGTAGTTGTGTCCGTTTTTTTAAGGCATACCGGAAAACAGAATTAATCCTGTTTGACCACTCTGACCCCCCCCCCCCCCCTCCCAGCCCAGATGCATCCACACATCCAACCCATAGTCATAATGCATCACAATGTTTATAGCTTTTCACTGGCTGCACATGCGCAACATTTCTCTACAGACTTGAGGACCCTGCACTGCCTGTATAAATGTAAATAGTTCAGCAGGAGGAGGATGTGGGATTAAGGATTAAGGTAAAGATATAGCCGGGGGAAAAAAAATGAGGGTGATTTACTTTAGTTCTGGGTGGGTGCACAGGCATGGTAAAAGTACTTTACGTGAACGCTTAATTATCCTTTAAAGAAACATGCCCATTGATGACTGTTTTCTAAAAACACCACGTGTCCAGAAGAAGCAATCAGGCAACTCACTGTTGCATTAAAGCTAAGAGCCAATTGTACAAAAAAACATGCCAACAACTGCTGCCCTGGCCTTAAATTGGTTTTAACCACTTGAGATCTTGGACGTTCCAGATACGTCCAAAGAGCTCAACTCATTAAAGGCACTGCCAATGTATATAATCTGTTATCTTTTCAAAGTCCTTTGCTTTGGGGAGAAAAATGGGTGTAAGCCATGGTATTCAGAGACTCTTCTGCCATCACTACTTGCGATAGTTCTGGCATTGATACACACGGTAATGTTATACAATATGATGCAATTTTAATTATTTGATAGAGGAGCCATATTCTAAGTGTATATATTTATATTTATAGAGAATGCTATGATCCCAAGCACAGACAGTTGTAACTCACTGTAGCTACTTTCAGGACACATCCTTAGATTATTATTCACAGTGAAGTAATGCAATGTAAAAAAAACAACTGGTATTTAAATATCTTGTATGCACTGCCAGCAATTATGTACAGAAGCTGATGAGAAAAGATATAGGCAACAGTAACAGTCATTTAGCTGATGTTTGGAAGCCAATTTATTTTTAGAAGGCAATATGTAGATGCATCTTTAATCAAAAAGGCAAGGAACTAAAATTTGCACGGTGCTGAACAGGCACATTAAAATGCATATACAGTACCTGCACCTTCAGCTAAGTAATCTTTTAGTTATTCCCTATTGCCATTTCTTTTGAAAAAAGTAGCTAGTACTATATACAGTGTTTTGGCTATGGTACAGAAATCAATAGCTAGTGAGAAATCAGGCTTCCACATAATAGGTTTCATTCTCCTAAGGCATCTCAAAAGAATAGTGTTTGTACTGTATACGTCAGTCGTCATATTTTCCCTAAGTTTTCAATTTCTACTTAACCAGGGCTCCCCAAACATTACAGCTCATCAACCCTTCATAAAGTTTCCAATTGTTCAATGATCCCTAAACATTTATCATTTGCAAATTAAAGCATATTCTGAAGGTTTCATGACATCATTACTGAAAGTCTTTTCAAACATTTTTTTAATATTTTTGTGAATTCATTACACATTTCCTGTGGATATCTGTAGCTGCCTAACGGTTGTTACAATGCTAAATAGAAAACGTTTACAAAATTCCTCCATCCACACTATGCAGCATGGATGGACAAATCTTCTGTTGTGGCTAGTGTCTTGACAGCCGGCCCCAGCAGCTGTCAAAATACCAAAACAGCACCTACATCTGATTAGTTGCAGGTGCTGTTTGGCAAACTAATTTCTTTCAGGCTCCTTTTATTCTTCAATTGGGGGATGTTGAGTAAGGAGGTCATCGAAAGGGCCACCCACTGAGCGAATTTTGGCTGCTCATACAGAACTTGCCGAAATTTACTCAGTTTATGGCATGCTCCAGTATGGGAAGTGAACAGGTATATCATTAAAGGAAGGGGAAGGGTGGAAAGACACACAACGCAAAGCACACCAATAAAAGAGATCAGTGACAACACACAGCTGATAGAGGTAATCAAGGACACTCTTACTGGCAACAGATCCAAACCTCAGAAACTGCCTCGCTGCTAGCCATTTCACCTCAAGGACTTGGCGTGGAGCTCTACAGAGATTTCAAAAGATTAACTGACTCCAATCAACATTCTATAAAATGAATGACTACCTATTGTCCCCCAGTTACGAACCCTTTAAATAGTAACATCATTCTTTTGGGGTCAACATTGACCTTTTTGGGGAACCCTGCACTAAAAACAATGACATTAGGAATCAATAAGTTTGTTGTGGGCAATACAGACACTTCATTCAGACATTGAGTTGAGAAAAAGGTACCCAAAAACAAAAGAAAAAATTGTAGACAAGATTTGGGTCATTAATTACTGTTCTAAATTTACAGGAGTGTGTTAAATTATGAAGTGAGCTTACCATAAAGTCGCTGTGCTTTTTCTCTAGAATTCCATTTAGCCAATTCCTCTTCAGTCACTTCTTCTCTGGCCACGTTGCTCAATTCATAAGCATCAATATCATGCAATTTTGGAAGCAAGTCTTTAACCCATTCATAGCGGATAGGACATACAGTCCTGACAAATATCTTAGATGTCACCAAAACACTATGGAACAAAATCCACTCCAAGTTGGCGTCCTGGCCAAACAACTGAGATTTAAATGGTAAATTAAATAAATGAATTCACAAGAAATCACAATTATGGGCAATGAATGGTACATTTACATGTGAACAAAAGGCTTTAACCAAAAAGCTTTATCATATGAACATAGAACTATGAACAAGTTCAAGTAGAAAAACAAAAAGGGAACTGCCCCAACTAGTTCGTTTTCACAGCAAGGTGCACATGGAAGTGTTTTGCACAAAAATCAAAAGGTGGAATGTGCTTGCTCCAGACATACCTGCGCTTAATATATCTATTGCTTTATATGTTGCAACATGAAGACTCTCGATAATTACAGTTAGGGGCCTCAATGAAAGAGTGCGGCTTACACACATATTTGCAAATGTACAAAGAAAACTTTTTTTTAACTCAAACTATTAGAATGTTTGTTTTTATTGGTTAAAGCGGAATTAAACCCATCCATCAAATTTTCATTTCCAGCATGTGCCAGAAATGTAACACTCCCATTGGTTGTGCTCTCAACCAAACAGTCAAACCATCCAATGGCTGGTGTCATAACTGATCACATGTGCAGCATCATGGCAGTTGCAGATAAACAGCGGCAAAAATGGCAGCTTCCTTGGCTGAAAACGATGGGGGGGGGGCTATACTTTAAGTTGGTAAGTGGGCTGGGAGACTCTTGTTTTGTTGGTTTGAGAAGAAACCCCGAGTGTGATCTTTGCATGGAACTAGAGCAACGACCCCCTGCAAAAGGATCTGCTGAACAGCAAGAAACTCTGCACATCTTTGTGGGAATAGTGGAAAATTTGAGAGCATGAAGTGGTGAGATGGCAGACTCCCAAATTCCAGTTTGTAGCCCGCACTCTGCTGAGGGTGGGGAGAGGGGGATCCCACCCCTTCACTGGGAAGAGGGCTTGGACTTGGCTGGCTTGGAGAACCCTTTTTCTGATGAAATTAGGTTTCAGGCATCAGCTTTGAGCTGGAGGCCTAAGGGGGGACAAAATTAGCTTTTCTGAACCTCAAAGGTAGAAGGTCTACCCGTGGAAATGTGGCCCTTCTTTCTGGGAGGAAGATTACACTTAACCCCGTGATCTCCCTGATGTACATATCCAAGCAGGGATCAAACATACATTCCCCTTCAAAGGAAAGCTATTTTAGAAGTTTCTTGCACAGGAGCTCGGCTGACAATCGTGCCAAAACCACGCTGCATTTTAGGTGCTACTGAAAATAATGGCACCTGAACCTGCTTTTTGCAGTTTGTTTTGAGATCGCTGGCAGAATTACAGAGATCTGCTGCGATCCCAATATGCCCAGATGTGAATGGAGCCTAAGACCCCATTCACACCTGAGCGTTTTGTAGCCCTACGCCTGAAGCTACAAAACGCTCGAGGGGAAAAAATACATTATTCTCAATGGAGATGGTTCACATCTCCACTCCAAGTCGCCTGAAGCCCTACGCCTGAAGCTCAAACAAGTTCCGGACCCTTTTTTGTCGCGGGAATCGGGCTGATTTGGGCGTTTTCATTCCCATAGAAACTAATGGAAACGCTCGATTCGAGCGTTTAGCGCGACAACGAGCGTTTCTATGGGCGTTTTGACGCTGTATCTGCTCAATGCTTAACATTGGTGACCTTTTGCCCTGCACAAATTCGCGACAAAATGCGGCAAAAAACGTTGCAATCGCGGTAAAAAACGCAGCGAATTGCGGTAAAAAACGCCGCAAATCGCGGTAAAAATCGCCGCAAAAAACCGCTTGAAAAAGCTACGCTCAGGTGTGAATGCAGCCTAAATGTTTCTAATCATTTATGTTACAGCATTTGCACAACAGATTCAGAGGACTTCCCAAAAATTTATTTTCAGCAAACAAATATTTTTAGTTATTGGGGTATTTATGAATCGTTCAAATAATTAAAAAAAAAATTGACTTTAGGGCCTCATGCACACTAGACGTTTTTACAGCTGCTTTTAGTAGCGTCTGACGTTTTTCTCCCTGCCTATAAACACCCCTCCATATTATATATAATATAAATTATATTATATGAAATACAAATTATTTACTCTGGCCAATGAAATTAACGCCTAAGATATTGATGCCTGGAAAAGCACCTAAAAGCTTGTTAAAGCTTTAGACACTTTTACAAGCGTCAAGCATTTTTTCTGCAAAAACGCTGCTGGCTTCCAGGAGAGTTAAAAAAAAAAGTCCTAGTTCATACTTTTGCAGTGCGTTTGTGAATAGGCTGTGTTGTGAATGTGGTCCGCACAGCCCACACAAGTGTGAACTAGGGCTAAGGGACAGAAACATACATTTTTATAAAAGCATAATTTAGTTTAAAAACATACTAAAAAACTCCATATGACATAGTTAAAGTGGTTGTAAAGGCATAAGGTTTTTTACCTTCATGCATTCTATGCATAAAGTTAAAAAACCTTCTGTGTGCAGCAGCCCCCCCCCCCCCCCCCTCGAGCCCCCTTCTCAATCCAGCGATATCCAAGAGATCCTTGCCTCTCTGAGGACTGTCAATCAGAGCCAGTGAGGCAATCAGGAGGAGGGGGTGGGGCAGAGCCACAGCTCCATGTGTGAATGAACACAGTGCCATGGGTCAGGAACGCACCTGCTTGGGCACCTGGCAGGAGGGAGAAGGTAGGAGCGCTGGCGTGGGACTCAAGAGGAGGAGGATCAGGGCTGCTCTGTGCAAAACTATTTCACAGAGCAGGTAAGTATAAAATGTTTGTTATAAAAAAAAAAAAAATTATATATATATATATATATATATATATATATATATATATATATATATATATAAATTATATAATATATGGCATTGTTAAGTAGGTTTTTTAACCCCTTGGTGGCGGCTGTGCACAAATATGCGGCCTCTTGACGGGTGGACCTTTGCGTTTGTTAGTGTAAATGCAGCTTTGCCGAGAGAGCACGCTCCCGACAGAGGCTAACAGAAAGCTCCTGATCGCTACATTTAGGCTGGCCATACAAAACCATATGCTATGAGGTCAAATTAAAAACACTTTAAATCTGTATGCAGCCAGGCAGGCTCTTGGACTACATAGTTGAATAAGAAAATCGTATAATGTATGGCCAGCCTTAATGTTTTTCAGCATGGTAAAAAAACTGTTAAACTGTTATGGAGCAAAATCCAAACCATCTATCCCTTTACCCATTCCCTCTTCCTACTGACCCTCCATCAATCCTTTTTTTGTCACTGGGATAATGGATTTTAAGGAGCTTCTGCCCTTGAACAACATTTGCTGATCCCCCAATTAGCTCTAATAACCAAAAGATGCTAGATTGGATCTTTGTACCTTTGTTTAATTGTCATGTGTTGTCACTGATGAGACTTTTTTCAACCTCTTGTAACCTGATAAAGATTGCATTTTCTGTAAAACCCAATAAAAATATGTTGAGAATACCCAAAATACTTACAGCTGATGAAGGGTGGATGTGCACCACACTGCCATTTCCATCCATTGTGCAGAATGTTCTTCCTACTGACCTATAAAAGCAAAAATGTTCTCTCAATATAAAACGGAAACAAAACATGGCAAAAAAAAAAAAAAAGACAACCAGAAATCACCATTCCCTTATCTAACTGCAGAAACGAATATCAAATTTGTTGATATGGGCCACAACAGTCTAGCCATTGTTATTGTTCCCAATGCCCTACTAAGCAAGTTGGAAAGCCAAAATGAAAAAGCATTCAATATAATACTATGAAATATACATTATATAGAAATCAGAATGAGCTTTTTACATCCTGAATTCTATCTGTATTTTTGTCAAAATCCTTTTTCATTGATTTATACAGAGATCAAGAAATAGGTTTCATAGAGCAAGCACTTAGTCTAAAGCAACGCACACAGGTCACATCACGGCATACAACCATATATTCTGCTTACAGCATTGTATCAAAACAACAAGATCTCAAGTAACAGTCCTCTCTTACAGTATATGGGGCATAGAAATATAACTACCATTACATAACATACAATGACAAAACATTTAAAAAAAAAAAAAAAAAAAAAGAAAAAAAAAAGACAAACTTAGAAAAAACACCCTACTGTTGTCACACATCCCAGAAATAATACCCATATGAATTATATTTAGTCAGCAGTATACTATTTAAGACCCACTCATTTCCTTGTAGGCCGCAGTTGTAGTAAAATTATTACAAGTAGCTTTTTTTAATTGTTTCTGAACAGTCTTTCAGTCTACATTTTATATATCCATTCCTCAAACCCCATAGTGTCTTGGATTTTAGTGAGCCATTCTTTAATTGTTGGGGCTCTGCTTGGTCTGCAAAATAATGGAATCAGGCTTTGACAGTATTTAAAAGAGGAGGAACTGGAGACCTCTTGAATGTTCAGAAGGACATTAGAGTGGCATGAAACAGGACTACAAGGGAGTAATCTTGGAGGTTGTGTTGTAAAGTTTTTGCCATCAACTCTCTCACCTCTTGCTAAAAGGGTCTAATATAAGGACACTCCCACCACAAATGTAAAAAAGGGGCATGGATAACCACAACCCCTCCAACATCCTGCATCGACTAAAGGATATATCAGAGGCAATTTTGCTGAAAACCTATACCATCTTGACAACAGCTTATAACAAGACAATTGGGGGGAGTCACGGAAGCTTGTCTCAAAAGCAACCTATAGCTAGCTGGAAGGGGACTCAAAGCAGGGTCATGCTCCTTATCCATGATCTTGGAAGATCTAAACTACTATAAGACGAATCTCCACACATTCGGGACAGAAGGTCCCCAATCCCCTCACAAGGACTTCAAGGTTCTCAACGGGAACCTTTAAGAAAGTGAAATCTCCTAACCTACCTGATCCTCCCCAGCTGCTAAAGAAAGCCATGCATTCCCCAGGTGCCAATTATAGCGGAGATGTATAATCAGAGAGGCCACTAAACCGCTTCATCGGCTAGGCAGCATGTGCTAGGTTCCATCCAGTAAACATTTTTTCCAGAGTAACCCAAAGTTTTTTCACAACCCCCACATTCCAGTCTACAATACAAGCCAGGCCATTAGCTTTATAGTACAAATTTACACCATGGAGGCCTAAGCCTCCATCCCCTTTGACCAACGGAGTAGCATGTGGGATAACCTAGATTTCTTGTCCCCATATGAACTGCACATATACAGAACAAATCTTATGGAAGTACAATTTAGGAATATATATCGGAAACATTTGAAGACAGAATAAAAATATAAGCAGAATAGTAACTTTGAGTATGTTAAACCTCCCTAACCCTGTAAAATGGCTTATTCCAATCTTCTTTTAAATTTTCTGCAGGAGACTTGGAAATTTGCAGAGTACAGCTGCTCTATTTTGGCTATTAACAAAATAGGTTATATAGTGGTCTTTCCAATGAAAGGGGAAGGAGGTTTCTAAGATTTGCTTCTCTACCTAGATTAATGGGAAGGATTGTAAATCTGCTCAAGTTAATTTTAAAAGTAGACACCCCTTGAGATCTATCCAATTCCACCAAAATATTGAGCAGGGACACCTGATGTTTAGTAACAAAAAAGGAAACAGCAGCAAAAGCTGCAAGTTTATGTGTTACCAATCCAACTTGGATACCTTCAATATCAACATTATGCCTAATCTTTCCAGTGCTATATAAAAAAATTAAAAACTGGCGAGTAGCAGTAAGCAGTTAACTTCTAATTGCCAGGCCCAGTGACAGAAGCTAATGTGCAGTCAATAACTGGTCATTTTTATAAAAAAAAAAGTTATGTGAAAAGAAAAATTTATGAAATGCCTATAGCAACCAAATTCCAACCTTTAGTTGCTCTATGGGCAATGCAGGCAATTTCCCTTTTGGACATGTTTAATAATAAACAGAGAATTTCAGACTTACCTTCTGGCAACATTGGAAAAGAAACCAGCACAAAGGCAACGTGTGATCATTTCATTCCTAGGGAGGTCGATCCTTTCAAAGGGAAAGTCCTTCACCTGAATAAACAAGCACTATGAGTGATTTATGGATTCATTACATGGGTGAAGTCTACAAGGTTTTGACAGCGATTGGATTTGGGCAGAAAGGACAGGTCAGAGTCTAGAATTACACCTAGTACCTTGGCGTGAGGGGAGGGACTGATAGTTGTATTACTGAGTGTGATAGAAAAGTCAGAGAGGAGGGCACAAGCGAGGAATATTACTAGCTCAGTTTTAGAAAGATTTAGTTTGATGAAGTGGTGCGACATATATGTTGTTAGTAAGTTAGCAAAGCAAGGAGACTGAAGGGGTGTAGTGAGAAGTAGAGAGATAGATAGATTTGGGTGTTATTGGCGCAGAGATGGTTTTGGAAGCTGTGGGAGGTTATTAAGCGACCTATCTAACCCTGTAAAGAAGAAATCCGCAGATAGAGAAGAGATGGGGTCCAAGAGAGGAGCCTTGGGAGACCCCCTACAGAAAGAGAATGTGGAGTGGAGGAGACAGAGTTATAGATAAAACCGAAGGAGCACTGTGATAGATAGGAGGATAAACAGGAAAGAGCACAATCATGGAGGCCAAGGAAGTAGATTTTATTGAGAAGGAGTGGGTAGACAAGAGTATCAAAGGCTGCAGAGAAATCTGAAGTATGGAGTAGTAGCCAATGGTTTTAGCAGTTAGTATATCATTAGTGAGTTTAAGTAGGGCAGTGCTTGTGCTGCGAGGGAACGCTAGGCTGTAATGGGTCAAGAAGGTTGTTTTCAGTAAGGTAGGAGCTCAGATGGTTGTAGACCAAGCTAAAAGTTTAGAGGTGAAAGGGAGCAAGAAGAAAGGTCTTAAAGGAGAAGTCTAGCCTAACACTAAAATCACTACATCTATAGACAGACACGAACTCTAACCCTGTAAAGAAATTAGTATATACATACCTTTTCTGAAGCCGATTTGACCCAATCCCACACTGAGCTGTCAGCCGCGGCTTTGCTGTGGAGGCTGTTGCAGAGGAGGCAGACGACATCTGAAGCCCCATAGTAACTCTATTGGTGACATAACTTCCCATTCACTTCACAGCTGTGTCCTCTGCAGATTGGGCTGGAGACCGGACCGGAGTGGCTTCAAAAAAGGTATGTATACGGATTTCTTCTTCACAGGGTTAGAGTTAGATTGTGGATGTCTATAGATGTAGCACTTTTATTTTTAGGCTGAATTTCTCCTTTAAAGCGGGAGTCTGCCGCGAGTTACGCCGTTTTTTTTTTTTAAAAGCCAGCAGCTACAAATACAGCAGCTGCTGACTTTTAAAATAATGACACTTACCCGCCCAGCGCGCCCGCGATGTCGGCACCCGAAGCCGATCTCTCGATCGTCTCTCGGGTGCTGGCGCCGCCTTCTTGGGTATGGGAATCAGGAAGTGGAGCCTTTCGGCTTCATTTCCCGGTTCCCTACTGCGCATGCGCGAGTCGCGCTGCGCAATAAGGATGGACCCGCTGCCTCTGGGATCTGTGTGTTTCCCAGCAGGCAGTGGGGGACTTTCAGAAAGGGGCGTATATCTACGCCCCTTTCCGCAGAGAGCTATCCCAGAAGTGGGTGCAGATACCTGTACTGTACAGGTACCTGCACCCCCCTCCCCCCTGAAAGGTGCCAATTGTGGCGCCGGAGAGGGGGGAGGATTCCAATGAGCGGAAGGTCCACTTTAGGGTGGACCTCCGCTTTAAGTAGTTCAGGGTGGTGGGGTCCAGTGAGGGCTTTTTAAGTATGAGGGTGAACTGTGCATGCTTTAGAGGGTTATATTATTAAATAAGAGGGTACATTAAAGGGTATATTACATGAAAAATATATATAGTAAAATGGGGAACTATTTCACTCCACCTAAACAGGTGCTGACTCCCTCCTCTCCCCTTTCAGGGCTTCCCTGCATGGGGGTTAACCTTTTTGGGTCCAAAGTCCCCGTTATCTGGGTTTGCAGTCTTTTTCCCACTCAAAGTCTCTCCAAGTCCCCAAATTCGTGGTCCCAGGTGAGGACTTCCCAATCTAGAGAGCACTGTAAAATCAGTCCTCTCCTCTCTGACTGGACTACCCGAAACCCCTGAGTACTAAAAATGTATTTCCATAGTTCCCTCTAAAGAAACTACAACCCAAATATTGTATATACAGTATATAGTTTTGTACATGCATTATTTAAAACTATTTTGGTTTGGTATTATTCTTACTTTATATACCATCTCTGCATTGCAAAAAAAAATAAAAAATCAGATATGTCAAAGGACTCTTAGAGCACAGCAGAAGTTGACTCCTTACAGACATGAAGTCTCAATGAAACTTCAGACAGAGCTGTTTGTTGGGAAAAGGGGAGAAAGGAGAATGACTCTCTGATTCATTTACTTCCGTGTGAAAAGGTCAGCTTCAGCTACTGAACTATCTGAACAAGATGCAAGGAGAAAACAGAGAAAGTGAACTTTTAGCTCTATTGCTGGCTGGAGATGAGCATAAAATATTCATAAGCAAAATGTCAAACACATAAGCAGTATTTATTTATTTATTGTTTTTTGATCAATATACATTCCCTGTTCAGGAGACATTTCAAGTTAAAGAACAATTATTTAGAATGCAGAGGCATGTCCTAAGAATCCCCCACAGGTAAAAATGAAAGGAAATACTTAATACATATTATAAGAAACTACAGAACATACCTCTTTAAGCTTATTTGTAATGTCTCTTAGCTGCTTTTCCACACTGAATGCCGTTTTTACAGCTCTCCAGTGAACTGCATTTTTGTGACACCATGAAGCAGGATTATCACTATCAAAGTAAAACCTGTATTAATACTTTGCAACTTTCATTATTCAATAAAAAAAGAAACAGAAAGCATTCCTAAACTATTTTAAAATTACACAAATGCAATGCAGAGTGTTATTGGTTGTAAGCTAACTCAACATAGCACCATAAAAACATTAAAGTGGTTGTAATAAACCAACTGAAGTAACCAGCATTGGATGATATGCAGAGATGAAACAAATCCTCCTACATAAGTTGTACCTGTTTATCTGTGGCACCCTCTTCTCTACAGTCTTTCAAAATACACATTTTACACAGAATCTCTCAACAGCAGAAAGCAGGTCCTGTATCTGACGTCACATACACTGCAGAGCAAGAGCACACAGCTTCATGAAATATGATAGCTGACTGGAGGGGAGGGGGGGGGGAGGGAAGGGGAAGGGGAAGGGGAAGGGGAAGGGGAAGGGGAAGGGGACTCCCCCCCCCAACCCCCCCCCCACCAACAGGCTCGTAGAAATAAAACCCCACAGAGCTGAGTGTAGGAGTCTTCTGCTGTGTGCTGGGGGAAGGCGGATTGACTCCTGAGGTGTTGGCTTACAGTTCTGCAGTAACTCATGCAGACAACAGAGAGAGGTGAGATCAGAGAGGAACCAAAGTCAGTGCTTTGGATTCAGGCTGGTGAACAGTGTAGTGGCATGTGCTTTGTTCACTTTTCATGTCTCAGGTTTACAACCACTTTAACTATGAACCCACAATGATACTCAGGCCTACTCACAAAAGGTAGTTGGCTTTGTGACCAGTCCTTTAAAATTCTGTTCATGCATTTCTCTCTCAGAATGCTGTGACTGCAGCTTGACTGAGGCACAATAAGCCATGATTTCCCATGAGTACCAACCTTTATTGATGATAGTAAACATGTAAAGTGTATCCATGGTTGAAATTTTAAAATCATATATTCAATTGCACATAATTTTTTGATTATTTCTAGCCTGCTCTTATTATTCTGAATGATTTTGAAGTTTGTAAACTTACTTGGTAACAATCCCAGCTCTGTGACACATATTTACTATACTCTATAAGTAGGTATTGCTGTGTCACATAATTCACAGAGCCTGCCTTCTCAACTGCAGAAAAAGAAGAGTCTGTACAGGAATCACTGCTTGCAGGTGACAAGGTACCATGGGATATTTAGTCTTTGG